>NW_027468689.1:16572205-16602205 GCF_046254945.1 Alosa pseudoharengus | reverse complement strand
TATATTAACTGTCTGATTCCTGATGGATAAACCTGCTACTGCGTGTGTAGAACAGTTGTGAGTCTGTGTTGCTTTAAATAAAAGATAATATCAGTCACCTTTACCTCTTAAAGGGAAACTCCGGCCATTTTTCACATAGATCTCTATTTCTCGAGGTCACTGATTGCTGACGTTACGGAAAGAAAACGGTTTTAGTGATTTTAAAAATTATTTTAAAGATACCCCCAAAGTGTTGCACTGTAGCTGCCCGGCTGCTCAACTCGAGCTTTTTTCTAATTTATTTTGTCTTCATACAGATAGTACTCGAGGCAGAGATCTGTGTGAAAAATTGCTGGAGTTTTCCTTTAAGGATGCCCTCCATTTTAGTGGGAGACAGTCCATCTGCTCAGAACATCACTTCATTCACTACTTAGTGCACTATGTCTTGAATAACTGGATGGTAGGTGACCAACCACTGCCCTCTGGGAAAAGAGATAGATCCATCAGGGCCAAAACCAGCAGGCTGGCCAACAGTCTTTACCCCCATGCAATCAGGCTGCTTAATGGACAGTCTGCCCCCCCACTCCCCATCGGACATCCCTCTGTGACATACTGTAATGTCTCTATCCATACACCCCCAATACCTGTGACCTGGACTTTGCATTGCTGCAAAAACACTCCAACAACCTTACCTCTATTAGATTTATTAATTATTGTACCAAGCACTTTACTGGACACAGCACTTTATGGGGTTTTCTAGGGGGTATTTATGGGGAGCTAAATTAGGTACAAAGTAATGGGTGATTCATGGGGATGTAAATTGATATAAGGCAAATGGGTGAACAACTTCAAACTATATGCCTGTCTGTTTTTGCTCTAACAACATTTTGTTGTTATCCTGTAACAATGACAAATAAAAACTGAATTGAACTGAACTGAGTGACCTTGTGTGTCTTTTGTGTTGGCAGAGTGTGGACGAAGAGAACTGTAGCCACGCACCCAAAGATCCCCTGCTCTGCTCCGTTTCCACGGAGATACTCTCGGACATGGCGGCCCTGGCTGGGGATGCAGCAGAGCTCACAGGACTCAATCAGGCGACGGGGCAGGAGGCCGAGCTCCCCCATTCGCCACTGCCCAGAGCCCAGCTGTCAATCAGGCAGGCCTCACTGCCCGATTCGTCAACAGCTAGCTGTGGTCCCTCCCCACTGGGCCTCCAGCGACCCTCCTCGGATCCGGGTCTTCCAGGGAAGTAACACCCACCCACACCCTCCCACCACAGGTCTGAATTGCTCCTGTCTGCAAGCTAGACTGTCAATCACACTCCCGACCCCCCCAACACACACACACACACACACACACACTCCTTACTTTCCTTGACTCAGGGTTCAGATGGAGACGGGACTGGCTGTATGCAAGGAGTTTTCATAAACCATCACCGTCCACATCTACAGCCTGTCTGTCCACCTGTACAAAGTATACATAGTATAAATACATTTCTCTCTCTTTAAATATTTACATATATATATATACAGGTCATGTATTTATATGCTTTAAATATCATGTATAAAAAGTTACTGTGTACATATTTTTTCGGGATTATGACACTGCCAGCAACAAGGGGCAACAGACATGCTTGTTCAACTGGAAAAAATGCATGTTTGGAAAGTGTTTTTATTTATTTGTTTATTTATTTACATTTTTTTGTAGCATGAAAAACTCACATTGTACACACTGTCGCACACAAGTGACACGCTCATCTGGTGTGTGTGTGAGGTGTATGTGGATGTGTGTGTACGTGTGTGTGTGTGTGCGTGTGTGTGTGTGTTGTGAGCATGTCTTATCGCACTTGTGATTGTTTCTGATTTCTCATCTCTTCTTATGCAGGACAAAGCTACTTAAACTTGAAGTCTACATAAGGCACATCAGTCTTCTGAGACACACACACACACACACACACACACACACACACTCACACACGCATGACACACGTACACTGAAAAGCCACATCTTAGTCTCAATATGTCAGAGTTCACTTATAATATGTATTCATATAACTGGAATTTTCCATTGAAAACCTAAGGACTGGGCCATAACTAGGAACATAACACAGGAGGACTGGCAGACAGTCTGTATATTCTGCAATGTTACTCATCAGAACTCATATGAGAGCCAACAGATACATAAAACCATGCAATTATAAAAGGTATTCAGTGCCTGACTTAATTGGTTGTATTTGCACATACAAAGCAGTGTATTTAAAGCCTTGTTGCGATCAATTATCATCATTGCGATCAGTAGCTGTAGCAAAAATGATGTTGGGCAATATCCAACCAATACACAACCACAAGCACAGTCCTGCATTCACTGCTTGTATAAAATTTACTAATTTCATGAACCCACTAAATAACTTACTTAAACATGGATCTTGTGTTTTATGCAACCAAGGTACATTTGCCTAACTGCACTCAGAAGAAGTGTTTCCAAAACTAAGAGAAGTGAAGGTTGTTGATTCATCATACCACATAGTCCAAAAGCAATAATAGCTCCGGAAGAGTTGCCATCGGCTGGTCAAACCACGAGATGTGAGAGCACTTTCCCAACTCAACCGTCCGATGGCCCTCCAAGCAAGAGAGCTCACAGATCACTCGGTGCAAATATGAAAATAACAGACATGCACAACACAACAACAACCATATCAACAAGCACACCAGAATAACAAAACCACACATATTTTAACAGTTATCCTGATTCTCATCTAGAGTTCTCTCTTCCCATTGGGAACACTTCCATTTGCATTGTCTATGCACGTTGAGTCATTTCATGCATACAATATTACAAAAGCATTGTAAGAACACCATTAGCACTCTCAGGGCCAGATGTACGTACAGTACATTTGCGAACGTAGCGTTATCAGCGTCGTGGACAAACCGCACATTGTGAACGCTGTCAGACCAAAGTTTCCGTCGTATTTATCAATCGTTCAATCCTTAGTGTAAACTGCGCTTTTCTCTGCCTTTCTCCGCCCATAAACACAATTTACGAACTTCCACAATTGAATGGAAGCGCCTACATACAAGCGCAGTTGAATGAAGTTAACTGATGACGACATTAAAAAGAATCAAACGTTTAGCGATCATGAAATAATACCATACATGATAAGATGTAAACAAGCAGGGAGATAATGAAGATCAGTAGTTCTACTCAAACTACTTGTGCACGTAGGCTATGGAAGATTGGTCAAATCTAGCAAGTAGGAAAGTTTAAGTGAATGACGTGAAAGTGAAAGTAAGACATTCGAAAGGCCAACGAAAGTTAAGGTTGCTTTTGGTAGTACAAATACTTTCACCACAAAAACTGGTACTCTAAATAGCGATTCTGTTGTCGTTGAAAGGTTCTCTTATTGACGCAGTGAACTGCAATTTGGATTAACACCTGCTTTTACAAGGCGCAAGTATTTAGGCGCAGAATAGACATGCGCTTTCAGGAGCAGTCTTTGTACGCTAAACTCCCACTTTCCCCTGGATCCTCCTATGAATGCATATGCATGACATGACAAATGCAATCTGCCACTTTCAGCTCCCACGACAGGCAGTTTGCGCTTTTACATCATTGCGGCCTGTTTGTACATACCTCGCAATGATTTTACACGCACATTGCGAAACAAATACTCCTGAAGGGGGACGCAAAAGCGTTAGTACATCTGGCCCTCAGTGTCAGGCAACAGAAATAGATATACTTCATATCAATGTTTTCAAAAAGAACATTCACACACCTTTTGGACTAGAGCAAGATTCTGCTGTAGCACTGCTTATGAAGGACTTCTAAACTTCTTCAGGACGTCCCATGTAGCTCTCATCTCTGATCCTGTCTGATCTCTGATTTTTTTAAATCACATTTATCACATAATCTTATCAACAAAGTTGATGACAACTTCACTAAACTCTTATTTTTACCCTTTTCCATAAAAAAGTATTTACTTAAAATATCACACTTTACTTAAGGAACAAGCACCCTATCAAATGTACCAAAAATCCTCACGCCTACATCACCATGTTTCTCATATTTTGGATGAATCCATCCAATCAGTAACCCCCACCACCCACCCACCCCGAATCCCCAACTCCCATCACACTGTGGTTCCCACAGTTGGTGCAGTCTGGGCTTCCAATTTTATTAAAGCTGATTATTTCAGCATGTAAACAACAATCTATATTATAGGAAAATGTCAAGGTTAAGGTACTGAGCTGGTATGCACTATTAAAATGGCCTCACCCACATAAGTTGAACTTGAGGTGATGACAGGCCATAGTAGCTTTTCGGCCCTTAAAGGAAAATTCCGGTTTTTAGCACTTTAAGGCCCTTTTCTGGTTTGTTTTGGATGAACTAGATTGGTGGACACCGAAATTTTGACGATTGGTCCTGTCTCGACTTTTCTGACTCGTTTTGAATCGCCTTTGACTGCTCAGGGTGGCTGCCAACAGGCATACTGTAGGCTACTCAAACATGTCCTAAAACAACCCTTAACGTTTGTTTTCAAAACTGTGCAACTTTCATATTCTCATAGTGGAGTTCGTTGACTATTAAAAGCAAATTATATATCGGCCCAATGTATGATTTCCAGCCATCTTATTTGCTAGGCCTATTGTGGAACTATTTATTCAGACACCTCCCAACCGTGTATAAACTTCCGCTCAATATTTGAACCTGAAGCATAGACGGTGGCGCAGTAATATCAACGTGCAATGAGTCTTCCAACAGAAATCAATGGGATTTTACAAAATGGCAAATAAAACACGACAGAAACTGTATTTCGCTACGCTACTTGTTTTGGAACATCAACAAACACCACTAACCACTCGGTGAGTTGCACAGTTTTGAAAACGAACGTTAAGGGTTGTTTTAGGACATGTTTGAGTAGCCTACTACAGTATGCCTGTTGGTAGCCACCCTGAGCAGTCAAAGGCGATTAAAAACGAGTCAGAAAAGTCGAGACAGGACCAATCGTCAAAATGTCGGTGTCCACCACTCTAGTTCATCGAAAAACAAACCAGAAAAGGGCCTTAAAGTGCTAAAAACCGGAATTTTCCTTTAAGGATTCCACTATGGAATTGTGTAAACGTGTATGCATCTTTTCATCTATAACTTAGATAGTGGAACAATATATGTGTCAGGATCGAATGACTGAATCGCATGTTTCAACTAAACAAGTCTAGTCATGTTAGTTTTACAACATATACTGTATAATGCACATAAAACTATATATTCTCATCTCACTGTTTTGTGTAGAGGGTCAAGCAGCCAGATGGTTTTTGTTTGACAGCTTTTTGGACATGCTGAAAAGGTATGATTATGAGGTCAGTATTACATAGTGGGCATCTAGACTGAACCTGTACTTAATGCTGATGGACAGTTGTGTTTCTTTAGTAGATTTTCTAAATCGTGGGGGTTACAGAAAGCCAAGTTTACATTTTTAATACACAGTTCAAATAACAAATCAGTACCTGATTGCCTGGTCACATTCTGATTCAGTTGTATCAAGATTGCACGAATACACAAGAAATTGAAAAGTAACAACAAAAAAATAAGAATAGAGTCTGTGAAAATACCCATACCCAACATTAGTAAAATCATTTTTAAGGCACAGTCCGCAACATGTACTGGTTGAAATAGTGCATGGCTCAGTCTGTGTCACCTTGTTGGAATCGTGGACTAAGCCTTTAACGCATTATGCCAGAGCAGTCTGGGTTTTTTTTTCATTGGCCTCGTGTCACGATTACAGTGATTAATTTAGATGGGAGCTGTATCAGTTATGTTTAATCTTGCAGTAGTCTCAAGGAGTCCACTGGAGACAACTCATTGAAATTGTGGCCCAAAAGCATGTTGAACCTAAATCTACACAACCCATGCTCTGCCCATATGTAGGTTACTTGTTCCATTTGGTTACATTTATAGGGTCAGCTGTCCATTGCTAACCTCTGCATGTATATCCCCTGTAAAGCCCCTGTCTTTCAAGTGCTCATTGTAGAAAAAAAGTTTAGCACTCTCCAGATAACCCAGTCAAGTTATCTTGTTGCTTTGACTATTTTTATCACACACATAAACTAGACAGTGTGCGTTCACATGACTTAACTCTGTTTAAGCAACGAGACGACTTGTCAGGGCTATCTCAAGTGTGCTAATCTCTTTCTCCTGTGCTGCCTCAGGAAGTGTTTGAGAACTGAACAGGGGATCTGTATTGACATAAAAGGTGGAAGCCTCAATTCTGGTGAAAGATTGTTGACACTTGAGCTCAGCAACCAATCAAATGACACCCCCCCCCCCCCCCCCATGCCACACTGTTAAAAAGATAAAATTAGTGCCCTTTAATGCTGTAATTTTTTCCCATGGTTCACACGAAGGCCACATTTTTCTACAGTTGTCTCTAGATGCGTATGTTAATGTAATGGCTAGTCTGGCTATGCAAGGCTTTCCATAAGAGGTGGGGTGTAGAGAGGTGTGACATAAACATGCCACGTATTGCTTCCATTATGGGGGGGTTGGGGTCAGAAACCTTGCTGTGCCCCCACCTTCCCTTCCAACACCCCCCAACACCCTTGCGTCCACCTCGCGTCCAATCACTGAACACTGAGGATCATTGTTGTAGGGAGGTATACTATACTATACAAATTTGCAAAGTTTTGCACAAAAAGACATGACATTGACATTGTTGTACTGGAGAACATCAAAGGTAAAATATGTCACTTTTTAAAAATCTACTGCTGTTCCGTTGTTTTTATGCATTTTTAAATAATAAAAAAAGGAAAAATGTTTGCCACTGTATTTTATACAATGCAAAACATAACTGCTAATTTGAATGTTTAATTTCTTGAATATATATTGATATGAATTATATATAATGTGTATATTGTGAATATAACAGACTTGATGAAACACATTTGAGTAACTGTATAAAGGAATAAACTGAATGCCTAAAGAAGAAAACTGAAGCGTGAATTTGTTGTTTTGGTTGTATTTTTGTGGAAAAAAAGACAGGAGTTTGTAATGACCAAATCTATCAAAAAGAGACAACATAAACTGAACTGTAGTATTCAAGTCATCAGAGCAATATAATAAAGTAATATTAGTTTATTACAAGAATACCTCTAACATAGCTCCACAAACATGAGAAAACATGATATAAATATCACTTAACACACTCACCTGTAACATACTGAGGTATTTCTCTACATAACTCCACGGACAGAAGCCATGTCTTTACTTGACAAACATACTTTTTGAATTCACTTTTACTTTAACTGGGTTTGGATAATACTTTCCTGGGCTACTGTACGTCAACACAGGTAAACAAAACTTATGTAGACCCTCTTCATGGTCAGAACGCCATTCTACCGTCTGGTCTTTCTGTCTCTCTCTCTCTCACTCTTTCACTTCTGCTCTCTCCCTCCCTCTCTTTAGTTGGTTGTCATGTACTGAGCAAGAAGGCCACTGATGTCTGCTCCAACATGGCAGGCCTCTTTATCTCCTTCCCTCCCCTCTATTTATTCTCCATTCTATATATTTTTCTCTCTCTCTTTCTGCCCCCGCACCATCTCTCTTTCTCCCTCCCTTCCTCTCTCTCTCTGCCCTGTTCTATCTCTCTCTCGCTCTCTCTCTCTCTCTCTCTCTCTCTCACCCTCTTTCATATTGATAAGAAAGGTAACTGTGCCAGCGCTCCTTTCCTTCCCCTCTATCCCTCCCTCTCTCCTCCCTCCTTCTCTTCATCCCTCTCTCCCTCATACACTGAGCAGCAGGGACACTCCTGCTAGTACCCACTTGGCTGGCCTCTCGCGGGTCTTGAGGCTGAACGTCCAGATGTAGGTGTTGCCGCGAAGCTTGGTCTTGTAGACGGGGCACTCGTAGGTGTTGCGCGTCTCCTGGCGGTCGTTGGGCATCGCCCGTACGAAGATCACGGGCATGCTGGGAGTCAGGTCCTTCAGGAGCGCTTCTGTGATGTTCCCGCCCTGAGTGTCCCATCGTGCACCTGGGTCATGTAGAGGAGGGGTCAGTGAGGGACGTATGTAGAACTTAAAGGAACACGCCACCGTTTTATGAAACTGGGTTATTCACCGTCTCCCATAGTTAGATAAGTGAGCAAAAGCATTTTTGTCTCCGTGTAGGCATTGTCTTAGTCCGGCAGCGCCCCCGCTAGCTTAGCTTAGCATAGTGAATGGAATGTCTTGTCGTCGAATAGTGTGTCATGAGTAAAAGTGAGCCAACAACAACAACAACAAAATCCCTAATTACTTTTATAGTCCCAAGTCAATATCTGCCTATATCGCCTCGTCTTAATCTGCACTGCCATTTGTACTGATTGTGAATGCACAGAGAAGTAACAGAAGGTTTTTTTTTTGTTGGCTCACTTTTACTAGTATTTACTATATTTTCCGCAAGTTTCCTCAGGAATGGAAAGGACATACTCTTTACACACACACACACACACACACAGATGTGTGCGCACACACACATACTGACCCTCCATGTAAAGTCCGTAGACATACGCCCCCTCTCTTGCTGGCTGGTTGAACTCTTCTTTGAACTTCTTAGTGACATCCACAGTCAGGTTCATCTTGTCCAGAGGCCACTCGTTCTTCCTGGCCAGGCTCTGCATCACAGCTGGACAGTGCAAATCAGTTAGCCAATCACAGATGGGTAACAAGGATCAGTGTAACCAGTCAACCAATCGGGCCGGAATAACAACCATTAGACGATCAGTCAGCCAATTGACCTAACACTAAGCTTCGCCCATTGAACGCACAAAAGCCAATAGCATATCAGCACTAGCCGTACTGTGACAACTTCAGCCTAAAGCTCCCAGAGTTGCGTTAGAAGCTGTGATTTTTGTCCGGTTTTATGTTGGAGGCCACTCGCATCACAGATGGGTGACGCCAATCAGACAACCAAGGAGCCAATCACAGGTGAGTAATACCCATCAGACAATCAAGGAGCTAATAATTACAGATTAATAATACAGGTACCCATTAGACAGTCAGTGAGCCAATCACTGCTGGGTTATACCCATCAGACAATCAGTGAGCCAATCATAGTGGGCGAAAAGTTGTCAGATAAGCAGTGGGGGATTCCTACTCCAGCACACCATAAAGCTGTGCAAGAACCTGCTGACTGAACACCATCAACTGAAATTGGACAGGGGCAGTTGAAGACTAGGAAAGCAAAACATTTCATTATATCACAAGAAGTAGACTCAGACTTTTGAACCCCACTGCGTGTGCGTGTGTGTGTGTGTGCGCGCGCGCGCATGTATGTGTGTGTGTGAGTGTGCGCTCGTGTATGTGGGTGGGTGTGTGTGTGTGTACCTGTGAGGAATGATTGAGGGTTGAAGAGGCCAGACAGCCACACCACATTGGGCAGAGCCAAATCCTGAGTCCAGCTGTCAAGCTCTCGACAACGCAGCAGCAGGTCGTGATACCTACAAACACACACACACACACACACACACACACACACACACACACAGAAAGAGAGAGAGAGAGAGAGAGAGAGAGAGAGAAAGTTATGACCTGCATACTTTGAAACATTTCAATATTCAAAGCTG
The DNA here is from genome assembly GCF_046254945.1 of Alosa pseudoharengus. Lineage (NCBI taxonomy): Eukaryota > Metazoa > Chordata > Actinopteri > Clupeiformes > Clupeidae > Alosa > Alosa pseudoharengus. The sequence goes on along the minus strand of NW_027468689.1, from coordinate 16,592,634 downwards.
TACACAAGCACTAATTAGCATGTGATCAAAATACGGAGGGAGCGATATGGGACAGAGGAAAACAACTCCACAGCTGCTGCAAGTTGCCTATGGGTGTAGGTGTGGAACAAGTGTGTGTGTGTGTGTGTGTGTCGCATGATAGAGGGATAAAGTGTGTGTTGGAGAGAAGGGTGCGTGTTTCAGAGTTTGAGTGACTGTGTGTGTGTGTGTGAGTGAGTGCCCACCTGCGCATGACGGATAAAGTGTGTGTTGGAGAGCTTGTGAGTCAGAGTGTGTGTGTGTGTGTGTGTGTGTGTGTGTGTGTGTGTGTGTGTGTGTGTGTGTGTGTGTGTGTGTCTTATCTGCTGCTCACCACAGTGCCAAGCTGTAGGTGGATGGGTATGCCAGCTTGGTCCAGGTGTCGGGAACGTTATCAAAGAACAGAGCTGTTTGCAGCTGCTCCATTTCTGTGGAAATAGCCAACTCTCCCTGAGAGAGGGGGAGGATAGAAGAGAGAGAGAGAGAGACAGAGAAAGGATGAGGGGGAGAGAGAAAGAAAGAGGGAAAAGAAATGTTTGGAAAAGAATGAAACATGCCACTTCTCTATTCATTAAAAGTAGACTAAAAGTTCCATATTTTCTTTATACTCACGTTAGGGATACCTACTTACAAACACACACAAACACATGCACAAACAAATACAGAGATAAAACACATATAAAATGAAAGGCAAACACACATGCACACATACATACACACACCTTGAGGCCAAGGTCCAGCTCCTTGAGTGAGCGGCGTATTTCATGAATAAGGGTGTTCATGCGCTCACACTCCTGGAAGCACACCAAGATGTATGGGGAGCGCTCGGCCGTCTTCGATGAGATATCCGACATGTTGTATTCTTCCGGCAGTTTCTCCAAGATGTCGTCCAGGATGGTTTTTACCTGAAGCCAAAAACTACTGCTATGAATTTAATTTTGCCTGTTCAGCATGCTAATCTGTTTCTCTTCTATCCCTTCAATCAAAATAATGTGGCTAGGCACACTGAGAAGTCGCTTACGGCGTGTGTGTGTACACCTCAGTGATGCACAGATCATTTCACGGGCGACCCAAACTCACCTGATGCAATAACTCAATCCGACTGCAACTCATGCTGATAGCATTATTATAAGAGATAATTATGCCTGGCCCTAAACCCAACCTGTTTTTTTTTTTTAAAGTGTGTACCTGGTGCATAGTCATTTGTGCATCATTTGAGCATCAATGTATACTGTATGTTTCTGTCAAACATCACAAAAGAAAGCTTAGCGAACCTAAAGCATTTCTGACATCCTTTAGTAAAACAAATGCAGCACAAACACCATCTTCTTTAGTCCTTACATAGGTTAGGGTGTATGGCAATTTAGCCTCGAGGTAGGCTGTTTGGGTTATTATGGGATATGTAGGAAACAACACGGTAGGGTCAGCAACATTATTATTATTATTAGGTCCAAGATTGTTGACATTAATTAATAGCCAGTTAAAACCAGCTTCAATGAGCCTTTTAGTCATAGGCTACTACCTTGAATCATAGCCCAGTCCATTACATTTGGTCTGTACTGTTTTTAGGCTACTTTGAAATTGGCAACTTGTGTAGATTTAGCCTATTTCTTTATGCAAGGGCTGACTTACTTTCATTAGCTCTGAAGTAAGAAATAAAGCTCTGGAAATGTGTTTATTGCAGAAAGCAGCCAACCTTATTTTGAATTCTTCCATCCTCGACTTTTCCCACATTGTCTATAGCTCCATTCTCAGTTCACACAGCGTGACGCAGCTGACTCAAATATTTTTATTTCACTCGTAACCACAGGTGACCACTGGCAGCCACTTATTTCAGATCAGCCTGTGCATCACTGCTGTGCTGAGAAACCTCTCATGTGTGGCTGTGGGTGTTTATAAGTCCATCCATCAACTTGTGTACTGAGAAATCTCATGTTTTTTTTTTTTTAAACCTCTTTTTATTGAGAAAATATGGAATATGAAATACTCACATACAAAAAAAACAAACACTCTCCATCTCCATCTCTCTCCCTCTCACACACACACACACATACACGCACGCACATACACACACACAAACACACACACACACACACACAAACACACACACACACACACACACACACACACACACACGACCAAACACCTACCTTCTCCTCTGTGGTCTGGGAGGTGCCCTCGCCCATGGCTGAGTCCCTGGACTGCAGCTCCAGCAGCGTGTGGAAGAGGGCGTCGGACGTGACGGTGAGGAACTCGATCTCGGCGTTGGGGTGCAGGCCGTAGTGGACGGGGCTCTCGTGGGGCAGCATCTCGTCCACGTACGTGTGGTAGCCCTGGTAGTCCAGGTTGGAGGGCACCACAAAGCCCGGGGCTAGAGACAGCTTACGGTCAAACTGGGGAGGGGAAGAGGCATGAGTGTGTGTGTGTGTCTGTATGTGTTTCTGTGTGTGTGTGTGTGTGTGTGTGTGTGTGTGTGTGTGTGTGTGTGTGTGTGTGGTTGCATACGTCTGTCCAGGTAGGTGTACATGTACAGTACGTGTGCTTCACACTTGGTCCGGACCAAAAGCTTTAGTGTGAATGTGCCCTATAGGAGTGTGTGTATGTGTCTGTGTCTTTTCTGCAAAAGTACTCTGGCACATGTTGGTTCAGGGGTAAATGTATGTGTGTGTGTGTGTGTGTGTGTGTGTGTGTGTGTGTGTGTGTGTGTGTGTGTGTGTGTGTGTGTGTGTGTGTGTGTGTGTGTGTGTGTGTGTGTGTGCACGCTTAAGTTACTTGATTGGGCTGCATATACTCCTCCAGGTAAGTGCGGCAGAGTCTTCTGTCCCAGTCATCAGTAATGTGACCGCCGTACATGATCTCACCAAAGAGATACCTAAGGTCCTCCCAGGGAACCTAACAATCAAGATATTACACACACACACACACACACAGTTTTGCATTGGCCTCTAGGTACATTTAACATTGACATTTATATGTTTAGCTGATGCTTTTATCTAAAGCAACTTAAACATGACTGACATTCAAGCTACAGTGCAAAAGAAGACCTTAGACTAACCATAAATACTACACACACACACACACACACACACCTGTGCATTGGCCTCCAGGTAGTTGTAGAGGACACTGACGGAGATGGTGAGGTCTCCGGTGTTGAAGGGATACTTCCTGTTCCAACCCTGTGGTCCAAACTTGCGTCGCTCGGCAACACAGGCGTGAAAGTAACATAGGGAGAAGAGGATGGTCTTAAACTCCTGCTCACGTGAGCACTGGTCCAGCATGTCCTGAACACACACACACACACAAAGAATACACACACACACTACCAGTCAAAAGTTTGGAGACACTTACTTAGAAATGTCCATTCCACTCCATTATAGACAGAATACCAGCTGATATATAAAAAAAAATTGATCAGGGCATTATGTGCTTTAATAATTGCAAAAGGGTTCTCGACTGTTGTAGAAAGAAATGGCTGATCTTTAATGCAATATCTACATTGCCCATTCTCAGCAATAATCCATCCAATGTTGCAAAGGCACATTCTGTTAACTAATCTGATATCATTTTAAAAGGATAACTGAGAAAACATTGGAGAACCATTATGCAATTATGTAAGTATATAATGTAATCTGAAAACTGCTGCCCTGAGTAAAAAAACAATGCAAATGATCTCAGCTGGTATTCTGTCTATAATGGAGTGGAATAGAAATGTCTAAGTGTCTCCAAACTTTTGACTAGTAGTGAGTATACAGGATATGTCTTCTAACAATGAGGTGGTCAGACAACATAACTGCATGACAGTGTCAAATGCAATGAAAAAGTGCTCAGGCTAAATTACCATATGGTTATTTGACTGGTTATGGTATGGCTACTGAAATGGTCATATAACAGGATGTCTTTTACAGTAGAATACTGGAATGACATGTACTGGGTCAAAGGTCACCTGGTCGAAGTTGTCCAGAGCAGCGTGTACGTTGGCCAGCATGCCAGTGGGCGGCTCGTTGGTGATCTTGATGGAATTTTCCAGAATGCCCTGTGGGATGATGTGCTCCTGAGGGGTGGGCGCCGGCTCTGCGCTCATGAACACCCGGTAGTCATGGTGACTGCCCTCGCTGTAGCGTTCCAGAAGCTTCTCCAGGGTGCCCAGCCACTTAGCCACCAGGTGGATATTCTATGTTTGTGTGTGTGTGTGTGTGTGTGTGTGTGTGTGTGTGTGTGTGAGAGAGAGAGAGATAGAGGAACAAACACATTTTAAGCAAAAATACGCATCACATACACATACCGACAGGAACACTTGAATGCTCACTCACACATATGTAAACACACTCATATTTTTGCGCGCACACACACACAAATGCAACTTCTGTTTAAAAGCTTTGACTATTGTCCATGTAATCTGTTTGCTCCAATGTGACCCTAATGAAAACTGGTCTCTAAAATCAAGGTTGACCTCTCACCTGTAGTATGACCCAGTGGCCTTCCTTGGAGGCCTTCTCCATGGCAACTTCAGCAACAGCCTCCTGTCCTTGTCCAAGAGACACATTGTGCAGTTTGCCCAGGTCTATGGTGAAGCCAAGCTTCTTACCTACACACACACACACACACACACACACATACAAACACACAGACACCAGGCTATTGCTAGTGCTCAAGTCTATGGTGAAGATCCCACTCCACACACACCAGGGTATTTCCAGTGGATACCTGTTTGTGGTTTTGAGTTGTTGTTGTTTGTGAATACTGAAATGTATAGACTAATAGAGCTCTATGGGAATAACAAAATGCTTTGATCAAATGCCTTAATATAACAGCCAGGGGCTTTAGAAAGGACCTGTGTGTGTGTGTCTGCAAAAGAGAGAGAGTGTGTGTGCGTGAGTACATGTAATGAGGTGAAGTGGGCGTGTTTGTGTGAGTGTGTGTGTGTGTGTGTGTGTGTGTGTGTGTGTGTGTGTGTGTGTGTGTGTGTACCCAGGGACTCTACGTCCTTGAGGGGGTCGACCCCGGGGGAGAGGATGAAGAAGACTGGCGAGCCAGGGCCGCTCTCCCTGAAGGACTTGGCGAACTCCGTCTTACGGCCCTCCGTGTACTTCACCCCCAGCTTCTCCTCCACAAAGTTCCTGCAGCCCATCACACTGGCCATTAGTGTGCGCTAGAAAGACTATTAAAGACTGCTGCTGGACTATAAAAGCTATTCACACACAGTAAAGACTATTAAAGACTGCTGCTGGACTATAAAAGCTATTCACACACAGTAAAGACTATTAAAGACTGCTGCTGGACTATAAAAGCTATTCACACACAGTAAAGACTATTTAAGACTGCTGCTGGACTATAAAGGCTATTCACACACAGTAAAGACTATTAAAGACTGCTGTTGGTCTATAAAGGCTATTCACACACAGTAAAGACTATTAAAGACTGCTGGTGGTCTATAAAGGCTATTCACACACAGTAAAGACTATTAAAGACTGCTGCTGGACTATAAAAGCTATTCACACACAGTAAAGACTATTAAAGACTGCTGCTGGACTATAAAGGCTATTCACACACAGTAAAGACTATTAAAGACTGCTGGTGGTCTATAAAGGCTATTCACGCACAGTGAAGACTATTAAAGCACTAAAAAGAACAGACATTAATGTGTTATGGTGTAGGTAGGTATAAAATGCTGATAATGTGTGTGTGTATGAGTATGTCACTTGTGTGTGTGTGTGTGTGTGTGTGTGTGTGTGTGTGTGTGTGTGTGTGTGTGTGTGTGTGTGTGTGTGTGTGTGCTGCCGTATGCGTGTGCATGTGTGTCTTCCTACCTGACGGCGTAGGTCATCCTGTCTGGACGTAGCGCACGCATCATGATGAGTTTCTGCAGGGAGCTCTTGGTCTTCCACTCCTGCGGGAGTTTCTCCTTCTCTGGACACTCCGACTCCACCACCTTCTTCCAGCGTTTGGGTGAGCCCTCGATGTCCCGCTCCAGACCGCGGAATTCATCGGTGAAGCTCATCGTCTTGGAAACGATATATGCAGAAACAGATGAGTGTAAGGGTATGTAGCTTTCACGTGTCTATTAAACTGTGTGTAACTGTGTGTGTGTTGGAGTGTGTGTGTGTGTGTGTGTGTGTGTGTACCTTGATGGCGCTCCAGGCGGAGTTGGGCAGGAAGTCAACGGGACTGCTGTAGCTGTGGTCCACATTAAACCTGAGCAGGAAGTCCAGCTCCCGTGCACCAATCTCCTTACTCATCAACAGCAGCTGTGAAAAAACGAACACACACACACACACACACACACACACACACACACGCCCGTATCCACACATACACATACATGCAAGCACACACACACACACACACGTATGCACACATACACACACACACGCACACACGCACACAACAAAAAGTTTTACTGCTGAATAGGAATACATATGACATAATGTCAGTGTGTAAGTGTCTGTGTGTGTATGTATGTATGTATGTCTGTGTCAGAGTTTCCGCTAGAAAAAAATGGTGCCGGTCAAAGTGACCGGCAGAGGTATCGTTTTCCGGACATTTTGATGATATGCCAAATATCCTATTATCGCTTCTTAATTAGTCAAATTGAGGAAAACTGGAGACAGGCTATGTAGCTTAAAGAATGACATAATCAGGCTGTATATGCAACATGTTCATTAGCCTAACTTAAACATGCCTAACAAGATCTAGCCAGTATCTTTACATGGTCAGCAAGAGTCCGCTTCGTTCGTTGTTTTAAAAAGGCTATGTTGTTTGTTGCTGCTACCCACGTTATCTCCAGTGGTGACTGTTTAACTTACACAGATGCGCACACACAAGAATGAGCGCTCACACCACTACCCCCTAATAATATATGCCTCTTTATTTGATAACAATAAATTAAGAAATGTTTCCTATTCTGGGAAATGTTTAGTTTCTTTTTCTTTCGGTCGCGGTTCAATGATACCGTTTAATTGTGCCAGAAATTATCCGCGGACCGGTAATCTCCTCGTCGAGGAGGCCCTAACTCTGCAGATCATAGACAGAGACGCATAGGCCTACTGTATGCTTTGGGTAAAGAACACTTTGCATGTCCAGTGTAGGCTACACGGAGAATGACAGTGTATTGGAGCGGCACCACCCCCCGCAACTCCACTTCCAATGTCACTGATTCCGACATAAGCCCGACACTTCTGCTTTTTATCTGGTGGTGGTGGAGTTGACCGGACATCTGAGGCTTCAGACGTTACCAATTTATTATCATCCATCGCGTCTGGCCTCTGAAAAAACATTTAAGGCTAGTCTGCCTGGGCCTGGCCATGTTTGAACCGCCACGTTTTAAGCGTGCGCTTCCTATTTGAAATGCAGCATAGGCTATGCGTGTTGTTTAATAGCTTACTTTTCAAACGATAGAGCCAGTTCTTTTAAAAACATAGCTAGAGGATGTATAATATAGGTTTACATATTAAGGCTTATTCTCAAATTCAGATTGCGTTAGGGGACGGGATTATTAGCCAATTTCAATCGGACAATTTGACCGGAGAGATTTAATTTTGTCGGACATTTAATTTTTTTTCCGGCCAATGTCCGGTAATTACCGGACAACGGAAACCCTGGTCTGTGTATGTGTGTCTATTTGTGTATTAGTGTGTGTGTGTGTGTTTGTGTGTGTGGGTTTGTGTGCGCTACCTGAAATGCCAGCTGTGCCGTGAAGGTGAGCTTGTCCCTCTCAAACAGGCCCCTGTTGATGTAGTTAAAGGTGGAGTAGGTGATGCAGTCAATGAGCGTGTTTACTCTGCTGTGCACGTCCACACTCGCTTCCGACACCTCCACCGCTTTATGGAACACCACGTTAAATGCCTGAGAGAGAGAGAGAGAGAGAGAGAGAAGCAAAAGAGGGAGAGAGAGAGGGAGAGAGAGAGGGAGCGCATGAAAACAAAGAATAGAAATAATTTTATATTTGGCCCAGATCATGGGTAGCAGTGGATGGACACACACACACACACACACACACACACACAGAGAGAGATTACAAGAACAGAGCACTCTACAGCAAAACAAAAACTTCCCTGTAGGGCACCCAGTGGTGTATTGCGATACAAAACAAACACACACACACACACACACACACACACACAGAGAGAGAGAGAGCGAGAGACAGACCTTTAGGGAGAACTGGTACATGGGGTTGATCTTGTTGAGGTCGTTCATGATGAAGTAGAGCAGTGAAGCTCTGACAGCGACGGGTCTGTAGTGCTCACGGGCCTCATTTATCTTCACCTCATTCACCTTCGCCTCCAGGACCTGACACACACACACACACGCACGCAGGCACGCACGCACACACGCACGCACGTAAGCACGCACGCACACACACACGCACGTACGCACGCACGCAAACACGCATGCACATACGCACAGACACACACACAGGCACGTACGCACGCACCCACGCGCACACACATGCGCACGCACCCACGCGCACGCACACACATGCACACACACACACACAAATTCATCCTATTCAACACTTTTATTCTTTCTCAGGACACTGTGTCCTGTACATACTGTAAATACACAAACCTGCTGGCATCTCAACATTAGCAGTAGGTCATAAGGCAAACATAAACACACACACACATTCACACACACACACCTTCATCTCTATCTCTGCGGCGGTGTGTTTGGTGGTCTCCAGCTTCTCCACGAGCACGTTGTCACCCAGGAAGTTGCTCTCTGCGGCAGACAGACGTGTGAGGAGCTCGTCCTCCAGCTGCTTCACCTCAATCTTAAACGTGTTCTGCTGCTTAGTCAGCTCCGACTGGGGAGAGATGGACATAGGACACACACACACACACACACACACACACACACACACACACACACACACACACACACATACACACACAGAGTTTGGTCAGCCCTATGCACAAAATATCATATATAAATATAAAGTTATTATATGGGTACCAGATATAAATTAGTAGTGGGATCATCAAGTACACCATGGACTATAAGCATGCATTCATTGCATACATACACGCATGCATACATGGACTATATGCGTGCATACATTGCATTCACACAGTCCTGTACTGGAAGGGCAGACACTTATCTCAAGCAACAATTGTACAATAGAAATAGAAGACCTTTGAGTACTTTACTCTATTTAAATAGGACAAGTGCAAGGAGTGTGTGTGTGTGTGTATGTGTGTGTGTGTGTGTGTGTGTGTGTGTGTGTGTGTGTGTGTGTGTGTGTGTGTGTGTGTGTGTGTGTGTGCGTGTGTGTGTGTGTGTGAGTAAGCACTACATACTAAACTCTATTTAAAGAGTCGATGGACAATAGAGAGGCCTGCGTGCCCACCCACCTTGAGCCGCTCCAGGTCGGGTCTCTCCAGGTTGACCACCTGGGCGAGCAGCTGGTCCTCCAGGCCGTCGCGGGTCACGGTGAAGTTGATGAGGGTGGTCTGGGCCTGGATCTCGGGCTTGTAGTGCGGGTTGGCCAGCTTGGTGTGCAGGATGAGCCGGAAGTCCGGGTGGAAAAAGCACTCCTTATCTCCCACTTTAATACACCTACGGGGTCCAATGGGCAGGGATGGATTACTGCACAGGCCTACCGGGCCCAGGCCCAGGGGCCCAAGGGGTCAGGGGGCCCTGAAGCCCAAGCCATTGCATGGAATCACTGCCTCAATATCAACAAATCAGGATGTGGGCTATGAATCTGATTGAATTAAAGTATTGGCCATCCCCAAAATGCACTAGAATACAGGAAATCACATCAAACTAGAAATGCAATTCCGAGGAATTACACGAGGGGATGCAATCTGCTGGTTAGAGTGTGTTGGTGGGGCTGTTGAGCTTGCTGCTGGTTGGTAGGGTAATTGTGATACCTGCAAAGGTGCTTTTGGAGTAACCAAATTTGAATCTTGTGAGACATGGCATTCTTGAGATATCACACTCAAGGTGTTTTTGACCTTGACATTTGACCTTCAACCTCCAACATCAACTCACTTCACCTTTGAGTCCATAAAAACACTCGTACCAAATTTGAAGCATGTACATCAAGCCGTTCTGGAGATATAATGCTGAATGCATGAGATATGGCTGGGACTTTTTTGACACACAGGAAACACTTTAACAGGATGTGTAGTTCAGGTAGAGCTAGATTGTATGCTTAGAAGCTGAGACAGTTGAATTCCTCACAGGTGACACCTGTGCCAGTGTTCTGATTAGCCTGGGAACTGCTCTGAGAACTACTTAACGAGCGCAGCTGGCTCTTTTATGACATCACAGCCCCCATTCAAGTCTATGGGGGAAAATATACTTTTAATTACAAATATTTCAAAAAGTATAAACTTCTCAAAAATGAAAAACGGATAGGACGGTAAAGCCTTGGAAGATCTACGGAACGGTGTTTGAACCAAATTTGTACGTTAAGCGGTTTGGGCTGAATAGCGCTCACAAAAAGGTAAAAATAAAAATAATAAGAAGAAGAAGTCTCCGGATTTCAACAGAGGGGTTGCATCCCCTCTAACAAATGTAAAAAAATCTAGGGGAGGACCCCCAACCCCCCCCCCCCCCTCCCACATATGCGACAATTAGTGGGGGGCCCTAAATATATCTGGGCCCAGGGGCCCGAAAGTTCATAATCCGTCCATGCCAATGGGGAGAGGTTAGAAGAGGCCGACGGAAAGACAGGATGAAGAAAAGGAAGAGAAAAGAAGAGAAGAAAAGAAGAGAAGACAAATTTAGAACCTAAGACGAATCAGAAATCAGACAGTCATGATTTATGTTGTTGGTTGTTGTAGTTGTAGTTAGTTAGTGAATTTATATTTGAAAGGTCCCATGAAAGGAAATAGACCTGTGTGTGTGAGTGTACGAGTGTGTGTGTGTGTGTGAGTGTACGAGTGTGTGTGTGTGTGTGTGTGTGTGTGTGTGTGTGTGTGTGTGTTTTTGAAACGGCTCTCTGGGGTGTGGCCTCCTCACCTGCCCTTCTTGATGGTGTGTCGTCCCAGCAGGGGGTCTATGACAGGGTCCACCGTTTCCTCCAGGTTCTCAATTAGCACAGGGTCTCCTGTCACCACCGCCTGCTCAATCACATCCACATACCTACACACAGATACACATGCACACACACACACACACACAGATACACATGCACACACACACACACACACACACACACACACACACACACACACACACACACACACACACACACACACACACACATTGTCAATAGAAAGTGTGAATGAATGAGTACAATGAGTAACAATGAATACACAAGCATACAAACAACATACAAACATGAACTACATGTGTCTCCTGACACCACCTCCTGTTCAATCATATCCACATCCGCAAATAAATAATTGGCTCATTAAACCTGACCACTTCTTTCCTCACCCTTTCTGTCCCAGGCTGATGACCCTGAGGTCATTGCCATAGCGACTCTTGATCCATTTTATGCCCTGCAACTGAGGGTCGATGAGGAGGGGCCAGCGCTCGCAGTTGGTCAGGATGGTAGCGTTCTGGGTGGACATCTTATCGCCAGGCAAGCCCTCGTTATTCCACTGAGCGATGGTGGCATCGTCTGTCAGCATGCAAACTGGGTCCAGGCCCTCGGTCATGGGGATGGGAACCTGAGAGACAGAAAGAAAGGAGAGAGGTTGATAGATAGATAGATAGATAGATAGATAGATAGATAGATAGATAGATAGATAGATATAATTAAGGTGGGGGTAGAGAGATGGGAACATTCTGGCAAGAAGAGGCTTTTCTTAAAACGTTGGCAGCAATGACCCACCATATCAGTGGGTCATTGGAGACTAAAAGTAATCAGTACAATCATACAGTAAACACACTTCACACACACACACACACACACACACACACACACACACACACACACACACACACACACACACACACACCTTTTGGCTGCGGAGGAAGGGTCTCCAGAGGTTCTCGAGTAGTTCGTGGCGGTACTTCTTGGAGAAGGAACCGGCATAGGAGATGAATGCAGCAGTGAGGAGAACGTCTCCACACAGAGTCTGCTCCTGCTCATGGTACTGAGCCACCGAGTGTGCCCAGCGCACGTTCTCCGACTACACACACACACACACACACACACACACACACACACACACACACACACACACACACACACACATACACACACACACATACACACACACACACACACACACACACACACACACACACACACATACACACATACACACACACACATACACACGCACACACACACACGTGTTCCAACAACATTAAGAGGTCACAGTCAAGACTCTTTTTGTCTGTGATTCGTTGGTGGAATGACTTACCTACTGGTCTTCATTCTAGCGATGATAGTGGGATTTTAAAAGGCATTTGAAGACTCCTCTGTATACCTTGAATCTAATTCAGTAGTTCTCCTTGCATAGTCAGGGATTGTATGTTTTTATGGTTGTTGTTACTGTGACAATTTGCTATTGTTAATATTCTGTTAAAAATGATTTATGTAGGCCATGAGACTAATTTCAACTGTTTGTTTTTGATAATAATGATATGTTATATAATGTTATAGTTGTGCATCACTTTAGCCAAAAACATCTGCCAATAACTATAACCATGACTATAACCGTAACCATAACACACACCTCCAGGCCCTTCACCAGTCTGTTGGCCAGTTCAATGGTTTTGTTGGTGCGGTTGACTTCATCTTGACAGCGAAGTTTCTCAGATGTGGCCTTCTCAAATGCCTCTGTTAGTGTGTCCAGACTGCTGTCCAACTCCTGCAACACACACACACACACACACAAACAGAAACACACTGATACTAATCTATTTACTGAATAATGCATGCAAGGGAGACAGCGAGGGAATGAGAGATGGGGAGATGAAGATGGAGTGATGAAGGACACAGAGAGAAAAGAAAGAGTAAAAGATGAAGGGGAAAAGAGAGGGAGATAGAAAGGATGAGAGAAGAAGAAAAGTCTAAAAGAAATGTCTAAAAGGGAGGGGAGACTGAATAGATTGAGACAGAGAACAAGATGGAAAGATGGAAAGAAAGAAAGAAAGAAAGAAAGAAAGAAAGAAAGAAAGAAAGAAAGAAAGAAAGGGAAATTAAGCAAATTAGTGAGAGAGACTCACAGTCAGCTTCTTTCTGATGACCTCCAGTTTCTCGGCGGCCTCAGCCAGATCAGCATTGGCCTGAGAAAGACTCAGCCTCTTCACTTCCACCTCACAGAACACCTGCAACACACACACACACACACACACACACACACACACACACACACACACACACACACACACACACACACACACCACAGACAAACATAAGCATACACACAGACACAGACACACACACACACACACACACACACACACACACACACACACACACACACACACACACACACACACACATACACAAGTTTGCAACACCTACGAAAAACCTTAACAATGTACTTCTTTGAGATGCTGCTGTTGGGTGTGTGGAGGACAGACAAGTATCTGTGTGTTTTACAGTAAGGGCTTACTTACGTACACCTGTAGCCCAGGGCAGCATGGTGGAGGAGACACAGGGGGGGTGGGAGTTACACTACAGTAGAGACACAGCACACACACACATAGGTTGCCTTCACACTGGGTCCGTTTAACTGGACCATACCAGAGTGCAATCACTCCCCCCTAGCCCTGACCCAACAACCAGAAATCACCAAACCATCAGTCCAAACGAACTCGGGTCCGGACCAAACAGTGTCGTGTGTATGCGCCCTTACAGCACATGAGATATGAGTAGAGCAGAACATATTGGGGAAAGAGGGGAGGAGAGGAGAGGAGAGAAAGAGCAGAACAGAACAGCGGAGAGAAAAGAGAACAGAATAGAGGAAAGGAGAGGAGGGAGATATTGTGTGATGTTGATGGCACAGACTTTGTGAGAAGAGAGGAGAGGAACAGAGAGGAGAAGAAAGAGGAATGTGGAGAGAAGAGAAGAAAGCTGGAGAAGAAAACAGAAGAACATCATAAAAGAGGAGAGAGAGGAGAGAAGAGTCCCCTGACCTCGTGGAAGCGTATGATGTTGATGACCCAGGCACAGAGGCCTGCGGCGGCCGAGGACTTGAGGCGCACAAACTCGGGGTTGAACTCGGGGTCGCTCAGGTACTCGTCTCTCACCACACGCACCGTAGCCTCAGAGATGTGCTCCTTATCAAAGTTCACCAGGGCCTGCAGGAAGTCGTCCACCTACAACACACCCACACACACACACACACACACACACACACACACACACACACACACACACACACACGGTGTTTGGTGTTTTAAGCCCCCTAAGTCGTCTTCGAGGCAGTGCTGCATGGAAGGTACTAGGGTTAGACAAGGGTTAATGTTAGGGTTAAGGTTAGGTGCTTTGAATTCAACGGTCGCAGCGCTGCCTTTAAGTTGATGGTGGGGGCTTAAATCACTATCGAGCCACACACACACACACACACACACACACACACACACACACACACACACACACACACACACACACACACATACTACCTACGTCTATTATGATCCTTACCTATTTTGTTTTTAGTTTCACACCGATAATCTCTCTTTCATCTCTTTCTCTCTGTCTCTCTCTCTCACACACACACACACACACACACACACACACACACACACACTACCTACATCTATAATGCTCCTTACCTATTTTGTTTTTAGTTTCACACCGATAATCTCTATTTCATCTCTTTCTCTCTGTCTCTCTCTCACACACACACACACACACACACTCACACACTCACACACTCTCACCTTGCTCATCACCACTTTAGCCGCCTTCCAGCTGCGGTCTTTGGGGATGCGTCCACTGGGGGACAGGAGCACCAGCACAGCGGCTGAGACGTTGGTGACGATGACCGGAGGGTTGGGGAAGGTCCTCAGTTCAGTCAGATTCAGCTAGACAGGGATAGACAGATAGACAGAGAGAGAGAGAGAGAGAGAGAGAGAAAGAGAGAGAGAAAGGGAGAGAAAGACAGAGAGATAAAGAGAGAGAGAGAAGGGGTGAGAGCAGGTAAGCAGAACAGAGATGAGCATAGTTTTACATACATAGTTTTTCATTATGAAGTTCAGATAATACTTAAGTATTTCAGTGTCTATGTGTGTGTGTGTGTGTGTGTGTGTGTGTATTTACCCGGTTGAGTGTGTTCAGTGCTGCGTTGGCTGCCTGTAGGGCGGGCTCTGCCTTGGCCAGGTCATTCTCACTCTCCTGCTGCTGCTTACTGACCTCTGCCTGGATAGCAGCTACCTGCCGGAGCAAACACACACACACACACACACATTTTTCATCAGAAGTCAGTAATGTGTATGTGTGTGTGTGTGTGTGTGTGTGTGTGTGTGTGTTTGGGGAATCTTTTATGTGTGTGTGTGTGTGTGTGTGTGTGTGTGTATGTGTATGTGGGGGGGGGGGGGGGGGGTATTTTATGTGTGTGTGTGTGTGTGTGTGTGTGTGTGTGTGTGTGTGTGTGTGTGTGTGTGTGTGTGTGTGTGTGTGTGTGTGTGTGTGTGTGTGTGCGCGTGTGTGCGTGTGCGTGTGTGGTGTACACACTTTCTGTTCCTCTGCGTCTGCGGTGCTCCTCTCTATGTTGAGTTTGTCTGTCTGCTGTCCGATCTTTGCGATGAGGGCCTCTGTGTCGCTGTTCCGCTGGTGCAACTCCACCTCCTGCACCGCCAGCTTAGCCTTCAGGTCCTCCACCTGAGAGAGAGAGAGAGAGAGAGAGAGAGAGAGAGAGAGAGATAGAGAGATTTCCTCAATGTTCTTAAGTTCTCATTGTTATTGTTTTGTTTTGTGCTTTTGCAACACAGAGTGAGAGAGAGAGGGAGAAAGAGAAAAAGACAGAAAGGAAGACAGGGAAAGACAGAAGGAGAGAGAGGAAAGGGTGAGTGAGACAAGGGTAAAGGAGGGAGAGAGGAAGAGTTGGAGAGATCATTGTCACTCTAATATTCCCAAGGGGATAATAACGTTTCTAACTACTGTGTGCCAAAAACCTCACATATCAAGTAGAGTAGTAGTAGAGTAAAACTAACAAAGATCTAACAAAATGACAAAATATGATTAAAAAAAAATGAAAAAGACACATTTCAACAATCACATTTATTCAAGTACATAGCCATCCATGTAAGTCAAGTCAAACAAACAAGGGCAGCTAAAACTGAAAGACCCAGCAACCCTCTCTTCCCTGACCTGGGACGCTGTGCTCTGGAGTTTCTGCAGACCGTTCTCCAGCCTCTCCATCTTCTGGGTGAGCTCCCGCCTTTTTGTCCCCAGCAGGTTGCCGTAGAGCTTCATGAACTCCAGGAAGCTCTTGGGGGTGGTGTAGTTGAAGTGCTTCTCGTTCTGCTGGTACTTGACGCTCACCTCGTTCACGCTGGTGTGGGCGAAGGAGATGAACTCGCTGATGGAGGCCTTCACTTCAGGCTGCATGGGTAGAAAGAGGTGGGAATCAGGCTTTGCGCGCGCGCACACACACACACACACACACACACACACACACACACACACACACACACACACACCTCCAGACTGCTGACCATTCCAGACTGTTGAAACACCACACAAACACAAACATACACAAACATATACAGACAGACACACACGCACACGCACACGCACACACACACACACACACAGCTCCAGACTGCTGACCATCCAAGACTGTTGAAACACCACAAAAACACACACACACACACACACACACACACACACACACACATACCTCCAGCCCGCTGATCTTCTCAATGAAGGTGGTGCTGACAGACTGCAGTGCGAGCTGAGGCCAGGCATGGAACCAGTCGATGGCCGTGCAGTTGACCAGGGCGGGGAACTTACGCGCCCTCGTCCTCAGAGTGAAACCCACCGGGGAGAAGCACAGCACCACCTGCAAGGGGGGACACGGCAACACGTGTTTCAGCGTCCGGTTGTGGCTGAATCATTTTGATGAAAAGTGAGTGAGCGCATATGGTGCTGAGCTGTTGCCATCCTGCATATGCATATACTAGGTGTGTGTGTGTGTGTGTGTGTGTGTGTGTGTGTGTTTGTGTGTGTGTGTGTGTGTGTGTGTGTGTGTGTGTGTGTGTGTGTGTGTGAGTGAGCGACGTGCGTGCGTGCCGTGCGTGTATGACCTTGAGTTGCCGTCTGATCCTCTCGATGAAGAAGTTCCAGCAGTTTTCCCTGGTGTCCAGCAGTCCCAGGCCTCTGAGCTCCAGTCGGATGGACGCCACAATCATGTCCACCTCCTCCTCCGTGAACAGGTCAGGGATGTCTCCTACACAGCAAACAAGTCCAGTCAAGTCAAGTCAAGTTTATTTATATAGCGCATTTCATACACAGAGGTCATTCAATGTGCTTTACATAAACAAAACTAAACAATAATAACAAATAGAAGCATAGAAGGGCGATATAGTCAAAGAATAGTTCAAAAGGTAAAGATCATAATAAAAAGAAAACATAAAACACACAAGGTAAAATCATTTAAAAATAGAGAATGATTAAAAAGACAAAATAAAAGACACAAGGTAGAATCATTTTCAAGACAGATTCAGAAATGATAACTCAGTGCAGTTAGCTGAAAGCATCTGAGAGCAGTTTGGTCTTAAGTCTAGATTTAAAACTGGCTACAGTTGGGGCCATTTTAATGTCATCCGAAAGTTGGTTCCAGAGCTGAGCCGCATAGCAGCTAAAAGCTGCTTCACCATGTTTAGTTCTAACAGCAGGTTTTACTAACAGGTTTTTCTCCTGAGACCTGAGAGGTCTGGAGGGTGTGTACTGCTGAAACAAACACACATATGGAACACCAGATTGAATTGCTATTCGGTCAACCATCTTCTATGTAGCAACAACAATCCTTTTGATGTACACGTATGGAGGGGCGGGGCGGGGAGGGGCGGGTCCGTTGCTTGAGAGAATGAGAGAGAGAGTTGGTCAAGGAGAGGCTGTTGTGAATCAGTTCTGAAGACTTCATGTAGGCTTACTTAAAATGGTAAAAAAACTAGAAACTTAAGACAAGACGGTCACACAAAGAGGGCGTACCGGTGTGACCAATGAAAATTCAGGAAGTGCTCGTGTTTTTTTAAGTATATTTTTTGGACCAATGTCACTGAATGTAGTCTGATCAGTTGAGAGTGACAGGAAGTCAGTCGAGGAGAGAGAGATGACCCTTAGGTCGGAACTGAACCCGGGTCCCTGTGGACACTTGTACTCGACTGTGGTGCGGCTACTGCCAGTTGTGCGCAGTGGGTGCTTTTGACATACCTGAGGCTAGCATGTCATTGATGAGCACCAGAAATCGCTCGTCAGGGATCTGGGCATCAGTGTGCAGAAACACTGTGCCAATGTTCTTCACTCCCACTTTGATGTACAGGGCAGCAATGTCACTCTGAACAGAAAGAGAGGGGGGAAAGAGAAAAGGAAAAAAAGAGTCAGTTTATTATTTTCCTGTTCCTTGTTCTTTGGCAACACTATCTAAAACAACAATGCTAGCAGAGAAACTTTAAATTGAAATTACAGAATGGCTTATCAGCCTGCAAGCAGAGTTATTAATGGTATTAATGTGCACGCAGAGAATGCTTCTTGTTCAGTGGTGGACAGTAACAAAGTAGATGTAATTCATTCCTGTACTAAAGTAACTTATTAATGTATCTGTACTTTACCAAAGTCTTTCTATTTGTTGAGACTACATTTCAAAGTGAAAATTCTTACTTATAAGAATTCTTAAAAATATAGAATCATACAATATGTGTGTGTGGTTAAAGCATAAACCTACGCACAGACACAAACACACACACACACACACACACACACACACACACACACACACACTGAAGTGATAGAGACTCACCCGGAGGTCTCCAATGCCGTAGCCCTTGCGTAGGGTGATCTGGAAGACCTCCAGGGAGCTGATGAAGGCAGCCAGACGGCACAGACTCTGTTTCCCGCTGCCCCCCACCCCGATGAGCAGCGCGTTTCCATAGGGGGCCTCCAGGATACGGCTGATACGGCACCTGGGGCATACACCACACACACACACACACACACACACACACACACACACACACGCAGATGATCAAGATAGATACTCACTGTTTAAGATACCCAATGTTTGCCACACTTACACCAAACAGAGAGTGCACAATCACACAAATACCCACATGCACACACACACACACACACACACACACACACACGCAGATGATCAAGATAGATACTCACTGTTTAAGATACCCAATGTTTGCCACACTTACACCAAACAGAGAGTGCACAATCACACAAATACCCACATGCACACACACACACACACACACACACACACACACACACACACACACACACAACCACCCACTTAAACAAAGAAAATATAAGATTAGAAGAGAGTAGATTAGAAGAATGGAGAAGACAACAAAACTTAAGGTACTTTTGAGATGAGATGAGAAGAGAAGAGGGGAGAAGAGAAGAGAAGAGAAGAGGGAAGAGAAGAAAAGAGAAGAGAAGAGAAAAGAAGAAAAGAGAAGAAATGAAAAGAGAAGAGAAGAGAGAAGAAGAGAAAAGAGAAGAGGGGAGAAGAGAAGAGAAGAAAGGAGAAAAGAGAAGAGAAGAGGGGATAAGAGAAGAGAAGAGAAGAGGGGAGAAGAGAAGAGAAGAGAAGAGGGGAGAAGAGAAGAGAAGAAAAGAAAAGAGAGGAGAAACGAGAAAAGAGAGGAAGGAAGAAGAGAAGAAACGAGAAAAGAGAGGAAGGAAGAAGAGAAGAAAAGAGAAAAGAGAGGAAGGAAGAAGAGAAGAAAAGAGAGGAGAAGAGAAGAGGTCACTCACACATGCTGCATGGCCTCCTCGAACAGCACCAGGTCCATGACGGCGTGCAGCTCGTTGTAGTGCTCCAGCGCGTCGCTCAGGGTCTTGTGCAGCTTCTCCCAGTCGGACACGCGGAAGTAGCGCGGCTCCCGCACACCGTGGGCAAAGTGGCAGTAGATCAGAGGCTGGTGGATGAAGATGGACTCATCTATCCCCTAGAGCAGGGCATGAGTGGACAGGAAAGAGAGTGGACAGGACCGGGCAGAAAGAACAGAAAGGGAAAAGAGGGGAGAACAATTTCTAACAACAACAACAACAACAACAACAACAACATCAACATCAACAACAACACATAGCACTTTTCATGGCACCTAAAGCACTTCACATGGAAGGGGGGACCTCACTAACCATCACCAATGTGTAGCACCCTCCTGGGTGATGCACGTCCATTATGTGCCAGAATGCTCACCACACACCAGCTTGAGGTGGAGAGTGAGGGAATCTTGTCACTAATACCACTGTCTCAGCAACAATGGTAATGCCACCAGCTTCAAAGGGCAAATGCCCACACCAGATAGATTTT
>NW_027468689.1:16557205-16567205 GCF_046254945.1 Alosa pseudoharengus | reverse complement strand
TCGGTAAATGGGCTGCATTTATACGGCACTATTCTAAAACTGATAGTTCCGGTCCTTGATTGTGATTGACTGAATCGCGTTCGATGCCGTTGAAAAATGCAGCATAAACATACACCTTGACTGCATTTCGTTCCATATTACTGCGCTACAATAACTTGGTAGAAAGGTTAAAGTAGCTGCGTCTCGACGTTGCTTGGCAACCATTCAGATAGAGGAAATATATTTCTTGCCGGAAGAGTGATTATCTATGAATAAATCAGTTCCATTTCTAGTTGCTGTGCCTTTACTTTATGAAACTTTGCCAGGTATTTATAGTAACAGTTTTAGAAAAGCAATAAGCCACTGATTCTACAACAGCTAAGGGGGGTTTTAGGCACTCCGCTAGTGCGTCTTGCCTAACAACGCCCCTTAGCTGTCGTAGAATCAGTGTAACCTACGGCCTCTCGGGGCTTATTGCTTAATTCTACTCCTCTAAAAACTCAAAGTGTTTTACAGATGAATGCCTCTTATCCACCCACACATTCACACACCGAAGGGAGGCCGCCATACAAGGTGCCAACCTGTACTGAGAGTGCGGTTTAAGTGCCTTAAAGACAGATATGCTCGTTAAGTGTGTAAGTGTGCTTGTTACATGAAACACATACAGTACGGGGACCAAAACACATAGGGCTTCATTAGCTAAAAACAGCCATGTTAAGTAGCTTAGATGAAATGCCTGTTCCCTCAAAGGGATGTACGACACTCGTTAATGCTAACGAGAGAAACTAAGGAAGTGCCTGCAATGGCTAATTCTCAGTGAACATTCATAAGTATCAGGCTATGTGGAATAATGTGTGTGTGTGTGTGTGTGTGTGTGTGTGTCTAGAAAGTTTGCTCTTCACAGTAGAAAAATCATATTGTTCAAAAAAATGTCCCCCAAATATTACATTAAGTGTAATTAAACACTGTGGCTTTTATGAAAGCATTTATTTATGAAATTATGCAATGAGACGGTCGCCGGCTTTCTAGAACATTGGCATTAGGAATATTACTCTTGAAACACTCATATCAACTCATGGAAGTCATTCCATGGCTTGACCTCTGACCCTGTTTCCATGACACTCACGAGCTCCAGCCGAGGTCCTGGGGGTTGACATAGAGGATGCCCGCCCTGGACACAGTGGCCGGCGTGGCAGCGCTGAGGTGACTGATCTCAAACATCAGACGCATGGAGGAGGTCAGAGAAATACGCTCATTACTGGCCAGCGTCAGCACCTACAGTACACACAGACACACACACACACACCCTCCGGTTACAAGTACGAAGCGCTAACCAGTAGGCCACGGCTGCCCCACATCAACTCTCCCACACACACATAGGGTTATGCTGTTGTTATGGTGACCGGCAGACCTTGTTGTCGTCCATGACTGTGTTCAGGGATTCGATCCACATGGGGTCTATGTCCCCATCCAGAACGATCCATTTGGGTCCGTCATGAGACATGCTAGAAAGTTCTCTCATGGTGGAAGAGAACAGGCCTTGGAGGGGGAGACAGAGATAAAAGACAAGATCAAACACTCTTATATTCACAAACAAACACACACTGTCCTCTACAAAACACACATACACACACACCATCTTTCCACTCGCGTGTGGCAGGGTGTAGGAACCCGAAGAGCTCATCGGTGGTGACAGCTTTTGGGTTCATGTCGTTCCACACAGGCTTCATCCTCAGGTTAGAATAGGTCCGATGGAGCGTCTTCAGAATCTGACCACACACAGAGAAAGCTGACATTACTGCTCAGACATACACCAGAACAATCTAATGAAGACACAAACTTCAACTGAATTAAAAACAAAACAGGACAATCAGAATCAGAATCAGCTTTATTGGCCAGGTTTGCGTAAACAAACAAGGCATTTGACTCTGGTTAATCTTTGCTCTCAAAGTACAGCACTCACTTAACATATAAGAATAAAAAATAAAAAACATTAAAATAATAAAAACAGAACAGTAAGAATAGCATGAAGGGCAGTAGAATATGGCTATGTCTAAGAATAAATGCAGTATGTACATTTGCAAAAAAATAGACACTAAGGTATAGGGTAGGCAATTGTCCGAGGGGGGTGCGGCTGGGGATGACCACCTCCTTGTTGTCCCTGTCAAGGTGGCCAAGCCGTGGACACCTCTGCAGGCACAAGCAAGATGCAATATACATTGAAAAGAGGGTGGGAATAGTGCAATATCCGTATAGACTGATTAAATATAAATATAGTGCAAGGCAGTTCAGGCAGTGCAAATATAATGTATTAAAGGAGCATCAGTAACTAAATTCAAATAAAACTGGGCAGTAAGAGAAGTGTATGTAATTCACAATTATGTCCAGCTCAATCCTCCCAAGAGTGCTGTCTGCATCTACTATACCACAACTCACCACAGGCACACCAGTCTAGCAGCCTTTTCTTTTCACTTACTACACTGACTAGCCTACTAAAGGGACCTTTCATGTCAGAGACAGTAAGTGGGCTTCATCACATAATGGCAGGTAAACTCTGTAAGGCTTTATTGGCCTTCTGCCTGTCCCAGTAATAAGGAATGTGCTTAACATGACACCCGGCTTTATGGACATTATACCAGAAATGTACATTTCCTGTCCTGGGATTGTTTCAATGAATGAAACTTGTATAATCCAAAAATATCGTAAACTGACAAGATGATAGATTTCTAGGAGTTGTTATGTAAAAGGATATGTCATTCATTAGGCTCTTAGATGTTGTTTTCTTTATTAAAAACACTTTTGAAAATTCCAATTCTGAAAAAAAAGAATGTAACAAATGTAGGCTACATCTTTCAGTTTTGTTGTGATAAAGAATGTTGTGATAAAAAAATGTAAAAAAAATACAAATTTAAGTTGTTATCGTTCACATCAATATATTAAAAATACAATAAATGAGAATATATAACTGTCCCCAAGTTTTCGTCATGCCCCATCACGCTTACATAAAACACTACATAAAAAATGCAAAAGTTACGACTCAAAGGCTGTGACATCATTTGACCAAGGTGATGCTAAAATTAATCAAGGGTAAGTCCTCTCATTAAATTATTTGACGATTATTTCACACGGCTTTACCTGACTCTTGCCTGTTCCAGGTCCCCCCACTACAAACACAGAGTGCCGGACAGCCAACAGCTCCTCCAGCTGTGTCACCTGCAGGGAGAGACAGAGTGGGAACATGTTACTGGAGCCCATCACAAGGGCTAACGGAGGTGGAACTGAGGGTGGCACATACAGTCAGCATTTGGCACATCAACAATGCCATTACAGTTCACAAAATATACATGTGTGTGCACACAGTGCAAGAAGCTGCTCTCATAACAGGTGTGAGAAACACACAGAAACACACACACACATATAAACACACACACACACACACACACACACACACACACACACACACACACACACACACACACAGAGAGAGTGACCTTCAGGATGAAGTTCTCCTCTGGCTGCAGACGAAGCTCGGAGATGGCCTGCCGCACGGCCTGCTCCAGCTCAGTGTCCCTTTTCCGAGGAACGTCCAGGAGGGGAAAGAGGTCACTGATGAGCCCCAGGAATATGGGAACGTCGCTGGTCACAATCTTGGGCAGGTTAAAGTCCCGCAGGGCGCGCATCAGTACCTAGGAATATGTAGACACTCTGCTATCTGGGACTTTCATTAAAGCAACACAATGTAAGACTTGGTTTTATACACAATGATGCCCATTTTGGGTACCCGTTGGGTACCCATTTAGCGTCAGTGAGGCAAGAACGGTCACATGCACAGACAATGACGTTGGCATGGTTGGACAAAATGATGTAGTGCAATACCAGGCGTGCCGGGCACACATTAGCAATGTCAGAGACACCATTCTCCATATTATCAGCCATGTATCATCAAATAGAGTTTGGAGCTGTTATTTTAGTAAAGAACAATACATAAAATAACTGCATTGTGTAGTAAGTTGAGTGGCGTAACCTAAACTCCATTCCAGGAATTACCTGCTCCTCAGGCTTGCTTCTGTCCCCTCGCTTCAGTGAGCCCGCAACCACCAGTACTGACTTGATGGCTCTGAGACCCCAGTCATAATGATCCTGAAGGTAGAATCATAATGTGTTACAAGTGCATTCAATCTGTTAATGTTTGCAAGTGTGTGTATGTGTGTTCATGTGTGTGTTCATGTGTGTGTGTGCGTGTGTGTTTATACTGTATATGTGTGTGTGTGTGTGTGTGTGAGTGTGTGTGAGTGTGTGTGTGTGTGTGTGTGTGTGTGTGTGTGTGTGAAACCTGTTTAGAAAGCAGCTCCTTGCAGAGAGTGTACAGGCTGATGAATTTGCGAGCCAGCAGTCGCGCATCGATGAAGCCCTCAGCAACCAGCATGATCTCACAGATCAGCTCAAAATCAGGGATGACCATCGCACACGGCCTGAGCAGGAGAGAAAGGGGGACAGAGGGAGAGAGGGGGGAGTGACACAGACAGAAAGAGTGATCAAGGCAGACAGACAAAGAGAGAGAAAGAGAGGGGGAGAGAGAGAGAAAGAGATCAAAATGTGATCAATGAATGCCTGTCACTGTGCACTAGTATATGAAACGGATGGACTGATGGAGAGAACTTAAAAAAAAAAAACAGCCAATCATATTGATTCATCGGCCTCCATGCATGCAGCAATGTGTTGATTGACAGGCACTGTTTGACCCAGAGTCACTCACAGAGGAACATTTTGTTGAAAGTGACAAAGTGTTGGAGTCGTTTTAAGGGCTGGGAAGGCCAGTGTGACTTTCTAGGAGGTCAGTAAATGGGAATAAATTGGTGGTGGTGGTGGTGGTGGGGAGGGGTGAGGTGGCCTATTATTCAACCTGAACAGGGCCTTGAGATTCTCTGGGAGTTCTGTTCTGCCAGCATAACCGGGGTTCAGGGTGATGAAGATCCCAACGGTGGATTTCAGCTCAATCTCCTCCCCCAGGAACTGGAACCTGATGAGACGAGAATGACCACACTGGTGACAACCTCCTGACACAGTGCCAAGCGCGACTCTGGTCCAGCCTGAGGACATTTTTCAGCCCTATTCCCCAGGTAGATAATGGCAATAAAACTCAACTCGGTGATCAACGAAGTCACACACACACACACACACACACACACACACACACACACACACACACACACACACAAAATCTCTCTTATACACATCCACACACACACACACACCTCTGTCTCTTATTGCGAATGGCATCCTGAATGGTCTTGACCTGCACAGCCACCACAGACAGCACCTCTACTGAGATCCTGTTGAACTCATCAAAACAGCCCCACACACCAGTCTGGGCCAGGCCTTTATAGATGTTCCCTATGGACTATGGAGAGAGAGAGTGAGAGGAAGAGAGAGATGGAGAGAGAGAAAGAAAGAGAGAGAGAGAGTGAGATATTAAGACACAGCTACTGAGATACTGTCAGTAGCAATAAAAAGCAGTTTTTTAGTCGATTTGTTTTTAAAGTAACTGGTAGCGACACTCGTTCCATTGTAAATGTAAATAATCAAACAACCATATCTGATTTCACAAACAGTGTTGGACCTATTCGCTTCATACAGCAACTGTGCACTATATTGTACTGTGTAAAGCTTGATAAACATTCGACAAAAAATCACTAGTTCAGCCAAAAGTGTACTTGAAAGCTAAGCTTGTAGCTGGTCACGATCCTCATGTGGCTTTGGTAGCTGGTCACGGTCCTGGGATGCCTATAGTGTAGATTGCATTTGAACACAGTCCGCTGACACCCCTTATGGATAAGGGGTTGTTTGAGTTTAGCTGCTAGTGAAAAGGAGGAGATCAGGGTGGAGATGGAATGCTTTGGAACAGCAGGTAATGAGAAAATACATCTCCAAGAGAGCAGACGTGGGAGGGAGTGATGACTGTCAATCATCATCAATACAACAGCATTAAATTCACTGACATCTGTGTGACTGCAACATTGGACATCTGTTTGGCTGTGTGAACTTGAGTGTGAATGGAAGAGCCAGGAATGCTCCATGAAAATGAACTATTAGCATGCTGGACCTGATTTCTTCACTGTAGCCCCTCCGTACCTTGTAGTCCATCTGTTCGGAGCAGTTGAATACATAGACCATGATGCCGAGGGAGCGGCCCAGGTCTTTGGTGGTCTCGGTCTTGCCAGTACCGGCGGGTCCAGAGGGGGCGCCACTCATGGTCAGGTGCAGGGATTGGGTCAGCGTGATGTAACATCTGATCATGTGACAGGAAGAGGAACATACAGGAAGTAGTTTGCGGTCAGAGATGTTCTAAAAAGGAAGAGTCCGGCCCCAGCCGTGGTGCAACTGGCTGGGGCACCTGCACCATACATCGGCGACCCGGGTTCGATTCCCGCCCTGTGGTCCTTTCCGGATCCCACACCGATTCTCTCTCCCACTCACTTCCTGTCATTCTCCACTATCCTATCCACAATAAAGGCATAACAGCCCAAAAAATATACTTTAAAAAGGGAGAGTCCAATCTTCAGGTAAAAAAGTGCAACTGCTAAAAGTGATGTGCTTTAAAGTGCTTTAAAACAAACCAGCTTCCATCAGATCACTGAGGTGTAGGCAGGGAGACCGGAGACGTTTTTGTTCGAATGGAATCCTATGGGTTATATGTGACCCAAGCTAAAGCTAGTTAGCCATTACGTTTATGTCAATGGGAAAACTGCTAAGATTGCTATCCTCCCTATTAAAACATCTCTGTTATGGTGTAACACAACATAAAAACATATCACACAAACATCTACATAAACGTGTGTGTGTCTTTATGTCAGTCTGTCTGTAGTTTCAGAAGATATATGGGTATGTGGCAACTTCTCTGCTTGTGTGTGTCACCTGTCTGTGAGAGGGGTGATGACCAGACGTGTGGTGTTGCCAAGGTACTCATATGAGAACTGAAACTGGGCATCACAGATGTTGACCAAGCAGTGTTTCAGCTCCTCATCCCACCGATGCCGTAACTGGGACAGCCACGCAAATGCCTGACCGTTCATCACCTGCCATGGAAAAAAATTACAACAGACGCCTAAACAACAATAAATCCTGTCTATACTTTCACACACTTTTATCTCTATTCATGTGCAATAAAACCAGCAACACTCATTAAAAGTTTACAGGTTTGACAGATATGAATTTGACAGATATTGACTGTCTCAATCTGTTCCTGATCAGACTTTAGCGTAATGCTACAAAATGTCGACTCTTGTTTGTTTATGCAGTTGAAAGGGTCTATAAAGGGGGGTAGTATAATTTGCATGGTGCAGGGCAGGGACTTCTCAGCTTTTAGAAGCAACCTCAAACATTGCAGCCTACCAGTGCGTACAGAACAGACACTATGCACTAAGGAAACCTAATTCCTGACAAATGCTATGGACATTACACCTACAGGTATGGGTTTTAGCCCACTGGCCTGCACGCCCTCTTCCCACATCCAAGATTACAAGTTGGAGTTTGCTGTGGGACTGTTCCGTCACACCACATAGGGTAACATAACAGGAGACTGTATACATTGGAAGTGGAAAAATCTAGAGTATGCTTCCAAGAGCTCAATGAGATTAGCATTATTTTGGGAATACTTCAGGAATTTTAGGATAAATGTTAAGTAGAATTTGCTTGGTCAAACTGTGCTTTTGCAAATTACATTTTATTACTAACTTGGCATCTAAGAACGATTGGCCAAGTCAATTGATGGCTGGCTATTATATCATCTTGCCAATAGGACAGCAGTTGAAAATTAGCCGGCTGGCTAACACTGGCACATTTACAGAAATGTTGATCAATGTGTGTTTTCCTTATACATAAATGAAATGAAATACAAGCATGCCGTCTTACCCTCTGGGTAATGAGCTTGGCCACCACGTCTCGAGCGTGCACGTCAATGGTGCACAGTGTCATGACCTTTTGTCGGTCACCAGGGGTCAGCTCGCCCAGGAGCATGTGGATCAGGGAGTTCAGCTGGGTGATCTAGGGACACACACACATATTAACACACACGATAACAAACATACACATGAGCACACATATGTATGCACAGGCAGACACACCTGTTTCTTGTTGTAGTCTTTCAGGGCAGTCTCAAAGCCCTCCTCTACCCGCTCAAAGGCGATGCCAACGTCAGTGGCCCACCAAATCTGACTGCCAGTCAGGACCACCTGTGTTAAGAGCAGGCTCAAGTTACTCAAACATACGCACTTAGTCATACACACACACAGACACACACACAGACACACACACACACACACACACACACACACACACACACACACACAGACTCACCCACATGCACATGCATGCACACTCACACTCAATCTCTCTCTCACATACACACATACACACACACACACACAAACCTGTGCAGGAAAATCGAGGAGCCACTGGTCTCGTGGTTTGTCCTCGTAAGCCGAAACGGCCTCCATGATCTCCTGCCGCACTGTCCGGCGCATGGTAGCCTCCAGTGCATTCAACCAGCTCTCTGCCTGGGAGACAGAAGAAGTAGACGAAAGCGGGGGGGGGGGGGGAGAGAGAGGGAGATGTAACTGTACTGTGAGTGTGAGTGTATAGCATCTTAAGACAGAGAGAGAGTGTGTGTGTGTCTGTATAACTTTGAGTGTGTTTGTGTGTATTTTAAGAGAGAGAGAAAGAGAGAGAGAGAGAGAGAGAGAGTATGTGTCTGTGTCTGTCTGTGGTGAGTGTGTGTCCGTGTGTGTGTGTGCATGTGTTACCTGTCCCTCACAGACACATGGCTCAGAGAAGGGCACATACTCCCTCTCGCGGCTGTACATCCCTATGGCAACGGCTGGCTCCCCCTCCCTCTCCTCACCCTGGAACTTCAAATCTGCCAGGTTATCAAAGAGCTTCAGCAGGTGCCGGGTGACCTGTGCGCACATGCACACACACACACACACACACACACACACACACACACACACACACACACACATGTTCACAAAGATTCACACACACACACACACACACACACACACACACACACACACACACACACACACACACACACACACACACAGACACACACACACAAATATTCACAAATCAACATACACACATACAGTACACACACACACACACACACACACACACATATAAATTAATTCATAACTCTCATAGTAAAGATGACTTTATTAGTGTACACACACAAAGGGAAGCAACTTTTTGACCGGACGTGTATTTGTATCTGTACTGAATTAGGTATATTATTATGTATGGAGTATTATGGGCTACCTGTCTGGGTTGTGTTCCCTTGGAAACAATCTCCAACAGATCAGTGGCAGACACAAAGTAGAATCGTGGGAATGTCAGCCTCTTAGTCTCCAGATACTCTGCTAGAGCCTTCTCGCACACAGACAACCTAAAACACACACACACACACACAGTGTGTCAAAGTGTGTAGTGCTTTATCTAGATACCCAAATCACTTCACAATGAAAGAGGGAACCTCATCACTTCAACCACCACCAAAGTCTAGCACTCACCTGGCTGAGGCAAGGCAGCCCTTTAGTGCACACCAGTCACCACACACCAGCTTGAGATGGAAAAGGAGAGGTTCACACAAGAGAGCTCAAAGACACATGCAACCCCTCATGCAACGCAAACACACTCTTATAGACCCTTTCAACAATAAAAACAAAAACAATGCTTGAACATTCTATTTGGTTCCCAATCTACTTCCTCTGCATTAAGATAACATATGGAATGTTAAAAAGGTCTTGTGGGGCCAACTATGATGCTGATAATGGAACTCTCTTGAAAGGGTCTATACACACAAAAAACACTCAGGGCAGCCAGGGCGTGCACCTCTGCTGCAGAGCCTCCAGCTTCTCCAGAAAACCTGTCTCGTTCGTCACAGCGATCACATTGTCTGTCTTGACCACCTCCACCATCAGATTCTGACCAATCAACAGACCGAACCACACACACACACACA
>NW_027468689.1:16549705-16552205 GCF_046254945.1 Alosa pseudoharengus | reverse complement strand
GACAGATAGATCCAGCACTCTGGAGCAGGCAGCGGTCTGGAGGTGTGTGTGTGTGTGTGTGTGTGTGTGTGTGTGTGTGTGTGTGTGTGTGTGTGTGTGTGTGTGTGTACCTGTCATTGACATGGCTCATGAGGTGCTCTTTAAACATCCAGCTCCATTTCTTGATGACGTTCATCAGGGACACTTTAAAAGGCTTCATGTCCAGCTGGCACCAACCGCAGAAGATGCGCTTATCTTCAAGGTTACACACCTTCTGGTACAGAGACTCAAACACACTTATCTGCACACACACACACGCACGCACGCACGCACGCACGCACGCACGCACGCACGCACACACACACGCACACACACACACACACACACACACACACACACACACACATCAGTGATTTATTTCATTATCCATTTATCAATAGTCAAAGGGATGCATTATCTTATTGAAAGACCATTAGCTTTCTGCCCTTGTGTGTTGTGGCCGGTTTCTACCTGCTCTTTGAAGTTCTGCAATTTGGGCGGGTTTTTAGCCAGCTCGTAGTCAGCATAGAGCTCCGCCTCCTCTGTGGAAAGGGCGTGGCCATAGAGCAGGAACTGCCTCATAAACTCCGCCTTGTCGTCTGTCCACAGGTAGCGGTAGGAGGCGAAAGATCTCTGGAATTCTTTGACCTTAGCGATGGCACTGCGTGCTCGACCACGCATGACCTGTGCTAACTCTGACAAGTCCGGCATCTCATTGATGTCACTCTGTAAGCAGATGGACCCTGATCTGAATCCCCATTCACTTTATAATGGCTGCACATGTTACTGTAAAAGAGTCTTCACAGACATACAAAAACCATAGACGTCTACACACGTGTAAGGTGTGTAAAGCTCTGATTTGTGACAAAAACAGACACACAAAGTCTTATACACACACACACACACACACACACACACACAAACACACAAAGTATAATGTCTAAATATAATAAAATAATATAAAGTACATAAAATCATCTGTAAAAATAACTGTATTACAGTATATTAAAAACACAGTATAAGTAAAGTAGCTTGTATACAAAGAATTGTGAAATTGTGTCTCCCTGTGAAACACACACAGAGCTCTGGTACCTGGTATGTGTCGGCCTCTTTGTGGCTGGCCACCCTCTTAATAAACGACGCCATCCCCAGGATGTCACCCACCATCTTATCAATGATGTCATAGAAGTTGCCCTTCTTGGTGAGGTCGAGCGAGGGGTGAAAGGTCATGTCAGAGGTCAACACAAGCTGGACCTCGAAGAGCGGAGAGATGCGGAGCGCCGGGTCCGTGTTCTCCAGCAGGTACTGCAGGGAGCAGCGCACTGCGCTGCAGAAACCCTGCAGAACCATGCGGTCCACGTACTCGGTGTAGGACTGCCACTCCGCGGAACCCTCCTCTCCACCCAGCAGAGAACGGTTCTCCTGGAGATTACACAAAGAAGAACCAAAGAAGAGGGAAGAAGATATGTATAAACACATCTGCAGAAACGGCCCTGCACTCTCACAGTTTACTGCATACTGTATGCAAGCAATCAACTTTATGAAATACAACTGCAAACTGTCTCACAGGGAGGCTATGCTGGGCACATAACTGAAGCGTTTTTGCTCTACACTGCCTTAAAACAACACTTATCAGAGAGATAATGCTTATTAAAGAGCTGAAAACCTAGCAGGTATCTAATGTGACACAACTTCACACACACACACACACACACACACACACACACTTGTCGTCAAGCCTGTATTAGGTTGCGCTAGAGAAGTGGTAGTGTCTGTCTCCCCTATCCAGATTAGATTCCCTAACCTGATGTTGCCAGTCACTGTTGCTTCGGATAGAAGTGTTTTTAAATCCCACTCACTTTACTTTACTCTCACTCTCTCTTACACACACACACACACACACACACACACACAGGGACCACACACACATACACACTCACACACACACACCTCCACGAGCTGATGGATCTTGTGCCCGGTGTTGGAGATAAGTGTGTACTGGCGGCGGATGCTCTCATTGACGTCGGCCATGACCAGTAGGTTCCCGCTGCGGCTGCTCTTCCTGGTGACGAACGCCGTGTGGCTGAACGCTCCCATCAGGCCCTGCAGCGTGTCCAGGTTGGTCTTGCTGCGCTGCACTCGCGTGGACACGCCATGGACCAACTCCCTGGTGCTGAGGACACAGGGGGTCATTTTATGTAGAGGAATCTTAATCATAGCACAGTGTGTTATGGCCAGTAACACTCCTCCAATAACTGTGCATTATGGGTAATAACACTCCATTCCTAAAGCACAGCTGATGAAACATTGAACTAGCAGAACTTGTATACCAGTATTTTGAAAATACTGAAATGCTTCATCTTTATTGCAATATATAAATCACTGAACACATTTGAAAAATAATTCCAGTTGGATTACATGACTTGGCAGACAGATTAAAAAGTGGCAAACACCAGTACAAATCTTTTCAAGAACTTAATAT
>NW_027468689.1:16407205-16544705 GCF_046254945.1 Alosa pseudoharengus | reverse complement strand
ACACAGATGGATTACCTACCAACCAAACACACACATATACACCGACACACCACCAGCCACATTCATGTAACAGAACAAATTTATTTACTGTAAGAAACCATATATAAAAACTGCCTTATGCATATTCACACACAAATAATTATAACCAAATGTAGTGAAATATGTCAACATTTACAGTAATGTCAACTAGCTTTAGCTATTGTGCTTTGGTATAGTTCATGCAAGGCTTCAGATTAGTCTTTGAGCAGGTTTCCACACAGGGATTAAGGCCAGTTCTAGACAATAAACACACCCATTGAAAGAAAGATTTTAGTCTAGAACTAGGCTTAGTTTATCTGTAAAAGTGGCCCTTTCTGTCCCATGCCTTTAGAGAGTGAGTACTTACCCTCGTTGACCTTAAGGATGATGTCTCTAAACGAGGCGTAGTAACTGCTGTTTATCCGACGCAGGATTTCAACTACCTGCTCCACTTTAGGGTTCTGAAGCTGTGGAGAGAGAGGGGCACAGTTTTACCAAAGTCCTTTTAGGTCCCTCCACTCGGCAGCCATATTGCAATGCATTTTGGGCACTTATCTGGCATCTATTTCGGGCAGAACTGTGCATGCACAAGGCTTCACGACACCAACTTTGTTCCAGCGGCGAGATCGCAACACATGATTGGCACGTTGTATTCACATGTCGACTTTTGGCAGTGGAAGGGGCGGGACATGTGTAGACAACTGCCATATTGGCGTTACAAACTAAGCCCATGCATTTCTATGGAGGATTGTTTTTAAATGCTGTGTCTCCTCATTAGAAAGTGTCTGGTTTTACACACAGAACTTCACTATCAGCCTTCTGCTTTCTGGACCAGGTTCTCCCTCTGTCCAGCCCAGAAACCCAACTTTGCCATTGGCCCCAGGTCTCTCTCTCTCTCTCTCTCTCTCTCTCTCTCTCTCTCTCTCTCTCTCTCACACCTGTTTCTGGATGCCGAGCAGGTTCTCCTTCTGTGCGGCCCAGAACTGGAGCTCCGCGCTGGGCCCTGGGTGTCCTCCCTGGCGCAGGACATGGGAAGAGTCCCGCTGCAGCACGGAGCCCATCTGCTGTGTCCACTGGATCACCATGGTCTCAATGGAGTAGAGCAGCGCCCGGTCCATCGGACAGAACTCAGGACTAGGACACACGCAAACACACACACACACGCAATATATGTGCTAGCCGACTGGTAAGTATCATCGCCTCTTTCAGAGCCGGCTGCCAACAACCGCTGGCAGCGTAGCACTGTGTCGTCGCCTCGTCTCACCATTTTTCCTTTGTTACATAAATGCACACACACACCTGAGGTTGTGCTGGTCTCTGTGCTCCACATACACAGAAGGACACACACACACACACACACACACACACACACATCTGAGGTTGGAACAAACAGAAGGAAAGGGGGCAGAGTGTACATCCTTGAGCTCAGCCTCAATTCATCTCCATGCATCACACACACACACACACTCAAACACACACACCTCAGGTCGTACTGGTTGGAGCGCTCCACACACAGGGGAAGGGGCAGGAGTGTGCGTCCTTGAGCTCGACCTCTAAGGGTCACCACTCGACTCTTCAGCTTCTCCATGTGTCTTCGCAGGTCCTCCGATAGCAGACGCGGCCAGCCGCCATGGTTCCCTGGGTTGGTCAGAACTGACACCAGCACCTGCACACACGCACACGCATGTAAAGCCCCCCATAGTTCCTTGGGTTGGTCAGAAATGATACCAGCACCCACACACTCACACAGTGTTTTACAGTTGTGGTGGCGCAACAAAAACTTCACTCACAACCAACCCTGTGCCACCCTCACACACACACACACACACACACACACACACACACACACACACACACACACACACACACACACACACACATATCCCTCTTCCTTTAGCCATGCTTTATCACAGCGGTCACCTCAGCAATAAGGACAGGAGCGTGGTCCATGGGGAACCCTGACACCTCGCCCAGTCGTAGCTCTGTACGGAAGCCTGTTTTGGACACTCTGGACCTCCTCTTTTTGAGCACGCATAGGATCTTGGTCCTCCAGGAAGGAGAGGTCTTCAGAGGGGCAAAGACATTCGGAATGCTTTCAAATGTGAAAGCACTGGAAATAAGTGGCAACTTATTTCAACACAAACACACCGTCAGAACTGATTGAGGAATGTCATGGAACATATACAAATGAAGGTACAAATGCAGGCAATTGTGGATGTTTGTACACAGAACAAGTCCAACAAATGAAGGTGTGTGTGTGTGTGTGTGTGTGTGTGTGTGTGTGTGTGTGTGTGTTTGTATGTCATGCATTGTGCATTTCATCCTTGTCAATCTATATTCCTTGATCGTCTTTGTGTGTGTGTGTGTGTGTGTGTATGTGTGTGTCTGTGTGTAATGTGAACATTTGTGAATATGTGAATGTGCTTTGTGAGCATGTACAGTAGATGTGTGTGTGTGTGTGTGTGTGTGTGTTGTGTGTTGTGTGTTGTGTGTGTGTGTGTGTGTGTATGTATTCATGTGCAGCCAAGCATGTCAGCCCAAGACAGCCCCTCACCTCAGCGTCCCCGGCGTGCAGTGTTCCCCCCGGCCCTGAGAACAAGATAAGTCTGTCGTTCCAGGTCTGGTCTAGAAAGTCCAGCAGCACGTGCTGGTTCTCCTCGGCACCGATGAAGCGGTTCCACTTGTCCGTCTTCAGACGCAGGGCGGTGAAGGCCTGCTCCCTCAGGAAGTCCACCCGCTCGTCCGACACGGCGCTCACCTTCAGGGGCTCGGAGGGCACGCGCACACTGTTGCCCTCCGCCATGGCCACTGGAGAGAGAGAAGAAAGAGAGAGAGAGAGAGGGGTGGGAAGAGAGAGAGAGAGAGAGAGAGGTGGGAAGAGAGAGAGAGGAGTGTGTGTGTGTGTGTGTGTGTGTGTGTGTGTGAGAAAGAGATTAAGAAAAAAATCAGAATGAGAGTGTGTGTGAGAGAGAGAGGGAGACAGAAAAAAAGAGAGAGAGAGAGGAGGAAGAAGGAGAGAGGAGAGTGTGTGTGTGAGAGAGAGAGATAGAGAGAGAGAAAAAACATAAGGAGAGTTTGTGTGAGAGTGATACAGAAAGACAGAGGGAAAAAGAGGCAGATAGACAAGAAGGGAGAGGTGGGGAGAGAAAGAGAAATGAATACAACAGGTGAAGAGAGACAACACAAAAGTAAGCATTCACTTTAACAATACATCACTCATTTACCAGACCTACAGAACCACTCTCACCTTTGGAACAGGTAACAGCCGAATGGCTCTGTCTCCCGTCTTCACAGTCTACACAGGTGATCAGGGCAATCGATAGCCCCAAGGGGAGGTGACGCATTACCATAGCTACAGCCAAAAGCTGGTCTCAGTGTCACCGAGTGATCCAGAGTGCATCTGCTGAGCATGAAATCGAACACCAGCTACTTGAACACACACAGAGAGAGAGAGAGAGAGAGAGAGAGAGAGAGACATGTGTATGGGCATAAACCTTTTTATGATATACCCATCTGGATAAACCTCTGAGCCCTACATTTGTCATTTCTTTTACCCCTTGCATCGCGAGTAATCAACCACATCGGTGTAATAGGCGGGCCATGAGGCGAGCTAAACAGATGACGACAGCGCTGCATCAAATAAGTCAGTAAACATTGGTCGTAGTGATATCCAATTGCGTGCAGTGACATTTTCAAATGCATGCTTGGTGCCACCACTTGAGTTGGGCCATTTTCATTATTCGTGGCCAGACCCTTAATCTTTCTAGATTACCAGGGTCTGGATTTTCCAGGCTACGCACTCACTACATTAACATGTGCTATACAATTCCCACATCTCTGATACCAGTTGGAGCAGTTTAATTTCTCTGTTGTGATTTCCAGTGTGCGGCATTCACTTGTTTGGGCTGTTTTTAATTATTTGGCTAGGACCCAGTTTCATTTGACATTCCAGTTAGACTGCCTGAAGCTATTGATGATTAATTTGGATACAGAGCCAAGACCATAAGTCTATCAAAAATACATCGTTTAGCTATTTCTAAGCCCTGTTCATCAAACGCAGATTAGCCAGCTGCATGCAGACATCTTCAACCTTTTTATTTGCCTCATTCACGCAGCGGCCATGTATAAACAAAAGGAGGCTATGGGGTAGGCCTACACTGACTATCATTAACGCATTCTCAGCAATTACTGGCAGATGCATACAGGGTTCTCAAGTCTCACGCACGCAATTCAACAAGTTCACACCTCGCATTTCTCACGCACACGCAGAAATATTACAAGGGATGTCAAGGTATCTGCATAATTATTAGAGGCGCAAGGATACTAGAGGATTTCTCGCAGGGTTCAGAACAGCGCACATCCCATCAAAAAATAGTGTTCGTTGTATCGGGGTAAAATTCCAAAACAGGACATCCCCTCCCTGCAACCACGTTATGCTTGTGCGCTTCTGTGGGGTTACACGCTTAATATTTCAAAACTGCACCAAAATTATTTTTATTCAGAAATTCAACTGTCTGTCATTTAGTAAACCAGCCTACTTATGGCACTTCAACAGTGTGTTTTATTTATAAACTAAACTAAACTAAATGTTACGAAAACATAATGATTGTGTCGTTGTAGCTTTGTGTAACCCAGACATCAGCAACGTTCATTTTATACGACCAATCACTCTCGTGGCTGCCTGCACTTTCCCTGTCGTCACGGCTGCAACTTTCGCACTGTGTTTGTGTTTTTTAGCGGCGTGTTCATCTGAGCCTCCATGGACCATGTCAACAATTATCAATGAGTGTTATCAATTTGAGCGAGTATGCAACACATAAATTTTTTTAAAGATACAGGACTGCTGCAGACAATGAGCTGCCAACCGTCATATTATAATAGCAACCCAAAATAATGAACTTACTGTCCTTATAAAAAAAAGAAAATAAAAGTTGGTATTGGCATGCACATTCTTGGTCCAATGGTTCAGTGGCAATAGGCTACTCAAGTGAATAAAGCAATTAGCCTAATAAATAAAGTATTTGTCTCACTCAGTACATATAACTCATAAATTGGTGAGCCATAGAATATCCCACCGTCAAAATTATTATATTTCAAGATTCCAATCTATCCCACCTAAATATGAAAACGTAATTCTACTGACATGCTTCCTGGTGACATAAAAACAAATGGTTTCCCTTTGATATAAAGGCTGACATAAGAGACATAGCTATGCAAGATGGGTACAAATCCCAGACTGTCCTGAAAAATAAACAAAAATGTATATGGATGGATGTATACTGTAGATATAATGACAAATTCAAGGTGTCAAAGGTCTCAAAGGGTTAATGCTTCTTTCCAAAAAACTATTATTTTTAAAAAATGTCTTCTGGGGGAGCTGGTAACTCAGCTTAGTTAGGGTGGGAGCAACTGAGCTGAGTTACCAACCTTCACATCTGTGCCTAGGGGCCCACTGGCTGATAATCAATACACGTGTGCACACCTTTTGCTATATGTGCAAGTTTTACGCACTTATTTTAGTAAATGGTGCACTCATCTTAGTAAATAGTGCACTTACTTTATTAAATTCTACACTCATTGAATGAGCACACGATTTAACATTTTAGTGAGTGAGTGCCCCCACCCCCCAAAAAAATCTCACTCCAAGCTGAGCTCAAAACTTGAGAACCCTGGATGCATATAACACAACAATGAAATGGTTTGTGTACCCCATAGCAACTGATACGTGGAATGTTTGCCTTCAGTCTTGTATGACCTCTATGTAAATTAGGCCTATGTTAAATTAGATAGATACTGTAGATAGATACTCTTTTAATCCTGTGAGGGAAATTTGGTCTCTGCATTTATCCCATCCATGAATTAGTGAAACACAGAGCACACACAGTGAACACACAGTGAGGTGAAGCACACACTAACCTGGAGCAGTGAGCCACCTGCTACAGTGGCGCTCGGGGAGCAGTGAGGGGTTAGGTGCCTTGCTCAAGGGCACTTCAGCCGTGGATGTGGGCATGGGAGAGCAGTGCCCAACCACTTCCCCCACTCACATTTTTTCCTACTGGTCAGAGATCAAATCGGCAACCCTTTCAAACCTTTTTCAAGCCCAAAGCCCTAACCAGTTGGCCACGGTTGCCCTTCCTCCGGACTCTCCCCTGTTCAAAGCGGATTTTTGACTGCATGAAGTAGTAGATACTACACACAAGGCTTATGTTGGCGATGCAGGACTGCTTTGAGAGTACTGACTGGGACATGTTTAAAGAGGCTGCAATTGACTGGGGACATATAGACATGGAGGAGTATGCTTCAACTGTGTTTGTGTACATCCGGAAGTGCGCAGAGGATGTCGCTGCTACCAAGACTGTCATAACTAGGGCCAATGACAAACCATGGATGACCAAGGAAGTACCAGCAGCGCTGAGGGAGCCTGATGTTGCGACGTTGGGGCTCTCAGAGAGGCAAGAGCCAACCTGAACCGCATCATTAAGGCAGCAAAGTGCACACAAGGTCGGCAGACCCAGTGTTTTTTCCAGGTAACACCAGACATTTATGGCAGGGCATCCAGTCCATCACAGGCTACAAGGCTGCCCCTAACCCCTGTCAGGACAACATCAGCTTCCTCAATGAACTGAACCAATTCTTGGGATGGTGTGAGGAATTAAACACCACCCCGCAAGAAAAGCTATCCCTCACCCCGACAAGCAGGCATTCGGACTGGAAGCAGTAGATGTGCGGAGGATCCTGAGAAAAGTCAACGCAAGGAAGACTACTGGCCCCGATAATATTCCAGGACGGGTCGTCAGGGAATGTGCTGACCAGCTGGCCTCCGTCCTCACCCACATCTTCAACATCTCGTTGTCTCAGGCGGTTGTCCCGTCATGCTTCAAGGTTGCCACCATCATACCAGTGCCAAAGAAATCCAATATCACTAATCTGAATGATCTCCTTCACGTAGCACTGACCTCCATCATAATGAAGTGCCACTCCATTCCACAGAGGATGCCATCTCCTCTGCCATCCGCCTAAGCCTGGAGCACCTGGAGGATAAAAACACTCACGTGCAGATGCTGTTTCTGGACTTCAGCTCAGCGTTCAACACGATCATACCTCAGCATCTGGTGTGCAAACCGGGTCACTTGGGCCTCGGCACCCCCCTATGCAACTGGCTATTGGACCTCCTCACAGAATCCAGTCTCTACGGGTGAGTAATAACAGCTCCAGCGTCATCTCTCTGAACACCGGTTTCCCCCAGGGCTGTGTTCTCAGGCTCAGCCCCCTGTTGTTCACCTTGATGATCCACAACAGTTCTCCCAGATTCAGCACTAACCACTTTTTGACATTTTCGGACAAATGTTGTGGGCCTCACCCAGGACAACAACAAACTGGCCTACAGGGACGAGGTGAAACACCTGGGGCCCGTTGCACAAAAGCAGAATTAAGACATCCGGGATAAGTTACTGAGCTGCGCTCAATGAATCCAAAACAAGAGCGTACAGGCTTAATTGGTTGCACAAAGACCAAGCCAGGATGAGCAGGATAAGTGCGCACTCACAGCTCCCTCAAATAGACCCTGCCACCGATCACAGATTCACTGATTCACCATGGCAACTAGAGCGGTTTCATCAGAGCCAGACATTCTCTGGCTTCATTCAGTTCATTGCTTCTTCTACGGTGTAAAGTAGGTAGCGATAGCCTGTTCACAACTGCAACAAACAGCAACACCTCTGTTCAGGAGAATATTGCAACTAGTGTCGCGGCCACCACGCCAAAATGGTTACGGCGCTCCCGTGACGTCACATTGTCGCATGACAGGTCGGGAATGGTGAGTATGTAAAAGTTAATTAATGATCACAAACGTTTAAATAATGACAGTGGGTCTAGTTATATGTGATAACAATGTGTAGTGGGCAGTGAAATAACTATTGGTTTCCGTTTGTGGTGACTGCTGACTGAGATAAGGGATGAGATTAAATAGATCCTGGAACTTGGTCTGGCTAGCTCCACAGAATAAATCGCCATGGTGATTTATACCATAACTAACATATCCTGCTGCCCCCTATCCCGCTTTTGTGCAACCGGATCACAGATAAATTGAGCCAGGATAACCAAGATATCCTGGCTTAATCCCTTATCCTAGTTTTGTGCAATGGGCCCCTGGTGGATTGGTGTAAAGTCAACAACCTGATCCTCAATGTTGACAAGACAAGTCATTCACCGCTCCTCATCAATGACACTGCGGTGGAGGTTGTCAGTAGCACCAAGTTCCTGGGGGTGCAAATCACTGACAAGCAAACCTGGTGCCTTAACACAACCTCCCTGGCAAAAAAGGCACAGCAGAGCCTGCATTCCTGCGCCGGATGAGGAGAGTCTCCCTCCCCCCTCCCATCTTGATCACCTTCTACAGAGGCACCATTGATACTCTGCTGTCCTGCTGCATCTCTGTCTGGTTTGGGGCCAGTAAGACCTCTGACTGGAAGTCTCTGCAGAGAGTGGTGAAGACAGTGGTGAAAATCATCGGGTCCCCACTCCCCTCCATCCAGGACATTGGACAAAAGCGCTGCCTGACCAGAGCCCAACGCATCTCCTCTGACCCTCCTCTGATCAACCCTGGAAATCCAGAGTTCTCGCGAGAGCACAATGGAATTGTCTCTGCGAGACATTCTGACAATGAACAATGAGGCACTTTTTCCCCTTGCATTCCGGAGAACCAGCTAAACTGATGAAGATAGCGCTGTAACGTTGGAGGACAGTACACATTGGTCGTAGTGTTATCCGATTGCGTCGAAGTCAGAAATCATTCAGAGTAAACATGGTCTAGTGTTATCCAATTGCGTGCAGTGAGATTTTTAAATGCATGCTTGTTGCCGCCCCTCGAGTTGGGCCATTACATTGTTCGTGGCCAGACCCTTAATCTTTCTAGATTACCAGGGTCTGGATTTTCCAGGCTACCTCTGATCTCCAATGTCAAAATGACAGATATCTCAATGAACCACAATGACATCAATAGATGGTAAGGTGTTGAGTAAGTTTGAATTCCTTTCCTTGTAGCGTCCTTTTCTGCATTCCACAGTGGGGTGAAGTTCACCTTGTATAAATAACAATTCTATTTCCTTATTATGCTTGAGATCAAGTTTCTCACATAATGGAACTTCAAGATACATAGCCTTATGATTTTCTTATTCAGTTCTGCACTGAACTTGAATTAGGAACTTCGGCACGGATACACAATTATGATTTTGGCCTATTGATTATAATGTGGTTAATTGAAAGCTTGGATACGCATCAGCTAAATGACTAGGTATAGGTATATACATGTATAGGCTACAGCTGTTTCGTATTGGTATCACAAAGTTTGCTGCGAACTGCGGGAGGACTTCTTGTCGCCATGGTTAATGCATTTTTTATATATCTGTGAGTGTGCGCATGCGCTACGTTGCACATTATGGCAAAGGGGACATGCAGCT
The DNA here is from genome assembly GCF_046254945.1 of Alosa pseudoharengus. Lineage (NCBI taxonomy): Eukaryota > Metazoa > Chordata > Actinopteri > Clupeiformes > Clupeidae > Alosa > Alosa pseudoharengus. Next base: position 16,535,229 of record NW_027468689.1, on the reverse strand, counting down.
CGTTATACGTTTCCCAAAGTATATGCAGCAATAAGTCTTTTGAGTGGAGTCGCAAGTCAAGTCTGAAGTCACTGTTTTTGAAACCAAAAGTCCGAGCCTCAGACTCGAGTCCCCATCTCTGCTACGCACAGTTTGTGATGCGCGTGGTGGGAGCGGCGGCACTTCAAGTTCACAGCACGAAGCTGACATGCTGTATAAAAGCATAGTTTATGCTTTATCAAGAATCAAAAAGATTAGCGTGGCACCGCTCTAGATGTTTCATTAAATGTATTGTGCTATTTCGCGACGTACAGAGAGCTCGTTCGGTTTCGCACACAAAGTGCACTTAACTATTATGTTCTTCATATCCTTGTCTCTGGCAAAATGAAAATAATGAGCGTACGTATGCTTACGGCTCCCACACACAGCTGCGTGCATCGCGTTGCTGGAGACGTATCCCATTCACTTTACATGGACTCACGTGATCCGTTGCCGAACTGAATTGTGGGTCCGTTGCGTCGCGTTTCTCCCGCCGCTCGCGTTGAGGAGTTCAGCTGTTGCTGCACCGACAGACGGCACCGGCCAATCAAGCCAATCTACGGACGGCACCAACCAATCACATTACGGTTTTACTTCAAGTCATTTGCATAGCTACTGTCGGGAACACCCACTGGCATGCGCTGACGGAACGCAGCTGTGTGTGGGAGCCGTTATGTCCATCGAGTCTGCTGCAACCAGCCACAGTCATCTTCAACCAGTAACAGGAGACGTTCTACTATTTGCGCAGATTTTTTGTCTTCTGTTGTTCTCGCAGTATTGTTTGCAAATATGTATCTAAACAAAACACCACTTAATTTAGGGTTAAAATGCATTCTACTTGCGTTGTAGTGCGTTACTGAAGTTTGTACCGAGTAAAATGTTACTCAATTTTTTTGTAATGCCTTACATTTCCGCGTTACAGCGTCGGCGCCAGAGAGCAACGGGTGAGCACCACTGATCTATAAAGAAGAAGTTCTTTATAGATCAGTGGTGAGCACTGACAGGTGGGGCACTTCACCTCACTTTTATTCGTTATTTTGCCATATACTAAAGAGCATCCTTCGAGCCTTTTGGATAACTGAATCAATATGATCAAGGGGGAAAATAGTGCAAGAACATATCGGTCAATAGCGTTTTTTTGTTACACGCATTCTCCCATTCCGCTTCTGTCACACACACAGTGACAAGCGCCAAATCCCCCGCAGTGTTGAAGAGATCAGTCGTCCCCCTCACTTTTGATGAAGATAAAAAGCCTTATAGGTAGCCTTAAATAATAACCTATAGGTTTATGTAAAACTCCCCATTAACAGCATCACGTCACTAACCACAGCTAGACTGCACAATGGTAGGCCTTCAAAAGCATGACATTTTCGCTTTAGTTTGATATTTAATTTACTTTATCCGCTTTCATGCATTCATTGAATGTCCGCGGTGCTGTAATGGAAACCTTTTTGCGTAGCCAAGTAGCCTATATCTTGAGTTATTTTTAAATTATGCATGATTTACTTTTTATTAATTTCGTAGGCTGGCTTTATTTTATTATATAGAAGTATGTAAATAACCTGTTAAAATGTACGAGAATTCAGGAAATTGCATCTAGTCCAAAAAACTATTTCTGGGGCAGGACCCCCATACCCCCCACTGAAATGTCCCACCCACTTTCAGAATGCCTCCAACGCCTATGGTCCTAGCATTAGGCTAGATCCCTTTGATACCAATGTTAATTTAACTCTGGGACCCTGGTCCCTACACCTGAGAACCACTGATATACTTTTTTTTACTGTAGGCCTACGGTATAATGCTGAACGAGCCAAACAAAAATTTCCGCAGCAAAATTTTGGTTGGCCCCACCAAATCTCACTCCAAGGTTTTTTGAAAAGTTGGCAGTCCTGGTTTAGAATAGAATTTTAATAGAATAGCGTTGTTACAATACAAGTAAATAGACTATAACAGACTCATCACTAGCAAGCCTAGGCTACACTAAGCTTCACTGTGTCTTTCCATTAATTTCGAAATGTTCTTGTAAGATCCTGCTCAAAAGCAAATTACACATACCGATAATATCACAACATTGCACGTAGGCTATGTGATCCCTCAAAATGTTCTTTAAAGTAGGCTACAGAACAAATTCTAACACATGTACAAAGTGGCTAGGTAGATGCACCAACTGTGATGGAAAGTTTAAGAGCGAACAGGACACTCGTCATGGCTTTTAGTATTTAGTGCTGCCCTGACAGTCCACTTTTATTGCCACTTTTAGTCTACTGTTTTTGAGTTTGGAGAAGTACTTGCAGCGACAGGCTATAGCCTACGAATGCCGACTCCACAACTGTCGCATTTCCCAGCCATGATAGGCTTTTTGTCACTGCTTCAATAATGTCTCCCTCTGGATAAAGCAGTTTAAGACCTGTGCTGTGTTGCGCTCACTAAAGGGCGATTCCATCTCCTCTTAAAGTAGGCCTAGCCTACATGATCCAAAGCACTATACGTCTCCGTTGCTCGAGTTTATCATTAGCACTGGACAATATCGGAAAATATAGGAAATGCGACATGTCAGTTTGGCCCTTTATTTACGGTTTCTGCAATTTAGATTAACAGCTCATGCATTCAGCTTGGGTCATCCTGCGGTCATACGCGAAAAACATTGTATTTTCCATTATATTCCCAGATCTATCTTGAGACCTTTTACTGAATTTCTTATGCAGCAGTGTCTAAAAACCCTACTGGTCGAGATTTATGCCCATTTGGCGTTGCAGGAGTCGTGGTAAATGTATCGGTGGCACTCATTGCAACGGTGTCCAAGTGTGCAGAATCCCTCTTCATCGCGCAGTTTGCATCACGCAGTTTGCGCACGTATCAGCAGTAGCATAGTTGACATATGTCATGTTTCATTTTGAGTAGGCTAAGTGTTCAACATCAGTGTTCAATCTGGATTTAATTTCAATCATGCATAATAATATTTCGAATTTTTATGTGAGGGTGAAAACTCAGTTGGGGGGGGGGGGGGGGGCACACTGGCCTGTTTGGGCGGGCCTGGCCTCCTATGGCCCGCCCTTGACGCCGATGCTGCCGTGTTACAGCAAAAAGCAATACATTACAGTAATTACATTAGGCCTACTTTTGTAACATGTTACTCCCAACACTGCTGATAAACTACTTGGTAATATTGAAGGTCAATTTTCTCAATTTTATGGAGTTTTCTCAAAATATGTACCACTGTTGCATTGTCCTATGTTCAAGACATGGTGAAACCTTTGCGACCACAGCAATTCTGTTCCTGAGGTGTGTCGACTTGGATGGAAATCTTTCTGACATACACACACATAGTTGGCCTTGGGCCATCATTAGTCATTTACTCATCATCTCATTGTCATGAGCATGGGTCTGTCACTCTGTCAATCATCTGTTGTATTAAAAAAAGAAAAAAAACTTTGACACTCCCTATACAAGCTACGCTAGCGGCGGTCATAATATTTTTTTTTTTTTTAAATATATATATATGCATATGACATAGTAATTTGTCTGCCTCAGGTAATTCCCTCACTATTCTAACAATGGCTGTTTTATGATCTTCGATGATTAGAGAGCAAATCATGGAGAGAGCAAGCTGAATGTACAGAAATGTATCTTGCATTAGTGAGAGACATGAATACTGAACACCAGTTCTTCTTTCGAAATTTTATTTAATTTAATTTTATATATATTAGGAAAGACAGAAACAGGAAGACGTTTTACCCTGCCAATTAAAGACTTCACATATCAGTGTAGTCATTTCAGGGAAATGGAAACGCCCGTCCATCATTGAAGTATGCGGTTCCTCAGATTCTGATCCTTGGTTGGTTGGCGTCAACCTGGCTGATGACACAGCGTCAGTGTTACCCCCAGGACATTCGCTCAGCAGAGACCTGAGGAAAACAGAAGTGTGTTAGATTACTACTCATACATATATGTATTTGTGGAGCAATTTATTATAGGGAACTTTTTGACTCCTGGGACATCGTGGAAACAACTCACTTCCCCCATTGTGGTCGATCTCTAAATCCAATACGGCTATCCATTCCCCATTTCTTTGGAGTAGGACTGTGACATGTCTGAAGAACCACTTTGTGAGGTTGCAGTCCAAGCACAGGAACCTTCTCAGGGGCCCGGTGGACAGCTCCTTTAGAAGCAAGATGAGGAATCTTGACCACATTTTCAGGTAAATCTATATGGGAGGAAAAGTTTATTTATTCATTTTTTTTATTGTGTTTGAAGTAGCATATCAATTCCTTTGTTTAGCTGCTTAGTTTAGCTGCATTTACTATGGTGAAAAGAAGCATGTGGGAAATGTAAATAGCATACTATCCACTATTATTAACTACTTACTTACTACTTACTGCTACAGTATTTTATCATTTTGGTTAATCTTATTGGGACCATATAAAATATCCAAAATAAACACATGCCAGTTTAAATGTTTGTCAACATGTTATTATTATTTTTTTTACACACATCTAAGTCGTGGGGCGTAAATCATATCAGGGATCAGCTGCTTTTGTGCATCTACTAATTTACAGAGCCTGGGAAATGAGAATCATGTTCACTTCATATGATCACATCCTTGCTGAACACAATTCTTATCCGCGTTTCTCAACCAATCATCTCACGTAACTAAACATCTTTCGCCACCTTGTGGAAAAGTTACAGGGTCACGTCACACGTCACGACACGTCACGTCAGTCGTCAAGTCATTGGGCTCCAGAACATACGTAAATAGCGACGCCATCTTGGTGGGGGCAACAATCACTGGAGGCCAAGGAGCATGTGACTCTGACTGGAAATCAGACAGGTGTCTCTGATTGTCGGCAAGTGTTGCCCATAGACAGTAAGGTGTTTGCACCCAGCAATATGGCGGCCGCGTTTACGGTGCCACCTACTAGAACTCGACGGACAACGTGGTAATAGCTTTCTAATATCTATGGTTACTCTGGCAGGCCAGCGAACCCTGCTGTATCTGCCTGGCTTCTTTAGCTGTTGGCTACAGCAACTCGAGTTAGGTAAAAAAAACTAATGTTTTCATTTTTTTAACTGACAGGATTCGTGACCTCGAGAAACAGAGATCTAGGTGAAAAATAGTTCAATGCCATGTGTTACGGGCGTGCTGCACCGGAAATGTGAGACACGCCATATTCTTTTGTCGGAAACTACAGGAATGACAACGCTACGAGAACATTAACTAAACATTTATACACATTGTTAATACATTTTTTTATCTGGAACTAACCACTTACATGTGGGGGTTTAAATAGACGATTTTAAATAGTTCAATGGCACATGTTACGAGCGTGCACCGGCAATTCTGAGAGACGGCTCATTCTTTTGCCGAAACTACAAAGAAGACAACGCAACGCAAACATTAACTAAACATTTATACACATTGTTAATACAAATTGAATCTGCAGCTAACCACTTATGTATGTCGGTTTAAATAGACGATTTTACAATCATTTACCTCAAGCTTTGGAATAGCTTCGTCCAGCGTCCTGACTCCTGTGTGTCGAGACAGAACTGAATGGGAGGAACACATGTGACCGGAACATGCGTTGCACCAGTGTTGTCATGTCTGCTAGATAGATAGATAGATAGATAGATAGATAGATAGATAGATACTTTATTGTCCATTGAATTTACATACAATGGAAATTCATCTTCCATTGCACTCAGCTCAGAGACAATACAAGTTATATTAGGGCTGTGCAATTAATGAAATTAATCAATTAATCGTGATTATGGCTTCCAACGATTATGAAAACAACATATTCGAAATATAATTATTTAACAACATTCAGTTTCATAACAATGCTCTCCTTTGTCTTGAGTTGTCATGTGCGTTATCTTTTTGCATGTATTTTTTTCTGTTGGATTATATTTAAAATTCAATTTAAAAATGTTTTTAAAAAATGTAAGTTTTGAAAATGGATGATAATTCCAAAATCACAAAGTAGTTGTGTGTCAATATTGAACAAAATCATAGCGATAATTTTGCCATAATCAAGCAGACCTAAGTTATATAAATATGTTGCAGGTTTGATGCTCCCCTGTGTTTTGGTTCCCACTGCACCGGTACCTGTTGGCTCAGCCCAATAAACATGCCCTGAGTGGTTACAAAAGGGATAGATTGATGCCACCTTGCAGAGGGCCTCTTTGTGAATGACTGCTTCCCTGGCCTGCCCTCCCCAACCTGCCTTCCTCCCAAACTCCTGGGTTGGATGCTGACTGTTTGGCAACCATAGTTGTGAAGGTATGATACTTTGTTTGGTTTTTAATGTTTAATGGTGTGGAATGACTTAGTGATATAGTGATGTCGTCTATCGCTGGAAAAAATAGTGAGCGGCCTATAATAACCTAATTAAATGCTCGGCAGGCCGGATTAAAATGTGTGGCCGGATCTATGATAAACGAATTAATGCTCGGCGGGCCGCATTTGGTCCACGGGCCGTAGTTTGGACACCCCTGGTCTAGTGTCTGTCTGCTCCTTTAAGGATTCTCACTCAACTGTCTAGAACAGACAGATTGAATATAGTATAGACAGATTGAATATGAGTATAGAATGAATATTCTGATTTGTTCTTTTAGGTGCTCAAGAAGTTATATGGTGATGGCCAGGGCATCATGCAGTATGTCACCAGTGTGCTGAACAAGTGGGGCCAGTTCTTGACGACAGTGGTGGTGGCAGCTGAGTCTGAGCGGTGCTACTACATGCGTATGGCGAGAGGTCTGGTTGTCAGGTTTCAACGTGCTAAAGCTCCTGTACCAAAAGTCATATATGCAGACAACAACTGTTGTCGGTAAGTAAATAACAATTCCATTAAACCTATAAAGACATTAATGATTCAATTGATATATGAAACCGTTAACATTAAATAACATTCTTACAAGGAACTCATGCTGTACAAAATGTTCATATCATTTCAATGACAGTGGTTCATCCTTCCTGGAGTCTGTTGGGTGCTGTGGTCAGACTGGACATCCGACACTGGCTACATCACTGGGATGCTGTTGTGATCAAACAGAGCCATGCCAAGTATGGGGCGTTCATGAGTGCCTTGGCAGGCGCAGTGCTGGCCTACAACACTGGCCTATGATCATCAAGTCATCTGGACACTCAATCAACAGGCTATGTGTCTACAATGACAGGATGGTGGGATGCGCCAGACCGCGACGTTACGATGCCATCGACAATTGCCAAATGCGGAGGATGGTCTTGCAGGCAGCCGTGGCCTACTGGTTAGCACTTTGGACCTGTAACCGGAGGGTTGCCGGTTCGAACCCCGACCAGTAGGCACGGCTGAAGTGCCCTTGAGCAAGGCACCTAACCCCTCACTGCTCCCTGAGCGCCGCTGTTGATGCAGGCAGCTCACTGCGCCAGGATTAGTGTGTGCTTCACCTCACTGTGTGTACACTGTGTGCTGTGTGTGTTTCACTAATTCACAGATTTGGGATAAATGCAGAGACCAAATTTCCCTCACGGGATCAAAAAACTATATATACTTATACTTATACAGTATTTCCGGTAACGTTAGCCTATGACTAAGCTACTCCGGAGTAGAGCGTGCAGACTTTTGCTACTAGTTGTGCATAGTGAGAAGACCTGCTGCTTGCGTGGCCGAGACGGATCATCCCAGACGCGATGGTCACACTTCCTAGCTCTGGGCTACTGAACTACCACACCATGACCCAAACCACCAGCATGTAGGCTAGGCCTCCCAGCTTCTTACCTCGCTTCAGACTCCTGAATCACAAAACTCATCTGGACTATTTATTATTTATTTAACAATATTTTCTTAGTTTATTTTTTCTTTCCTTTTCTCCCTTTTTGGCTTGACCTCGCCTACATTCTGTAAACAATTACCACCGACATTGTTGTGTGGCAATAAAGTATATCTATCTATCAATCAATCAATCAACCAATCAACCAATCAATCAACCAACCAACCAACCAACCAGCTCCTAGTCCAGGCAGTCTGGAGTGGCAACCAAGAGTTTGACGCCAAGTATTCAGACGAGGAGATGATGGCCTTCCTTACGCCTCACCAGATCAGGTCTTATGTGCATTACCCATGGGGTTGAGGTAAGTGTAATATTAATCCATGTATGAATTTCATGCATAAGCAGCATATACTTGCATATTTGTCAAAATAGACTTCACTGTGCTGAACTGAAGTGTCACTCATCTAATTTAGAAAATAAATGTAAGATCACTAGGAGTAACCATACTTTCCAATTCTTGGAATATGATTTAACATATTAAGTTAAAGATATGCTGTATATGTTACAGGAGACAGCTTCAGTGATCCGAGTCCATCATTGCCAAGTTCAGGGGACCAGCAGGCCTTGATAATGATGGAATCCACCTGTTCAAGTCAGCAGAGGCAGTTGATGCTCACTGAGCAACTGCATGCAAGCATCTTAGTTGTATGCAGGTGGGTTGTAGTAATCGTGTCATTGCAAAACCATCTAAAACAATATGGCAATATTTAAATGTACACCAGAATAAATAAGGAGCTTGCAATTCATTGGGTTTTACAGGACCCCCCCCCCCGGCATACAACTGTATGTTACTGTGAAGGTGGTGGTGCTGAATGGTGTTCGGCTGAACAAGTGCAGGTGCCGGCGAGGCAATGTCTCCTTAGAGGGGTTGCGCGCACACATGTACAATGCCATTCCTTTGCAAAGATGTGGAATTACACCATTCCAAGTGAGTAATAAAAAAACACTTCAATATAGACCAGTGTTTTGACCAGTGGACCACATCCCAAGTAATCTGGGTACCCAGAAGTTCGCGTCATGCTGAACAAACTTCTGGGCCAAAATCTTCACAACAGCTACTTTCAGAGATGCCCACTGATCTCACTTCCGTTGTGTTCATGGGGAAAAGTTCCTACTGAAACCAGTGCGATATGGCTGCCGATACAAACACAATTGAAGCATGTTTAGAGTCGATTTTTGAAGAAATTGAAGTTCATAACAACTTTTGCTTTAAACCTCTGCAGAAGTTATGTCTCATTTGCCTAAGCAAAGGCTAGCCAGAGATGGCTACAAAGGCAAACTAAACGCCATCGTTTTGGTTGTTAGTCCGCTGTTGGCGGTATTTTCATGAAACACCCAGTACATGTGCATACTCACAAGGTCTGCCACCTCTCCGCGATTGGCTATTGAACAAAGCTTTGTTCGAAATCAGAGACATTCCCCCCGCCCTCTTTTCCACTGAATCCAGGCGTATTCCTCTAGACTACATCCAAGGTGGTCCGCGAGCAGAGTGGTAAAATATAATATAGATGAGTTGTTTGCAGTATTAAAGCAACTTTTTTTTTTTTTGCTAGGTGGTCCGTGAGTGTTTTTTTTATTTGTTAAATTCTTAAAAAAAGTTTAAGAAACACTGATATAGACTCTAGACAATCTAGACACTTTCTATCAATAATTCATTGTATTATATAGCTTTAGTACATCATCTCTGCAAAGCACACAATAATACATCAAATGGTCATGTGTTTCAGGTATACCTGGTTGCATTTGCTGTGCAGTGCACAACTGCATAGGATCACCCTGGGTTGCGGGTGGTCAGGGTCGGCAGACGTCATGGATGCACGGCAGATCCAGCGCATCAATCAGCAGGCTGAGGTGCTCTTCGGCAAAGATCATCTCCTGAAGCCCAACTTCGCTGCTCCTATGCCTACCCTGATGAATACAAGGACCCAGATGAGGAGGAGCTCCTTGGTGTTGAGTACGCCATGTGCCAGTCAACCAGCTTCACTGCAAGGGATTACTACGCCAAGTTTTCATGCATATTCTAGCAATGACAGCCAATATGGTATAACATTAACTTTTAATTTGATGAAACAAAGAAACCGTGCATGTTATTGGCATATCTGTGTATGAATTAATCTACAAGTGGTTGTTGTAACTGCCCAAACACTGCCCATCCCAGTTGTAACTGTCCATCTGTGATTTGTACAATTGCATATTTGCAGTTGAAGAAGAGTAGTCCTGTGAAGAAGACGAGTCGACTGGACAAAGTGAAGAGCAGTGTTGGGAGTAATGCGTTACAAAGTAACGCGTTACTGTAATTCCACTACTTTTAGTGGTAACGAGCATGTAACGAAGTATTTTTGTAAATCCAGTAATGCAATTACAATTACTGAAATTTCAAAGAGTTCGTTACTTGCGTTACTCTGTTGATCTTGAATGAACGACTGCAGACAAGATGCACATTTGCTGCTTTGTCTCCCGACCTTAGCTGTGTTTCCAGCGATTGTGTTTCATGTTTAGATTGCAGATGCATTCTTTACATCCTCACATTCCTCCTTATTTCGGATTTATGCTAAAACACACAAGAGTGCATTATGCTACAATTTAAATGGGCATCTTAAAAGCCTTTTCCCTTTCGTTTCCATCTCGTAAGCTCCACTACAGTAAAAGCGTGTTGTTTATCTCCGCTCTTTTTCGCCTATTGCGCAAAAGCCTCGTTATATCAATTTCTCATTCTTACAACATAGCCACGCCACAACACCAATATGCTACGGTGGCCTATATATAGCCTTGGCACAAACAAGCACACGTTTAACGAGCGGAAAATGCAGATTTCACTTACCAGATAAAGAAACCTCCAAATAGCCTACCGTACGTAACAGAGACTTGAGTTATTTGCACAGTAGGCTATGTTTACATCGGAATTGACGTCCATGGTGTTATGGATTCATTTGTCTGTGACGGAACATGCAACTTCTCTCTCGACACCTTATCAGCTGAAGAGTAACCTTCTGCATGCGCGACAATCCCAAACTCTCGGATGCATTAGAACTTATTTCGGTAGGTCACTAATTGTGCAGCGCAGGCTTTTCCCAAACTGGTGGTGCTTAAAATGCTATATAATACAACTGTGTTCAAAGCAGGATGAGGATAACGTAAGGTTATGTGTGTGTGAGCAGACAATAACTGTTTTGAAAATAGGCCATTTAACATTGTTTCACATTACATCCCATTGAACGAATTCCATGTAGCCTATAAGGATTGCAATAATAATGATAATAATAACAACTTATCACTATATTGCAGAATTCAGTGTCAGTGCACCACCATGCATACTAGTAGAAGGCAAGCAGTAGGCAGTGTACTGTACATATCTATCAAACCACCTAGATGGTGAGGGTGGCACAAAACAAGGTCAGGGAGGCCTTCATGCATTGTAGAATGTTTTGTGGTCGGAAAAAGTTTGAGAACTCATGCACAAGGCTATTGAAGGCCCGTTAAAACTACAATAGGTCCAAAAATTAGGTTTATTGTTTGAGTGACTGTTCAGTAGCTACTGTTCATATTGACATTTTAAAAGCAGACTTAAAAGTAACTCAAAAGTTACTTTCTCTAGTAACTAATTATTTTTTATATACAGTAATTGGTAACGTAATTGAATTACTTTTGAAAGAAGTAACTAGTAACTGTAACTAATTACTAATTTTCAGTAACTTGCCCAACACTGGTGAAGAGGAGATGGCAGATGAGGGTGTTGACATGTCTACAGAGTCTGTGTATGTAGTCTTTATGTATGTATGTGGTCCATATGCCTATGGTCTATATGTATGCACAGAAGCTCTATGTAGACTTTCTAATGGGTGTATGTCGACTGGTGTGCTTGTGTATCTGTGTGTGTTTGGGTGTCTGTGCATGCTTAGCAGCACGTGGGTGATTCTCACGAAACCGTCAACTGAAAGATTTCTGACATAGAATTTTTCAAAAGATGTGTATGAATACAATTCCTTTTGAGACATTTGAATTAAAGTGTAAAGGTGTTGTAAATATTAGTTTTCTCACAATATTAGGCTTTTTAATATATATTTATTCATGTTTTCAAGACTAAGTCCATCAGAACTTCTCATTACCGCAATAGATCATTACATGAAATATGACATAGAAATATAATTCTTTATGCATTTTTTAAAATGGATCATTAACATTAATACCAAGGTCTACATAAAACAGTTTTTAAAGTTATTGTTAAATATAACATATTATTAGAATTTCTCTCATTTGTCTCATTACCGCAATATGATGAGTGATTTGCAACTTGTATTTTACGATATCTAAGTAAAAACTCACAACTTCTAGAACTGGCAGACAACAGTGACCGCCACTTAGTGCCAGCTGACCCCAGGCAGAAGATTGCTACTGCTGGCAGTTCTCGAGCATGACAAGACTGTGAACTTTGTGAAAAAGTACAAATCTAGGTGGGGCTACACCCTATGTGGCCGGTGTATTGGGGCTGACGCATCCAAGACCAGAGCAGCCCAAAGACAAAGTTTGGCTGGATAAAACACCCTCAGGCAGCACAGGTGATAGAGGCCAGCCGTCTGTTGTATCTCGCCATTAACATTTTAAAAAATCGGCCACCAGCCAGTCACCTCTTCTCCCCCAGTAAAATTACAACTGCAATAAAGGGGCAGTATAAAAGGATTGTTGACAGAGTCAGAGACGATCATATCCTGCACATAGCTGTACGTACTGTACATATCTGTCTTCATGGTTCATACTGAATATCCATATTTATTCTGTTTTTCTTATAATATATATTCTGTTAATACACTGAATATATCTATATTATTCTTTCTACTATTACTATCTACTGTTACTGCTACTACATTGCACATATACATGTTGTTCATACATTGTTCATATTACATAGCCATATTTATTCTGCTCTTATAAGGTAACTGCTAATACACTGCACATATTTATACTTAATTTATATTACTCTAAACCACCTTCTGTAAACCAACTGTATACTACTTTCTACACTGCACTATATTTCTTATCCTGTCTATGCACCACCTGTCTATATTTTATCACATTGCACTTTTCTGCACTTCTGGTTAGATGCAAACTGCATTTGATTGTCTTTGTACTTGTACTCTGCACAATGACAATAAATGAATCTAATCTAATCCACTGTGGTCTCTCCATTCCTCTGCCCAATCTAAATGAGAAATCCATATCAAATTTCATTTTAAGGGAAGAAAAAAAGGCCAACATCCCTACCACCACCAGATCGACCTCAGGTGCAATACCAGAGCCTTAATCATGTAGCTGGGAAAAGGTGTGGTGAGAAGCAAAGGTAAAATGTTAAGCACTTAATTTCACCTGTTGGAAAGCAAAGGGTTAATGCACAAATCATATTAATACATACCACCTAATCCCTGAGTGTTGGCAGCACCTGTACTGCTGCGATGTGCCACCAGGGGGCATCCTTCTCTCTGATCCCAGGTTGAGCAATTGGGACTTGGGGGGGCCAAGAGCCATTCCCAGGTGGTCTCCCATCCAAGTACCAGGCCCGACCTACCAAAATAGACTCATCCAGGCCGGGAAGGAGTCACACGCATGTTAACCCTCAGCAGCGATAGCGCCAAAAGCCAGTTGTTGCCAGTCAACTCGTGTTGCTAATCAACTCGTGTTTTTTCCCAACCAGTTACTCGCTTAGCCTAGGTCTACTATATTTTTGTTTTTCAGAAAATATGTATGCATTTTATTTATTTATTTTCTTTTATTCATCTTTTTTTTAATGGAGGCAGCAAACAGCAAGGGGGTAGAAAAAGTGCCCGGTTGCAGGGGCGGATTAAGGTGGTCATGGGCCCCTACATTTTCTGTGTGGGAGCCCCCTCCAAGGTAACATAGGCCGACAATTGAACCAGGCCTACTCATACATCATCACTGCAACATTGGTGCAGCAACAACACCAAACAAGCCTACTCACACCAGCAGCATCCTTACAGAGCAGCAATTGAACCATCAACTCATAGATAAGACGTCCTTACTGCAACAACTGGCCTACTCACATCAGGCAGCATTCAACTTCCTTCACAAAACAAAAACCATAGCATTGACAATAATGCCTTATGAAATAGGCTAGCCAGGCTATTCCTAACTTTTGAAGTTGTTCTTCATTGTCAAATCCAATTCGTGCAGAATATCAATGGATATCAGAGACATTTATTTTAATCTGCGCTGGCTCATTGATTTCTATTTTTAACGAATCCCAGTTTTGAAAAAGACTCAAGAGCACTCTCCGCTAGAGTGGCAAAGTCGCGGTGCTCTTCCGAGCTGAATGTGGAACATTGCCGGTGTCGTTGGCATAATATGGCTATAGTGTTCTCAGAGTTGTAACGTTATCTCCATCAACCGTGACACTAGGCCTATGTTTAGACATTAAAGCAACACCAAAGAACTTTTCATCTGTCGCACGCACTATTTGTTTATCGAGCACCGGCTTTGCAAATAACAATGTCCACAGACAAGGTAGAATAAGTTGCATGATTTTATGAAAGTACGATGTATTGCGACATCAGATGCAAGTCAAATTTGTAGTTTCTCATGTCTCATTCCATCGAACTACAGATCCGCTACCCGATGCAGCAAACTTACATAGTGCGGTAATAGCCGATAGAGGGCCGCGAAGCGAATGCAGAAAGTGCCGTTCACCCTGTTACGAGTTGATGAACCACTGAAACGATTTTGGAAACATTATTTTAAGGTACAAAAAACTCTTTGGTGTTGCTTTAATGTTCCGACTATTCACTTTGTTCAGAATAAGACGATATTTTGCGATTATGTGGCTTGTCCCTTGCTTGACAGCTGTTCTAGTTCTATGTTTTTCTCACGTGGTTTAGGCTACTCAAACACGGCAGCAGCCTTTTTTTTTGCAAGCCTATGGTCTTTAGACGAGCCGTTCGCTTTTGAGCCCCGCTCTCATACTATCTTCTTACGTAGGCCTGACATTTTCTAAAGGTGTCTAACAGTAGCATGAATGACATTATTTTTAAAAACTAATTTGACCGTGAACTTCATCAGCGCCTTGCTACTTTAAATAGTCATTTTGGGCCAATTAAGTTTAAGTTTTATTCTGTTATGTAAATTTGAGTGAATTATATATATATTTTTAAGGCTCCCTGGCAGGCTAGGACACGTGGGGGCTGCAGTCATATGGCCACTTGAAGCAATAGAGGTGACCCCAGTGCCTAACAAGGCATTAAATTAAGATCCCAATAGGCACCGAGATATATTTTTTCTAAAAAAAAATCCCATCCACTCCGCTAAACTCTAGGAACGCAACCACTAGATGGCGATGAGATTACTTTCACTCCCTATTTATCCCATAGACAGCTGGTAAGATAAGCGCGTCAGGTCGAGAAATATGCAGCCCAGTTACCGACAGCTGCCGACAGTTCACGAACACACGAACGAGAGGCCGATTTTAAAGGAAGTCCCGCCTTGACTGGGCGTGGAATCGTTGTCTTGGAATAGAAGTCGTTGGTTTACCAATCTGTCAGTCAAGCAGATTCCGGCGTGAGGCTCGAAGGAACCATGAACCAACACGTGAAATTATTGTGATACTGCACATTCACGATGACCAACATGATTTCGGATTAGTTGGGGCTCAGAAACCGTACAATTCTGCCAAGAACTTCATAAAGATCTGGATTTATTCTAGCAACAGACATTTCGGAGTTCCTCCCCAAGATCTTTCATCTTGACCTCGCTGCCAACTTGGAAAGCTAACTAGTTAGCTAATAGCATAGCCTAGCACAGCAATCTGCTTTGCAAATACGATACGTTAGTATCGTGGGTAGAGACAGAAAGTATGGATAATTCTTCTGAGGACATAGTACAACTGCATGGCGACGAAGAGATTGTCGAGGTTATTGATCTCAATGATGCAGAACAATCTCCAGGTGAGTAACGTTGCTGTTAAACTGGTGATATCAACAAGGCATGGACAACCCTCAAGAAACAGCATATTCGGGATTAACTATGTATTTTTTTATCGTTATGTCTGAAGATGACCTGGCAGAAGAGTTGGAAGACGTAGACTTCGAAGATGCTGGGGCAGCAGCTGACGATGAGGCCTGGGAGACAGAGGACGAGATGGAGGCAGAACAAGATGACAGTGAACTCACCTTCTCCAGTCACACTGGTGCGTATGATGGTAGTCCTCTATTGCTGTGGTGCTGTGCTTTCTGAAGCTGTTTTGGTAATGGATTAAGTCGTCTTTGATTAAGAACCCGTTGTAAACTTTAGTCATGTTCTCAGTGTAACCTCTACTTTTGTCAATATAGATATCTCCTTTACCTCGATAATATATGTCTTTAGCAAACTTCATTGTAAGGGTTTTTAGTGTATAGGCTGCATCATAACTGTATCATAATCTGTGTTCTTTGGCAGGCTCCGTCTTCTGTGTCAGTCTGGACCCTCAAACAAACAGTTTAGCAGTTTCAGGGGGAGAGGATGACAAGGCCTATGTGTGGACCGTGAGTGATGGAGAGGTGCTCCTTGAGTGCACAGGTATGTGTGTGTTATTTGTGTGTGTATGTTATGTACATTAACAGGTGATGTTGCACTGTGTCGCTGTCTGAGGTTCGCTCATCAACCTGATAATCTGCAGGCTGGCTTTCCTGGGTCTGCCTTGAGAAACCGCTCAGGGCTGCGTTTCCCAAAAGCATAGTAGCTAACCTGTTCTCTAGTTGCTAACCTGTTAGCAACTTTGTTGGTTGGCAATGGAAAATTGCATTGCAACCAACAAAGTTGGTAACTTAGTTGGTAACTTAGTTAGCAACTATTGTTTTGGGAAACACGCCCCAGGACAGCTGACATGTGTTTCCCGAGCTCTACTGATGGCCTAGCCTGTTCAAAAGCACCATGTGGTTGTTGTGGTGTTCTTGAGGCCAAGAGAATCATCACTGTCCAATGCCCATGGACTTAATATTAATTGTTTATGTTGTCTTTGTCTATGTCTGTGTGAATCGCTTTTGATTTGCCATTGTGCTTGAAAATTTGCTATGTAAATACTTAAGCTTACATATTTTATATCTGGACTGTCTGTTCACTGCGGTGATGCCACGTAATGCTCACTCAAACTCTGACACACTGATCGTGTTGTTCACAACTTTTAAGTTTGCTTTCTTTCTTTGTTTTCTTGTTGATATTAGGACACAAAGACTCTGTGACATGTGCCACCTTCAGCTATGACTCCAAGCTTGTTGCATCAGGAGACATGAGTGGCCTCATCAAGGTGTGGAAAGTGGAGACTAAAGAAGAGATCTGGTCCTTTGAAGTTGGAGACTTGGAGGTAGGCGACGCCGCCATTTATCAATTGCAGCTGGCATCTTTAACTGGGTTTTGTAAAGTGTGTGTATGTGTGTGTAGATAGATGTTTAATCGATACTTTAGGAAATTCATAGATGTTTAATCGATACTTTAGGAAATTCATCTTGCACTGTACAGCTCGTCAGATAGACTGACAACAGACAACTAGAGGGAGAAGTTATGGTTGGAAGTAGCTAATGTTTTCTTGATGTCTCTCTGGTTTTGTCCCAGTGGCTGGAGTGGCACCCATGTGCCCCTGTCCTGTTGGCAGGCACTGCGGATGGAAATGTGTGGATGTGGAAGATCCCAGGAGGCGACTGCAAGACCTTTCAGGGCCCCAGCTGTCAAGCAACAACTGGCAAGATCATGCGAGATGGTGTGTGTTGGAAGTTTAGTCCCAACGTCCTTTATTTGTTGTCATTGTAAATGTTTTTATGTAAATATTTTAAGAGGTATTATTATTAACAAGACCCTTGGAAATCAGCTGCCTGTGTACTGTATCGTAAAAGCACCAATTTCTGCCCATTTTGTTCGAAAATTTTGGGAGTACTTGTGCGCTCAAGTTAAAACATTTAGGAGCACAGACAAAAATTTGGGCGCAGTCAGTTCTGTACTTAACTTACATATAATCTAACATTACACTGCAGCTGACAGTTAAACATGCCAGTGCACCAATTGCGAAGATTAAGAATGACTGACAACATTTAAAGGAAACAAGATTTTAAAGAATATCAGTGCCTACTTTATTTCCAGTCCGTTCTATTTTTCTACATTTTGTTAATGTAAAATAATATAATGCATTGCCATATTTGCAATTAGCCTGTATATCAAGTATTCTTGAGCTCCAAGCGGATTTGAACATGCAGCCTTACAACACTGTTTACAACTCTTCCAGTCACTGTACAATGTAATTTTTGGTACATAACTAATTTAGATACACTTATGGGGTGGGTGCTTGCGTTTCTTTAGGAATCTGCCGTCTTAATTTGTATAGAAAGTTATATTAAGTGACACATACACGTAAATGGGCTGAAATAGGGCACGGGTGGAAATGGGTGACTTTCCGATATGGCTGTTAGGACCAGGAGTGACTCTCTATGGACATTATAGGCTGTGATATGTGCCTGTCTGGTAGGTCATGTAGATGTCCAGTGTCTTTCTTAAAGTGTATTGCTGTTTTGCATAAAGGGTTAAAGTTAAAAGTTGTGTATACAGACAGAGAAGGGGAAACATATTTCAAGAGATAAATCTGTACACCTGGTAATATGGGGTCTCTCACAACATAGTACACAGTCCAATGTATGAGCTCCTGGTTTCTGCCCAGCATCACAGACCTTCTTCTTTGTTTGTTTTTCCTCAGGAAAGAGAGCCGTGGTTGGTTATGAAGACGGCTCAGTGAGGATCTGGGACCTTAAACAGGGCAATGCCGTACATGTCATTAAAGGCAAGTCTTTCCTTTCCTCTGTGTCACTGACGAGTTAGAACTCCGTAGCTAAAATTTAAACTGTGGAGTTTAGTTTAGGAACTAACTTGATTCAATTCCATTTTAGTCCAGCATTAAGTGTGAAATTGCATAGGAATGTAAAGTAAATTGAAAGTAAAAACTGTATGTAAGTGTTTTAAGATATCATTAAATTAATTAAACCATCTTAACCAACTATTTTAAAACCATCCCAACAAATGTTGTGTGCGTCGTTCTTTTCTTTTTTTTACAGGTAGTGATGCCCACCAGGGGGCGCTAACGTGCCTTGACACCAACAAGGACGGCTCGCTGGTCCTGACGGGCTCCGTGGATGGCCTGGCCAAGCTCATCAACACGAACACAGGCAAGGTAGGTCACCAGCTGCTCACACAGAGTTACCTGTGCCGGAAATATGAACTCAATCTGAACAATGTCATACATCGACGCTATGGCATGTGGCATGACTATCTGAGAAAATGAGTACATAGATATGGAGATGAATAGAGAGACACCGGTCTTAGATAAAGGAGTGCGCAAGTCTGTGCTATGGTATGGTATGCAATAGTGCATCTTGATAGACTAACTCAGAATACAAGGAGATAGATAGAGAGATAAACAGAGAGGCTCAGTCCTTGGATGAATAGATAGAAACTGAGATAAGAAGCAGAAGCATAATATTATGAGTAATTGTACTTTGTTATGTTAAGGGCCATTAAGTGATCTCACAGACTTAACTACAATCAAGAGGGAAGGTATCCCTTGGGGGAGGTAGACTTTAACATCAATGCTACGGGACTTTTGCTCAATGAATACAGAGGCTTTGCTGACTAAGTCGTGTGAAATATTTGTTAGGTTGTTTGTGCCTTCTCCATCGAGAGCGGCAAAGCGAAGGACTCCATGACGGACGAAGAGGACTCCAACTCTGTCGAGTCAGTGGGCTTCTGCAAAGTGTGAGTGAAACCACCTACTGCTGCGTTCACAATGCCAGGAATCCTGTGCTGTTCAGAAGATTTTTTTTTGCATTGCAGTAATGGTGTGTTATGTTCCTGCAGTAATTGCATGTTTTTTTTTTTTTTTTTCCCCTTTCAGTTTGCCGTTGGTTGCAGTGGCATACCTGGACGGTACCTTAGCTATTTATGACCTGTCCACCCAGGCACTGAGACATAGGTGTCAGCATGAGGTCAGTGGCTGCATGGAGACTTTCTGGGAGTAATCAATACTTCATGTTGCTAAAGTAAAGACCCCAGGGTTGTTCTTCATCCTGAAAGAGGGCTTCCAGAGATGGAGGAGAGACTTGTTTGTGAGGCCCATGCCTTTTTCGTCCCTAAATAGAGCCATAGTTTCGTTTTGTGGGGAGAGCACATTATGTGTCTGTTATGTAATGCAGCGTGTCATGAAAGTCTTACCCTCATCATGATTAAATCTGCCATTTGGCTGTATCCAAAACTAAAGAAAATAAGATAGTATTCGGTGGCAACGAGGCATGTCGGATTCAGATATTTCTATAAAATGCTGCCTTCTAAAATACTTTCATTTGGCTGCATTCTAAAGGCAGCGCAAATGTATCCTTCGTGCTGCCAAAAATTCTTTAGAACGTTTCTGCTTCAACTCCTACTGATTAAAGTCAGCTGTCAAGATTCATGATTCAAAAAGCTTTATTGTTCAACATGTTGCCATATTGTAACATTTTCTTTGATTGAAGGCAATGTCTGTTCTGTCTTAATTATGTGTGTGTGTGATGTTTGTGTAAAATGTATATTGTGTGTGTGTGTTTATTGCCTTGGGTATGAAGGATTTTGTGTATAGTGACTTTTTGGCCAGAGGCACTCTGGCCTGATGGTAGCAGCTCAAAACATCGGCGTAGTTAAGTATTTTATGAGTAAAGTCAGTTGTGATTATGTAATTGTGTGTGTGTGTATGATCCACAGGCAGGTATAGTCCATCTGCAGTGGGAAGAATCCTCATCATTGGTGGCCACCTGCAGCCTGGACGGTGTCGTCCGGCTTTGGGACGCCCGATCCGGATCCATGGTATCAGAGTACCGTGGACATGGTGCCGAGATCCTGGACTTCACACTAAACAGGTGGGTCATGAAACGACACAGATCCGACTCAGCATAGTCTCACGTGCACTTGTAACATTGTGGTCCATACTGTATCCGCCTGTAGGTTTTGAGACTTTTTTTGTTTGTGTGGTTTGCTGTGACATGTGAGGTCAGCATTCATGCTCTTCATCATCATTATCATTATCATCATCATCATCATCATCATCATTGCTTGTAGTGTTTCTTGTTTGAATGGTGTTTGCTTCAGTTCCATGGCAACTAGAAGGCTTAGTCATTGAAATATGAGTTGTTAAGGCCATCCGGTGCCGGAGGACTTTTTGAAAATACCTCTTCAGTGAGGATGGAATGGTAAGCCTGACTAATATAATTGTGTGCAAGACTGCAGTTTCGTTGCAGTTCCAGAAGATCTCAAGCTGACTTTAAGAATCCATTGTGTCACTGCAGTTTCGATGTCCCATAAGAGTTCTCAAGTTGACATTGAGAATCGTTAGTGTGACAGGCAGTTGTTCTCACCTGAGAGTGGGCCAATGTAAAATGTCAGCATGTTTGAGAAGTCTCTTATCTGCAGTGTTTCCCATACATCGACTTATTTGTGGCAGCCCACCACAATGTCAACATTGACCACCACACAATGATTTTCCTAGTTGTACTAAATTGTGCTTAAAGGACAATTCCGGCGCAAAATGAACCTGGGGGTTAATAACACATTTGTACGAGTTCGACCGTTCGCTGGGATTTATTTTCATGCTAGTCGAATGTGACCAGTTTTATTGCAAACCGCTAATTAGCTTTTAACGCTAGCCTTCGGGGCACACGTACAGTAGAAAGAAATCGCTATTTCTATACCACTAAAAAGGCTCAAAATAGCACCACACTTAAACAGTAGCATAATGAGGGTCTCTACATGTAAACCGAAGCATTGAGAACTTTGTAAGTGTACAGGCAGTTTATTAAATAGAAACACATTACCGTTCATGTCTGGTTGTTCACATATACAGGCAGGCGATGTGAACTAAAATCATGTAATTTGCTCAATATAGGCCTATCAGAAATAAGCTCCGATGTAACATAACTTGTATAGTGTACTTACTTAGTGGATGTCCATCTGGTCTCTCTGGTATGGATCGCCGCCTCCAATTTCTTTTCGGGACATGGAAAAAAGTTTCAACTACAGCCCTGTTTATCAATGAGGGGGAATCTTCAGACTCTACAAAACACTGCGTCTCTTGGGGGTCAAGACGCAACAGGTCCCACTCCATGCAACACAGGCACTCCTCTTCGGTGGCTATAGCTTCACAATGTCCGCAGGTAGCCTACAGTTTCTAGAAGTGCGAGGCTGTGTGCAGCATTGACTACAGGTAGCTCTCTCTCTCTCATAGCCCTTTCACGGAGCTCCGCAGCTCTTCGTTGGTAGGCTATATTCCGACGTCCAATAAGGGTTCATCCTCGATGTCTTCAAATTCGTTCAAATAGCCTGCCATCTCTTATGTCTCCTGTTGCGTTCAGTGCTTCTCTTTTGCACAGTCCTTTCTTTCAGCAACAACGTTTCACATGAGATTCACTTCACATCCCAGAGTTTCGTTTTCCCAAGGCGCCTGCCTGTATGTGAACCAGACGTGAACGGTAATGTGTTTCTTTTTAATAAACTGCCTGTACACTTACAAAGTTCTCAATGCTTCGGTTTACATGTAGAGACCCTCATTATGCTACTGTGTAAGTGTGGTGCTATTTTGAGCCTTGTTAGTGGTATAGAAATAGCGATTTCTTTCTACTGTACGTGTGCCCCGAAGGCTAGCGTTAAACACTAATTAGCGGTTTGCAATAAAACTGGTCACATTCGACTAGCATGAAAATAAATCCCAGCGAACGGTCGAACTCGTACAAATGTGTTATTAACCCCCAGGTTCATTTTGCGCCGGAATTGTCCTTTAAATCTGGTTAGAATCATAACCGCGCTGCACTAATTTGTTAAAAACTGTTGCATTCGAGTTAATTCTGCAAACCTACCACCACAAATAGAATTCAATTCTGTGGGAAACACTGATCTGCCATGTCATATTCTCATCCACTGCCATGCAGAGGAGTCGTTTAAATCTGGTTCCTTCTGACCCTGTCGACGCAATACCCTGTACCCCAAACCTGCTCCCAATGTGCAGGTTGGCATGTCTTTCATGGCAGCCCCCTCTTGTCAGTGCAAGAATGTGTGAATGAATGTTTAGAGTAGAAAAGCACAATATAATGGCAGTCCATTTATCTAAAAAACAGTATGTAAAATCCACTATATGAAAGCAGTTCATTCCGTGATGCTGTCTGAGTGTAGCCTGGAAAATCTAGACCCTGATAATCTAGAAAGATTAAGGGTCTGGCCACGAACAATGTAATGGCCCAACTCGAGGGGCGGCACCAAGCATGCATTTGAAAATCTCACTGCACGCAATTGGATAATACTAGACCAATGTTTACTCTGAATGATTCCGGACTTCGACGCAATTAGATAACACTACGATAAATGTTTCCAATGCTGCAGCGATGTCGTCATCAGTTTAGCTTGCCTCTGGCCTGCCTATATCAGATACGATTTGATTGGTTCCACAGGATGCAAGGGGAAAAAGTAACGTGCATCATTGCTCATTGCCAGAGTGTCTCGCAGAGACAATTCCATTGTGCTCTTGCGAGAACTCTAGATTTCCTGGGTAGTCTGAGTGGGCTCTCTGATAGAACTATTTCAGTGTGGATGTCGGGCAGGAATTGCGCTGAACAAGGTTGTCAAATTTATGTGTCTGGACCCGGTTCTGTCGTCTGACAACAGGTCTCATGATTCCCCAAAGAATTATTGGAATGACTGTGAACACCTCTTACCTGAATTTCACAACGTCATTCCTGTCATGCCTGGTGTGATGATTGTCAAGGCAGAAAAGCTCAAAACTTTTCTATGGGGGGAAAGAGCGCAAAACAGTGCGTTTGTATGTGTTTAAAAACAGGTTCCCTAATGCTGGACCTGGACAGGATATCTGGATGGGTGGGTTGAAATGACCCTCTTTCAGGCTCTCACTCAACTGCTTGTTAAATACCATCTGTCTTAACCATAACCATCTGTTATGGTCTAGCTTCAAAGACAAATGGCATGCTAAATGTTCAGACATGGTCTACCCCTTCATATAATGACATCCATCAAGGTTTCACTGTCACCTGTGATGAATTGATTGGGGCCTTAAATCGTATACAAGCTTTGGATTCTGAAAACATGTACCTTAACATAGTATCCTGCTTTTCTAGGGCTGTTAATGAAATTGTATGGTTAATCATGATAAATCACAGAACCCCAATGAAAAATGTTAAGTGCCACAAGGTTATTTTACACTTCAGCAAACTTCTATAACACTACTGCTAATTCATTGTTTTGGGATTTTGGACAAACCTAAGGTTGAAATAGTCTACTCAAATTAAAATTGAGCTAAAAATGTTTGCCTTCATGGTCATGTCAGCTAAAAGATCTTTTCAATGAAGGCTGACATCTCTATCATGGTCAATAAACATTACCGAATATGATGCATGAATAGTGCATAGACAGAACACATGTGATTTCACATTATTTTCTTTTTTAAATAATAGACATTTGACAGCTTGTTAAGCAACATTTTACCACAAAGTCAATGTGTTAACTCACTTTAGTGTCTACTAATACTAGTACCATTTCAATAAAGATTGAGTCTCGACTTGAGATGACTGCAGTGCTTTCTTTTCGGATATGATAGCCCAGTTGGCTACTGGGTAGAACATGCGTAAATGGCACAATTGTTTTTAAAACTGTGTTAACTTTGACAGCCCTATACTTTTCCATGGCCTACAGTTGCAGATAGAGTAGATTTTCCCCAAGAAATGATTTCTGAAAGCAGGATTTAAAATTTAAAATAAAAAAACACTGTTTTACAGTGTTCCTGTTTATTGCTTTTATCAGCATCTGTATGAATCGTTTGAAGCCAAAAAAATACATAAACAACAACTGCGAGGACTGAACCCAGATGATCATTTACTTAATATTTGTGTTTTCCCTCAGATAGGCATCAAGAGAGATGAGATTTTTTGACAATGAAAAGGGCTTGTCGCACCTCTTAAAAGCAGTCCTTCTGTGTAATTAATGTAATGCCAGAGTTCAGTGAGTCACTGCTGCCCTTGTTTTTTTTGTTTTTTTTTTATTTTACTTCTGACAGAGACGCCTCCATAGCAGTGACTGCAGCCGGGGACCACAAAGCCAAAGTGTTCTGCCTCCAAAGACCGGACCGGTAGGACTTGACACCCACGGACAGACGCCCCCCCTCTCTCCTCCCTCCCCTCCAGGACATTTCTCTTGCATCACGCCACAGTTTCACGGCCCCTTGGTGGCCTGAAGGATGGTGTTTGCTCTACACACACACAGATATCTGAACACAAGTCCACACCTGAAGAGACATTACTAGGTTATTGGCCTGTCATGTGCTAGCTAGATCATTGCTAGATCATTGCCAGATCTTGTGAAGTAAAAATAAGACGTGTTTCAGATAGTAGGTTGTGTTATCGATATGGATCAGATTGTTAAATTTACATGTTTGGAAATATTTTCAAGTTTTCAATTATTTCATGGCTGACAAAATAATACAATATGGTACCTGTTTTAATTACTGCACTCATTTACATTTTTTTTTTTTTTTTTTTTTCATATTTAATTCAATATCATGTCACCCAGCATGTTTAACTTGGTTAATCTTTAAAGTTGTGTGAACATTTGAAATCAGAAACCCATTTTTAATTATGTCAGTTGTATCCTCATGGGTCATTAAAAAAAGTATGAGATTCTGTGGTGAGTCATACAAGGAAAAAAACATCTATTAATTTCAGTGTGAAAGTTGTGGGTCAGGAATGAACTTGGAAAAGGTTTCTGTGTGTGTAACCTCCAAGTGCTCTCTTAATTTACACACGCACACACACAAATAGCTATTTGAAAAAATTCCAGCGTTGGAAAAGTATAATTCCGACATAGGCTTGAAGCACCTGTTTAAATAGCTACTACATGAGGTGTTGGGAGAAGAGTGAATTGATAATTGTTGCGTAACCGGTTAAGGGCCTTTGTCACGCTGGCTCACTCCGTTCTGAGATTCGAGTGCTTGCAGCTGTTCCCAGAGGTGTTTCCACTCTCTCTGAATGCTGGAGCAGTGATTTGCAGCCATAAATATCTGACCATTTTCGGAGAAATCGGACCCAGATCAGTTGGCCACTGAGGTTGCATTCCACAAGTGTTTGTCCCTGTTAGTAGTCAAGTATGAAGAATTCTTGCACATTTTGTAAACATATGCATACTGTATAAATGGGTGTTAAAACATGACTTTCTGAGGTGAAGGAGACTTTTAAATGCTTTCTTCGTGTTCAACAAATTTAATTAAGCATTGAGTCTGTTTCTCTTTATTTGGCCTGCGCCACAGGTTTGTATGAGGATGCGTCATATTGGGTCCTGTAGGGCATTGATTCTCAAAGTGGGGTCCGCAGCACATTGTCAGGGGGTCCCTGACAAAGTTTGCTACAAAATATGAAATTATTAATTAATCGGCAACAAAATGAAAGTTATGTGAAGTAAACACTATGTTCAACACAATAGGCCTACATTTGACAAAGAAACAACAATCCTTTAAAAAAATCCTACATACTGTCAAAGTTTGCTTTGGTAGTTAGCTATTGGTATTAGCACTCTATGTTTTTAAAATACATATAACATAAGCATATAACAAAAAAAAGGCTATACAGCTACATGATTAACTTGGAGAATTTTCCACTCCATGAGGGGTCCCCGGCCCACAAAAGTTTGTGAAACCCCTGTTGTAGGGGAATGTGTTGGGTCTGTATGGGGATGCGTCATATAGGGTCCTGTAGGGGAATGTGTTGGCTCTTTGTCAAACTAGCTTGACCAGAAGTGTCCAGCAAGTCCATACTCCTCTGCCTGTAGGCAAAAGTCTGCTACACAGGACATAACACGTACAGGGCCAACTGTTTATAGCAAGCCTCTGAAGTTGACTGCTTCTCCAAAGACCAAAAGCTAATATGAGAACCTCGTGATGTACAGTATGTGTTTCAAAAGGACCTGGCAAAATTGGCCAAGCTTGACATGTGCATGTTTCCATGTGCAACTGTGATATGATTTTCATAAAGTGTATTAGAGGGTTGGTATGATGTGACTGGCATGATAACATTAGTGGGTCTAATCTGAAAAAGCAAAAAAAAAAAAAAAGCAAAGAAATATTCCATATATGTCTTTATTTACAAATACAATCACAGTGCAGCTTCACCATTACGGATTTAAAATGGGAGGGAAGTGAGAACAAGAAGTGAGAAGTGAGATTTCAGTTTCAGGACCCTCAGCATCTCTCTCACCTCTATTGTATTCTCTAATCTGAAGTGACCTTACATGTACACTGGACCAACGGAAAACATTTAGGACATTTGTGGATGTGGTTATGTATGAGCCGTTCACTTGTGTTTGGACTGTTTCAGATTTAGATTCTGTTTGTGGTTCATGAGGGTGAAGTGGAAGTGGGTCATCTCTGTGGGATCTCTGCACGACGGCACACACACACACACACACACGCAAAACACACATACAGTATGCACAGACACCATATGTCTGTGTGTGAGTGCGTGGTTCTGCTCCAGTTGACAACGGTGTCTGGTCCTGCGGACTCTTACTATCGTCCTCACCTCAGGTCCAGAGCGACATGCTTCCCCTTTAAGGTGCACGGAGCGAGGCTTCTCCCCCTGTGCTGTCTCGCAGATGCAGAGGAGGGAGACGCGGTGATGTTTGTCCATCCATACAGGATCTATTACTTCATCGCACAGCTGAATACAGTATAGAATAAGACAAAGGATAGTCACTACTTTGGGGACCACAGGAATAACTATTTTTCTCATGTCCAATTGTTTATGAGGTAAAGAAAAGTTGGTTGGTTGGGTCCCACAGCATATTTTCTGATCCATTTCTTATTTGAATAAGGTGAGTTATTTATTTCCCATCCGCTACCTTTTATTCTTTCAGTATTATGAATTGTAGTGTTATTAAGGCTGAGGCGAGGCTTTTTTTTTATTTACATAGTTTTGATTACTTAAGCAACTAGATAACTAACATTATTCTACTCCATACCAGTAGTCAAATAGTTTTTTTGTGTTCAATTTTGCTTTTAAGAAACTTCTATGAAAAGCAAGAGTAAATGTATTTTAAATTCAAAATATGTGGATGTTTTCTGTTAAAGTAAAATAGACATCAGTCATAATGCCCTTATATCTTTCCATAGCCCATAATGAATTTGATGAAACTTGGGCCATGGTGTTTATAGTTTCTTTTCATTACACAAACTCAATCGTGAGCTAAGCCTATCTAAGCCATTAAATTCACGGTATCTGTACAGGAAAGCATTCGGCTCAAACTGTTAAACTGTTATGTGTTTGCCCAAACGGGTGGAGACATGGTGTTCCCCCAGTAGTAAATGTATAGCCAGATGCTCATTGGAGAGAAACCTACTGTGACACCTGCCCACACTGGAGCAACATAATCATGCGTGTCGCACACACCCAATTAGCAGTGGCCTGATGAAAAATACGGTCACAGTAAATGGGAGGGAGAGACGTTGGAAAATAGCCACCTGAATAATGAAAGAGCCACTACGCTGACTCATTGTTTGCCAACCTTGTTGCTCATACAAAGATGAGAAGCCTGGTGTTGGGTATCTTCTGTGGGGGAACCTATTTGCTGTGCTTTAACCAGACAGTTATTGCTCTTGATAAGGACCACTAATGGGGAACTGAAAAGATACCTAAAATGAATGAAACGAATGAATGAATGACTCCCCTTATGTTCTAAACTTGTACATTTGGCATCAGTCATCTTCTATAAATAGTTTTTTTTTTACAATCTCGGCACTTTTGTCAAGGTGATGTAAGTAGATTCTGCAGTTCGTTCACACTTTATTTGGTCAACATTGTATTTAACAGCTGGGCCCTAAACATTGAGTGCATGACACCAGATTTCATCTATCCCTTATTGAGTGGTCACTTTGATGGGGTGATGCTGATGTCCTGAGGCCTGAGGTGAGTCTCCACGGTGATGGACCTCGGTAACGCCTCCAGCAGCAGCAGCGGCGGAGGAGGAGGAGGAGGAGGAGGCTCAGGCAGTGTGGAGGTGCAGCTAATCTACTCCATCACCATGCCCCTCTCCAGCACCATCATCCTGACCAACCTGCTCATCATCCTGGCCATCGGCTGCAACCGCCGGCTGCACACCACGCCCAACTACTTCTTCCTGAGCCTGCTGGTGGCCGACCTGGGCATGGGCGTGGCGCTGCCCTTCATCCCCTGGATGGGCCTGAGCCGGCCGCTGAGCTTCGGCGCGTGCCTGATGGTGCACGTGCTGCCCAACTTCCTGTTCCTGGCCTTCCTGTTTAACCTGGTGATGGTGCACTACGAGCGCTACCTGAGCATCGTGAGCCCGCTGCGCCACCGCTCCTTCTGGGTGCACCGGCGCTTCCCGCTGGTGCTGCTGGCGCTCTGGCTGCCGCCGTTGCTCTTCGCCCTGCTGCCGGCGTTCGGCTGGAACAACCGGCGCGGGGGACGGGCTAGGAGCGGGTGCTGCCGCCCGGGCGCGGCCCAATTCGGCGGTGGCGCCACCGGGCATGTGGAAGGCGGTGCGACGGCCGGCGCCAGTACCGAGCCCAACTGCTCGCTATCGGCCGCTGCGGGCAGTGGTTCGGGCGAGCGCTGCTGCACGTATCGCCACGTCTTCCCCAACGCCTTTATCTACCTGGAGGTGTACGGCATCCTGGTGCCCGCCATCCTGTCCATCGCCATGATGACGGGCCGGGTGCTGTGGATCACGCACGGCCAGCTGAAGGACATCCGCCGGCTGCAGCTCTCGGTGACGGGCCGAGGCCGAGGAGGTAGGCAGCTGGGGGTGGACTTGCGCTATGCCCGCTGCGTGGCGGCCGTCTCGCTGACCTTCCTGGCCTGCTGGGTGCCCTACATCATCTACACCCACGTGGGCATGGCCTTCCTGCTGCGGCCCGGTGCCGAGGGCAACCCCACCGCGCACATCGTACTGTCGTGCGCCGGCGTCGGCGGCATGGCCGCGGTGCCGCTTGTGCTGGGGCTCGCCAACCGGGAGTACACTGACCCCGTACGGAAGTTCGTACACAAACTCCACAACCGCTGGCGGCAGAGGAGGAGGTGGGATGCGGAGAGTATTGCCCTGTGATGCCTTTCCTAGAATGCATTGTGTGAATTCCTATCCAGGATTTTGCAACAGGAATAGGACATTGAGGAAATATTGGATAGCTGATATGAGGACTGCTTATTTTTTGCCAATTTCAGTGGAAAGAAAAGACCTCCAAACAAAGGTTCAAATGTAAACAGTTTTGGGCAAGACCCAAGCTACTGAGTGACAGGAAGTGATTTCATAATTGTTTCTCTCTTTTCATGAGGACCAATTGGATGGCTAAATTCGGTTGTTTCTTTATTGACACCAACATTAGAAAACCAACCTTAACCCAAACTATAAACCATTTAGTTCAAAATATTTTTTCTGTGCAAGAGAACATATTTATGTAGAGAATACTAGTAGTGGAGAACTGATGCCATAAGCTGTTTGCATGAACTCATTTCTGGAAAGTGTTATTGAACATAGAGAACTTATTGCTGAGATGACCATCACTAACCCCTGAAGTGTGACATGATTACCCATAATGGGAGTTCTGTGAGATCATAGACCCTGATACTACTGTTGCTGTATTGTTATACTGTTAGGAATCTGGTTCAGTATTTGACAACAAGACAGTTCTGTTAAGAATGCATGAAGCATGCCATGTCTCTTTGAGTCTACCCCCTTATTCAAAAAGTCATTCAAATAATACTCTCTGTGTGCTATGTTAACCCATTTAAGCCCACATTTTTCCCAGACATGCAAATATGCAAATCATGTGTTATTAGCAACCCTTTGAAGTAATCAATAATTATTTTATTTTTTTAAATGTAGAAAAGTAGATGGAAAAAGTGAGTTTTAATACCGGTGGGATAATATGCGTATACTCAATTAAAGGTTGCTCAAATTGCTTTTTTGTTAAAATAAAGGTATTCTGACAGGACTTTTCAAACTGATATGAACACTGAGGCCAATGGCAATAATAAATATGAAAAATATGTTAACATTGTTTGTTTACCAGGAGCTTCGGCTCGTTAAAATAGAACCCTGAATGTGTATGTCTGTGCGTGCGTGTGTGTCTTCATGTAGTTGTGAGAGTTAGTGTATATGGTCTGTGTGTGTGTATCTGCATGGGGTGTGAGAGTTAGTGTGCATATTGTGTGTGTGTGTGTGTGTGTGTGTATCTGCAGGTGGGTGTGTGAGAGCAGCAGGCAAAGCGCATGCCGCGTGCAATGTGAAGTCCCCTTGAGTATGTATGTCTGTGTGTGTGTGTGTGTGTGTGTGTTTGTGTCTGTGTGTGTGTGAGTGTGTATGTCTCTGTGTGTGTGTGTGTGTGTATATCTGTGTGTGTGTGTGTGTGTGTGTATTTTGTGTGTGTGTGTGAGTGTGTATGTCTGTGTGTATCCGTGTGTGTGTGAGTGTGTATATCTGTGTGTATGCGTGTGTGTGTGTGAGTGTGTATCTGTGTGTGTGAGTGTGTATATCTGTGTGTGTGTGAGTGTGTTTGTGTGTGTGTTTGTGTCTGTGTGTGTGTGAGTGTGTATGTCTGAGTCTGTATATCTGTGTATGTGAGTGTATATCTATGTGTGTATGTGTGTATTTGTGTGTGTATGTGTGTATTTGTGTGTGTGTGTGTATGTGTGAGGGTGTATGTCTGTGTGTATGTGTGAGGGTGTATGTCTGTGTGTATGTGTGAGGGTGTATCTGTGTGTGTGAGTGTATATATTTGTGTGTGTGAGAGTGTGTATGTGAGTGTGTGTGTATGTCTGTGTGTGTGAATATGTGTGTGTGTGTGTGTGTGTGTGTGTGTGTGTGTGTGTGTGTGTGTGTGTGTGAGAATATGTGTGTGTGTGTGTGTGTGTGTGTCTGTGTGTGTGAATATGTGTATGTGTGTGAGTGTATGTCTGTGTGTGTGTGTGAGTGTGTATATCTGTGTGTATGTGTGTGTGAGTATGTATGTGTGTGTGAGTATGTATGTGTTTGTGTGTATGTGTGTGTGTATGTCTCTGTATGTGTGTATGTATGAGTATGTGTATGTGTGTGTGTTTGTAGGTGTAGAAGTATGTGTGCATCTAGATACAACATTCTATCCCACCGGTCACTATTGTATATGATATATACTAAATGTATATATCATAACTAGACACCTTAAATACCATGTGTACAAAAAATATTGGTCCTATGTTTATTTTAACATACGTTAAAAACCTTTTATTTGGGAGCTGTGAGGCCGTCATCCTCTTCTCAAGGTTTAACCAGGAAGTGAACAGCTCTGGTCATGTGACAATTTACTCAAAACATTTGACACTGCACACATTTCATTGAAACACTATTGTTTCAATATTTACTGAAAGAGTATTGGGATATTCCCCAGTTACAGTTTTAGAGGCTTATAGTACAATTGTGACCGATGGGGTGAAAGGGGTTAATGGCATCTCATTGGATGAGAATCCTGGAGCAGAAAGCCAGGAAACATGGATGAGAGCAGCCTGCATGTTGGCATATAACCCATTAATAACACTTGTGTTAGCTTAACAGAGAAACACAATAACTTAACATGTTTGGAACAGTGAGACAGACTCGGAATAAACACCTCCAGTTCTGCATGTGTGTGTGTGCGGGGCCGTGTGTGTGTGTGTGTGTGTGTGTGAGAGAGAGAGAAAGAATGCATGTACTGTTGAAAAGACAATTATCTAATGGTGTTGT
Organism: Alosa pseudoharengus; assembly: GCF_046254945.1. Lineage (NCBI taxonomy): Eukaryota > Metazoa > Chordata > Actinopteri > Clupeiformes > Clupeidae > Alosa > Alosa pseudoharengus. The sequence continues at coordinate 16,502,604 of NW_027468689.1, read as the reverse complement.
ACAATCAAATGTCAATTCAAATGATTCCTTGTTTTGTTTAAGATATTTTAGTGACAGACAGACTTATGAAAATAGATTTCAGTAGGGCTTGGATGATGTTACAATTAACTATTGTATGTTCCTGTTCATGTTGTAAGCTAACAGGCATTATCCAGTCAGTTAAAAAAAAAAAAAAAACTGAATCAAAGACTGCAGTTGTTATTCGACTTTTATCTCAGAGGCTCAAAGAGGAGGATTGGTTCTGCAGAGGCCAGAACTATGCTGAGATATGGCTGTTTACATTACACGCTGGGAGAGAATGTGTGTATGCCGTGTGTGTGTCGGGCTATACTAGGTCTATTGCGCACAAGAAGAATGCTGTAAGTCTAAGAAAATGTTCCTCTGAAGACAGGAGAGGAAGAAAGACCGATACAGGAAGAGGGTGATGAAGAAAGGGAACTGAGAAACAATGCAAATGTTAAGGAGAAGAGGAAAAGAAAAGAAAAAAACCCTGGAGAGACGGTTGGAGGAGTAGTTGGACTGGACAGTATCCCGGCTCCTCTGCGGAGCATCATCCTCTGACTTATCATTATCATTGTTTGGAGTCTAACCAGAAGCCTACTTTGGGCTCGCGAAAAACTGCACCCGGCACACGGTTGTTGCCCTTGCTTGACTGAGCTATAAACTTCAGTATCATCCCACATACACATAGAGATTTCCATGAGCTCCTCTATTGAGGTTTTTCAGCCCCCCCCCCCCCGAGTGAAAAATGTGGGTGGCTTCGATAAACACCATCAAACCAAAATATTGTGCCTCTCAGACATGCTGATCCTTAAGGGTTACTTTCAGCGATGGTGGTCTTAGGATTCAAAGAAAATAAGGCTCGAATGTACATGTACTGTATCTAAAGAATATATATTTATGAACGAGACACACAAAGACAAACAGTGGCATCACTGCTTCTGGTTTAAGACAAAAGTAAATTTATTGTTTTAGACTGCAAACAGATCTGTTTCCAAAAACTGTAATAGTAATGGTAAGCAAAAACAGATGAGGCAGAGACATTCATGAAAGAAATCTTCATGATTTCATGACAGGGTCAGAATTGGGGGGAACGGGGAACAGACGCAAACCATCAATGCTCACATTTTTAGGGGTAAACTGCATACACTAACACACATTTGCAACAGCTCGTTCACAGATAAAATTGAGATGGACAATGATTCTTTTTTTCCCCCTCAACACGTGGACGGGGACTGGGACCGGGGTCTCGTCAATCAGTCAGTGAAGCTTTCCGAGATCACCCGGCCGTCCTTCACCTCGATTTTGACGAGCAGGCTTTTCTTGGCCTCAGGCTTGTCGGTGGGCTGAGAGTGTTGCGTGTAGCCGTTTTCCAGAGGGAATCGTTCAGGGGTCAGGGCGTCTGCGTGAGCAAGGACGGGTGGGAATGTTTGGGTTTGTTTTTAGAAATCTGAGCAAGAAACGAAATTAGATTTAGGGGAAATACTGTGATTGGTTGCAAACAAATTTTCCTGTTATAAATTTGTCAGTAGTACAACATTGACCTAGATCAAATTTCAGATTGAATTTCAGTATATTATCAGATGTTAGTAGATATTTATTTTTTTTGACTGCAATATTCAAAGGGTTACATTAAACTGGTATTAATGTCTCATTCAAATATCTATACAAAAAATTGTTTAAGTGCACAACTCACCCAACTGTTCACGCCCAAATCCATTCATCCTACAAGGAGAAGAAAGTAAATGTGAAAAGAAAGCCCTGCTACAGTGCAATCACCATTGCTAGCCAGATTTGCCTTTACCCTTCTCTTTCAAATCCTTACCCAAATGCTCAGAGATAACTGGCTAATGTCTAATGTCACTTTTAAGTTAAATTAAGTGCCTAGACAATTAATTAATACATTACTCGTTTTGTGACTTAAGAAAAGTTTGTTAAGAAACAAACTTAGTTACACCATCTTATTGGTGAGTGAGATTTGATTTGAGATCATCGAGATCATCAATGAGATCTTTTTTCTTCCTTTCGCTCTGTCCGTACCTCATCTCCTCTCCTTCCAAGAGCTTCCTGTAGGTGGCGATCTCGATGTCGAGCGCCAGCTTGACGTTCATGAGCTCCTGGTACTCGCGCACCTGGCGCGCCATCACCTGCTTGGCCTTGCGCAGGGCCCCCTCCAACTCCCCGATGTGGCCGCGTCCCTTGTCTATGCTCTCTTGGCTCCGGTCCTCACACTGGGTGATCTCTAACTCCAGGGCATCTTTCTGTCATAGAGAGAGAAAGAAAGAGAAGTGGGAGGGGGGGGGGGGTAGTATGGAGAGACTCTTTGATACCTGACCATTTTAGGATGTGCATCGAGACATGGACAGGTGGTAACATTGTGACAGAAGGACTGTGCTTTCCCAAAGGACCAGTGTTAAGTGTTGATACTCATGCATATTTGGTAATGGATATTGCATACATGAGATGACACTTTTAAGGTGTTGGATGTAGAAAGGCTGTAGGCAAGAGACATGGAAGCTTCATAGAGATGAAAGCAGAGGTGGAAAAGTCCAGCTTCCGAAAGTAAAACCTGTACTGGTTCTACCTGTGCACTTAACACAGGTGATCTCACCAATTAGCTGCTCTACCTGGCTGAGGAGGTGTGCTAATTAGAATCAGCTGGTTTGAGTGAATGGTTGGCACAGATTTGTGAAAGGACTTTCTGAAGCTGAACTTTTCCACCTCTGGATGAATGTGTCCAGTGGAGCAGTCTTACCTTTTTCTTCAGTCCTTCGAGCTCATGCTTCAGCCGCTGGATCTGCCTCAGTAGGTCAGCAATCTCTTTCTTGACATCGCGCAGGTCATCCTCATACTTCCCAGCCGTTAGAACCAAAGTATCCATCTATTGAGAAAGAGAAAGAGAGAGAAAGAGAGAGAGAGAGAGAGAGAGAGAGAGAGAGAGATTCTAGAGTGGTGCGATGACAAGGATCAAATGTCTACTTTGTTTATTCTTTAGAACAGTCTCACAAGATATTCTCACAGGCTCATTTACATTAATAGCAAAGGTGTATTCAAATCAAAGCAAATTTCAGAAACATCTAGGCCTAGTCAAGCAGCTAGAAATAACACATACAAACAGTAAACTACCCTCCAATACTAGTGTATCTGCAATATATCTCAGTGTATTTGCCAGCTGGCCTGTGGCAGAGGAGGGCTTTGTCCCCATGTGACCCCACACTGAGGCTGCGTCTCAAACCACATACTTCCGTTTTTCCACTGCTAGTGTGCACTGAGCGCATACTTGCGTTGTGCCCACTTTTCAATGGTTAGTATTGTCCCATTATCTGCACTATATACTTAGACTTTTTGAAAAAAATAAACATTTTTGAAGTGTGCAAGTAGGCGGTCTGAGACATAGCCTGAGCCCACCTTCTTCTGGTTCCACTGCTCCACATCCTCCCGACTACGGGCCGCCATGTCCTCATACTGTTTCTTCACGGAGGCTACAATCTCATCCAGGTCTAGGTCGGGGCCATTGTTGGCCTTCAGCCGGATCTTCTCTTTGACGATCATGGATTCCAGCTCTCTGATCTCCTGTGTAGTGTGGGAGACAAGGAATCGTGGTCAGGGAAGGGTGGGGGGATGACAAGAACATCTTTTATTGGCTGAGGAATCTGTAACTGTTTGGCCTATTGGCTGAGACCAACCTCACTGTAAGCCCGTTTCAGGAAATCCAGTTCCTTCATCAGCTCCTCGAGGTCCAGTTCAAGTTCCACTCTTTGTAGGTAGCCCTCATCCACGTCCTATCATCAAACAAATCAAACAATCAAACAAATCAAACAAACAAACAAATCTTGTAATCACCTGACAATGTAATGCACAATCCACCGTTGTGCCCCTTGAGCAAGGCACTTAACCCCTAGTTGCTTGGGAGATATTGGCCCAGTAATATTATTGATTTAAGTCGCTTTCGATAAAAGTCTGTTAAATGAATAAATGTAATGTAAATTTTAACTGATTTGACTAGATCATTTGAAAATGCCACCTATTACTATTTTCTTCTTTTTTTTAGTTTTTACTTATTTTACTAAATGAGACTGACAAAGTCATAAAACACCGTCACATTGTATAAGAATCCCCTGAACTGGCAGAACTCACAGCTCCCGAGACCGATCACACTATTGCAGCACCCACCTTCTTGTTGATCACAAAGTCGTTCTCTGCATCCATCTTCTTCTGCAGCTCTTCCTCAAACCTGCAGAGACAAATCCAGGGCCGATGTGTTACATTGGCCAGTGGACTCCGGCACCATGTGCATCGCCATAACCTAGATGCGACTCTGACTTATGACCAGGAAAGATCCTGAGCCTCCGCGACACAGAGGTGAGGAGGGAAAAAAACGTCTTGCTGTGAGCAGAACCAGACAGAGCATCAGAGGGGACTCAGGCAGAATGGAAACATGTGGTAGATGGATGGCCAGAGAGAGTATATGGTTTATGGACCAGCCCCCAAGCAATGACTGAGCCTTGGAAAGGGGGGGGGGGGGCATACACACACAGTGATTATGTAGTACATTCCATGTATTTTCTGGGAGGTTCCATTGTAACTGGGAAAGATGGGGTGGACCCAGAAGAGACAGAATAGGGAAGCAGGAAAAACAAGTCTGTGGTGTAGGCCTAAACTACTGAATTAAAAGAGTGATTAAAAACACCAGTGAACAAATACAATCAAATAAATAAAGTAATCAATCTAACAATGAAAACAAGGCTTACTTATTACGGGTCTGATCCACTTCATTCTGACTGCGGTCCAGCTCCACCGCCAGTTTCTGCTGGTCCCGGTCCAAACTGTCGATCTGCCGGCGCAGGTTGCTGCTCAGCTCGGCTACGATGTCATCGATGTTGCCCTTGTATTGCTCTTGCTCCAGGAGAATCTTCAGTTTGGCCTCGAGCCTTTGGTTTTCCTGCTCAAGGTTGCGAACCTGTGGTAAAAGAATTTGAAGGTCAGTGGGTCATCTTTTCTGACCTCATGTGGACGAAATGAAAAACTGCACCTACAAAGTGGTGGTAAACTGGTGGAATGGAATCAGTTTCTGGAGGCGTTGCTTAGAGGTAAAGAGTAGGCTACTTCAAAGGCGATGCAATACAATTCAGTAGGCCAAATAGGCTACAATACACAACATTCAATGACATAGGCCTACAGAAATGCTTAAAATATGTCTTTCAGAAATTATTGTTGGTAAGGCGATACGTAACTATTACCAATTAAAACAATTTGCATTGAATTGACGTGCAAAATGACAATGTGAAATTACAGGACCTGCACAATTTAACATGTGCTTCACTATAAACACATTTGTTAGAAGATTGCATTATCAAACAACGAACCACAAAAGTAAACAATAAATCAGATGTTGAAACAAATTGAGGACTATCCTATATTATATTATGTATTTATTTATTAGATGCAAAAATAGCATTGGCGATAACCCCGTAGCTCATTCTTAACTGATATGTTAAACATTCTGATTACTATCTAGAAAATATTCGTCTTGATTAAAAGTTCGCAGACAAACTTGTGACTCGAAAATCAAGAGGAGCCTCTCTAATTTAAAATAAACGATACAAAATGCAGCCTCTAAATCACTTTGCACCATAATAATTAAACCGCAGTCTACTTACTTTGTCAATAAATGCAACGAACTTATCATTCAGTCCAACCATCTGATCTTTCTCATTTGTCTTGGCCTTCTGGTCAACGGGGTCCACCTTTGTGTCGATGGGGTTGAGCAGGTCCCTCTTGGGCGGCGTCATGCTGGGGTACCCTCTTGAGGGATTGTGTGACTGACTGCTGAAACCTCCGTTCTTTTTTACGCTGGTCATTTTTGCTATCTCTGACTGTTGATAAGAGTGATCCGGGCAGACTGGCATGCAAGGTAGCGAGGTGAAGAACCTCGCCTGCTTATTAAGGTGAAGCACACGCCTCCCCTAATGAATTATGCATAACGTGGAAAATACCGAGAAAAGTGAATGCTGGTGAAACTACAGGTTCTCCCGGTCAGCTGGAAGAAACCTATAATTCAGTCTAGCTGTTAGACGCCCCGGATGGGTGGGTGGGTATAAGTAGGATTCTAGCATCGACACCTCACTACATACCTGAGCAGGTAACTACTATAGAAGTGTCACCTCCATCCTCTATCAATCAGATCGCGATGTCTCGTAAGCCTACAAGCTCCGCAAGTATGTTCGGTGGGGCTGGGGGAAGGGACTCCCGTGCGTCCGTGTCCACTCTGCAGGGTCTCCGGAGCGCTTTGCGCCCCGACTCCCAGAAGAGAGATGGCGACAGCATCGCCTCGGCCCAGCCTGATGACAAGCGGACCATGAAGGGCCTGAACGACCGCCTGTCTGGTTACCTGGGTCGGGTTCGCCAACTGGAGAAGTCCAACACGGAGCTGGAGGACAAAATCAAAGAGATTTTGAAGAGGAGAGGAAAGATGACCGATCATGACTGGGAGGAGATTGAGAAACCCCTGGTTGAGCTCAGGAAGCAGGTAAATTTTTCCACGTTTAAACAGCAATACAAGTCATCCTCTCAACATAGGAAGATGCTACATAATACTAATAATAATAGCATAATAATAATAATAATAATAATAATAATAATAATAATAACATAATGTTCCCTGCAGGTTCGTCAAAAGGCCATAGACAATGCTCGTCTTATTCTGCAGATTGACAACAGCAAACTGGCCAACGAAGACTTCAAAAACAAGTAAATTATACTTCGATTTATGGTCCACCTAGAACAATCTTGTTCAACGAATGTGAAATTACATTCAATAAGCCTGAAGTTTCAAACCCATAATGTCATGGTCACAAGATGGCGCAATAAATTATGCAACACGTCAAAATGGGAAAAGCAATTTCAGTATCCTTTAGCCTATTGAATCGAAACATGCATATCATAAAAAAGTATATTATTTTGACGAGTATACTATTGCTGACCCATATCACTTTACAGATTGGAAACCGAGGTGGTGGCGCGTCAGAATGTGGATAGGGACGTTGCCGACCTGCGCAAGGTCATCGATGACACTCAACTATCCAAGATGCAATTGGAAAGTCAGATCGAGGCCGTAAGAGAGGAGCTGGCTTATCTCAAGAAGGATCACCGTGATGTAAGTTAGCCCCTGACATATATTACGTTATGACTTACTACCTACATTTTGTATCTTTGGCTTTGAACTGCAAATGTCTTCTCAATCACCACCATAGGATGTGATGTCGCTGCGTCTGAAGGTAAAGGATTCTGACGTCACTGTGGAGGTGGACTCCCCTAAGTCCAACCTGGCCGGCACCCTCAACAAAATTCGCGCTCAGTATGAGAAGGTCGCTGATAAGAACCGTGAGGACACTGAGACCTGGTATAGTAAGAGGGTAAGCCTACCAATTGTCACCACACACATTTTGTTTCGAATAATTTGAATTTTCAAATAAAACCTAATAAAGACTTAAACTTAAAACACTTTAAGTACTTACAATATGTTCTAATACATATTCTCTCTACCTCTCTCTCTCTTTCTCTCTCAGTTTGATAATATCAAGATTGAAGTGGCTAAAAATACAGAGTCGATCCAGTCCAGCAAAAATGAGCTAACTGATCTACGTCGCCAGAAACAGTCCCTAGAGATTGATGTGCAGGCTATGAGTCAAATGGTAGGCTATGCTGTGCTGCACCCCCCAACCCCCCCCCCCAGCAGCACCCATGCACGCGCGCGCACGCACGCACACACACTCATATCTGTCTATCTTGCACTGCAGATTCTCTCTCTGGAGGAGAACCTGCGGGATACGGAGGGCCGCTATGGCCACGAGCTGGGCCGCCTCAACCGCGTGCTGCAGCAGCTGGAGTCGGAACTGAGCCAGGTGCGGGCCCAGGTGGAGCGGCAGGCCGACGATTACGAGGCCCTGTTCAACGTCAAGATGAAGCTGGAGGCTGAGATCGAGAGTTACCGTAAACTGCTGCATGGCATCGATAGCACGTGAGGATGCAACCCCTTCACAAACACACATACACAGACACACACACACACACAGAAGGAGCCTGCTAAGAAGAGCAAGGGAAAAGAAGTGGCCCCAAAGGAAAAACCAGAAGACAAAGCTCAGCCTGATGACAAGGCTAATAAGCCTGATGGCCCTGCCCAGAGTCCAGCAAAATAAAACAAACAACAACAACAAATAAACAACAACACAAATGTGTTTTTTTTTTGTTTTATTTGTCAACAAATAAAGGCATATGATTTGACCTGCAACGCAAATGTGGTTGGTCTTTTATTTCCGTTAATGATTTCATCTTTATGCTTTGGATAAATGGCATAATAATGCATGTTTAAAAAAACAACTAAATCAATCAACAATATCAAATCAATATAACAACAACAATAATAATCCTACTAAAAAATAATTTTAACCGCTACCATCATCATGAGAGACAATAATTGTTTAGAGACCAGGGGCCTGTACTACGAAGCGGGGTTACTGGCTTATCTGGGTAACTTCGAGAGTAACTTGATCACGTGTGGCGTAACTTCCCGATTAACCCGTAGGCCTACTACGAAAGGTGGATAGGCCTATTTTTTAACCGAGGTATGCTGCCATGGCAATTTACGCTGCATCTCTAACCTGCTCCGAGCAGGTTATGTTCTTGGTTAACCCGAGGTTTCCGTTAACCACAACCTTTATAAGTACCACCCCTCCACTAACAATTCGAGACAATGTCGGCGTACCTGGATGATCCATACGACATTGGAGCGCAAATCGTGAGGGGCTCTCTTCGCAGGGCGAGGGGTTTTAGAGACTGCCATATATATATTATATACCCGGACGATATTCTCTATGAAGATATAGATTGTCAGTCGAAGGAATTCGTTATCTTTGTCAGATGATCTAGGCAGAAGTCTCTAATGTCACCCGTCATAGCAATGCCCTTACGTGGACATTCATGTATTCCATCTAATCTGTGATGCTGAACATCTGAGCAAGAATACTGTAGGCTATGTCCGAAAATAAATCAGACATAGGCCTAGGCTACAGTATGCTGAACATCTGAGCAAGAATAGCCTAAAATAAATCGGACATAGCCTACAGTAGGCCTAACAAATTAAAATCACCATTTTAACAAACTTGTTGAATTGAATGTCATATTACTGTAGCCTACCCTGCACATAAAGGCTACACATTTCCACAGCACCAGAATCCGACCGAATGCCTCCCTCAACCCCTTCCATAATCGGCCTTCCACTATTATTTGCGATGGCCAACTCATCTGCTACTGTAAAACACTCTGGTGCCTTACAGTAGTGTTTAAAGACACCGTTTTCTTGTTAGCTGTAAAACAGAGGCCAAGTGAAGGCTATAAGCATACTAGGCCTAAGAAATATTAATGCAAGCTATGACTATAAACCACTATTCTGAATAATGTGTTTGTGTTTCATTTTCACCTGCTGCCATGTGCGTTTGGCAATGGTGTTGCATCTGAAATGTTCACAGGATTAGGCATACATTAAATCAGTCAATGGGGGCTACTTAAACATTCAATTATCCTACTACTGTAATCTATATGCCCACTTCTAAATTGTGTTGCATCTGTAGGCATTTCTATGAACTCAAAATATCCAATTTAATTATTTCAACTCATTTCAGACATTCCGCAAGCTATTAATCCTCCGTAACACATATTTGAAGAACATGTGGAAATAAAACTTTACTTTTAGGCATTTAGGCTACCCGATCTGCAATACGTTGCCAGCAGCCTTGCCTTGCTTTGTTCACTGCCGACGTATTTGATTTTTGTCGTAGAGTGGGTTTTAATTCCTCATAACTTGTCATAATAATTGTGCATTCCTCATCCGTAAAATAAGGTGATCGCGTCATCATTGAAAGTGGTGACTTGCGCTGCAACCCGCCCCTTTTATGTGAACGCGCACAAACTCCAATTAGGTTAACCCCGGCTCAACAAATCAACTTCATAATCAGCGTCGTAGTACCGATTAACACCACTTAAGATAACCAGGTTTTGTCAACCCCGGTTTAACAAAGTAACCCTGGGTTACATCTGGGTAGGTTAAGTTCCCTTCGTAGTACAGGCCCCAGGATGGTGCCAGACAGAGACGCCAGTCACAACACGTCAGCTGCACTCTTTGAATCAGGTGGGAAAAGCACAAACACATTCCAAGGCAAATACATTGACTCGGGCAACCAGGGGCCAGGGTGTATTGTCTGTCATAGGGCCCAAAGTTTCTAGCAGCGCCCCTGCATGCAACCATCACCTGGCCATTATTTACCTATGTAATTGTTTTCATTTGTTTATAGTTATTGTGATCTCACCATCAGTGGGGTGTACTACGAATCTCGATTAGTGGGTTAGCGAGGTATGTTGCGCTCAAAGTCAGGGTATGCTGTGACACGATCTGTTTTAGTGTCGCTATATCACCATGGTATCTTATGCTGTCAACCAAACCTGGTCGGGAGGAGGTTATGTGCTAAGTTATAGCGCAAATCGTGTAATCTACCGCACACTGACCAATCAATTGTCTTAAAAACGAAGTTATCTCACGTGTAGGACTCCGTCATATATCTTACAGGTGGAACTCCGCCTCTACTAACATTTTGGATCTCGAATGCGCTTTAATAGTGCTGTGCGTGCAAATATCCCACTATGGACGTGCATACCATACAACAACTGATGACAAGATTTATTTGATGTTATAGGTTAGACACAAAAAATTACCGCAGTGTAGATTAAGCCATCACTCATGAATGCGGAAGTAATTGTTTTTAAATAGAGGCGGTCTTGTGCGTCTGCATGTTTCACGATTGGCCAACGTCATCCCAACACCAAGAACACGCACAGATCTGAGCTGAAAGCCTAGTTTGACAAATATATCACATAACTGCTATCATAGTATCACTTAACGTATACCCCCGAGTCAAGGCTTTATCAAGCCTCGATATGTCTACATAGCCTAGATATGTCTAACGTGCTTCGTAGTATATCCCACAGGGCTGGCTCTAGGCAGGGGCAAGCGTGGGTTAAACCCACCCAAGCATTGTGTCTTGCCCTCCCAAGTTTGGCCATTTTTCACATAGATCTCTGTTTTTCTAAGTCACTGAGTAGCCTACTATGAGAAAAAAACGAGAACAGTGGGTGCTACCGAGCTCGAGTTGCTACAGTCACAGCAAAAGATGCCCCCAGAGTGTAGCACTGTAGCTGCCCCATGTTCATGCCCCCAGAGTGTAGCACTGTAGCTGCCCCATGTTCATGCCCCCAGAGTGTAGCACTGTAGCTGCCTGGCTTCTCTAGCTGTTGATTTTAAATGATTTTGAAATTTAAATGATTTTAAAATGAAATATGCAATACCCTAATTAAGTGTGTCAAAATAAACTACAAAATACATCAGCCACAACATGTATCAAAATAAAATACTGTATGTTTCTATTTTGAAAGTACTAAAAATACTTTTTTAAAGGAAACATGATATCACTTTGCATACTTCCATGTCATGCATGCCCAGATTGAGCAATGTGGCAAGGCAACTACATAACCACTTCCGATTAGATGATTAAAATTCTCAAGAGACTTGAGAAAATCATTTAAGTTCTCAAGAAACTTGAGGTTGGTATGAGGGGGGGTGTATTGTCTTGTATCTGATATCTTTCTGAATCTCAATATTAAGAGCACAAGTCTTGGCAAATTACAAAGTCGGCACCAGTCAGAGGCTACATTCATTGTTTTGCACTTTTATGATGTTACCACATCACCAAATGTAGGCTATTTGTTTTACCCAAAATATTTAGCAGTATTTTTAAACTACAAAAATACACCTATTAAGTATTTTGATACAAAATACGAAGACCAGTATCTTCAACAGAATAAAATACAAATGACAAAATACTATTTTGTATTTGAAATACTGTCCATCCCTGGCGGTTGGCTGCAGCAACTCATGCTAGGTTGTACGGTACTGTTTTTTTGTGTATGTGTTTTGTGTTTATGTATATTTTGAACCGACCCTGCTCACCATCCACAAGCCAAGGAGGACGTGGGGGTCAAATACAGAGGGGTTAGGTTAGAATGCACGTGTCTTCAAAGAGGCCGTGAGGAATGGGAATGAAGGCTTTCACTGACAAAATTACAGACTGCAATATTTTAAATGAAAAGAACCATTTTCTGAAGTATTTATCCATGCATTCAATGCATTTAACATATCACTGTATTTACATTTATATGTATGGTATTGTTTATTTTCATTACTGATCATTGATATTGCATTGACATTATTGTTATTATTGCTATTTTCTTTAATGTAGTCTTACCTACTTTTTTAGAACTGTTTACTGTTCATTTTACTATTGTATTGTTTATTTTACTATTGTTTTGTTTTATTTTGTAAGTCCCTTTGGACAAACCAACAAACAAACAAACCAAACAAACCAAAATATTGTGCCTCTCAGACATGCTGATCCTTGGGTTACTTTTATCCAGGGGCGGAATGGGGCACTAAAATCCACCGGGAAAATTCTGACGGCACCGGCCCCGCCTCCCAACTCCCCCAAACATGAACACACATCAATACACGGGTTTCCCGTTTACCAACAAAACTAGATGCGCGCACAGCCGTGAGGCAGAAGACGCTTGGTGGCCGTCCACAACGTTATAAACTTAACCTAAATAGTCGGCTGCTGTAAGCTACAATCGGATTTTTTTGTATACCCCTGTTGTCTCAATGATAATAACATCTCATTTCAGACTATATTTCAAAGTTTGACGTTCATTTGGATTATTAATATAACATCGTATTTTGTCATTTTTGGCGAAGACATGCATTCCGTTAGGGATATTGAACATATTTAACATTCTCTAACCATCGTGATTTCGAATTGGTGCAGTTTTCAGCACAAAAACTCATTTTATTCTTTTGCTCTTTTGCATTGCTCTATGCTGTTCTATGGTGCTTTCTGCCTCTTGGTTGCGCACGCATGTTTTCGTGACGTTCCATAGAAATCCATGTATAGCACAAATAAAATATATAGTGCCAATGCAATACAACAAGCCAATCAACCACAAACCAGGCACTTTCAATAAATGTGTAAGGAATTAGATATGCAACAGTGCAGTATAAAAACAGCTTTGTGGGTGGATGGAAATATTTCAAGCATCATGCAAGGACATATCTGGGTATCATAGCACTCCAATAGTTGCCTGCATACATTTAAAAAAGGCCTAGCCACACAGGTAATTAAATAATTGAAAAAAAAAAACAGGCACTTTGAATGCTTACATTCAGACAGTTCCAACGAGTTCCACAAACCATTTATCAGCCTGAGTGCCCCCGCCCCCCCCCCAATATATAAAATGATTAAAATGTGCTACTGTCCAACTACTATCCATGATTAAAATGTGCTACTGTCCAACTTGATCTAACTACACTGTGTAGCCTACATAATCTGATTTTAATATGTAGGCTACAGATATGTAGGCTATATTTAACATTTATTTTCTATTTGGTCTGTTATGAAATCATGCCCATTTAAGCACAGCTCAGTTTTAAGAAACTTAAATACATGCATGCTTAGCATTTTGTGAAAAGAAATCATTAAGGCTACATTGACAAACATGAGCTGCCTGTATATTCTCTGATTCTAATATTTACAGATATCTTGGTGATGTAAGCACAGTTCTAGGAAATGCAGCCGAAAGACCATGTTGAATTTTGCTATAATTTATTTCAAAACCGGATTACTCTGGAACAGCTAACTATACGCAGGAATGCATTACACCTTTGTGTTCGGTAAGGTCTGCTGTTTATTCTGATATATGGTTTGTCATGTGTTGCGTGAAGAGTGTGTAGGATTACGATATTCCACCGAGACGAATGGATGTGGAGACTGGCGCAGAGAATAACTAGATGTACCGCATTGCGGTACAAAATATGACCACCGCTCAGTCCTGTACAGCCGTTCCGCGAAAATAAATCACACTTCAATTTGCCTCCATATTTTACTCCATCCCCCACTCTTGAAACTTTTGTGTATGCTTGTTTGGCATGCCTGAGTGTGTGTGTGCGGCTGCACAGAAAGTAGCCTACTGGTGCTGAAAAGTTGAATAGATTGTAGAATAGCCAAAGAAGATGTAGCATTGTTATAAAACCTTTAAAATCTCTAAACATTCACAAGTAGGGCAGTTCATCACAGTTCATCCATTGCAACTGATTGATGAAAGGTCATTTACACCTGTAGGCTACATTGTATTTGGGAAAAGCAAAAGGTATCAGCATAATGTTATTTATGTATTTATTTGTTTGTTTGTTTGTTTGTTTATGAACAAAAACATCTCTGTCAGTTCCATGCCGTTTTCAACAGCTATCAAAAACAAAAGGTCATTTTTTGATGGATGGATTTTTTGTGAATGTTTCTTCTTCTACATAAGATTTTAGTCATCTTTAGTTCATGTAATACTTCATTGTCAATGCACAAATTAAGTAACAGTAGTCTGAAACGTTATTGTTAATGCACAAATTAAGTAACAGTAGTCTGAAACGTTATTGTTAATGCACAAATTAAGTAACAGTAGTCTGAAACGAAATGCTGTTTTACATGTAACTAGTGGTGCAAATAACTGACATGTCCAAATGGGCCTTGATGAAATGCGTCGCTAGACTGTTCACACATTTTAACGGGCCAAAGTTGAAGAACTGTTGTCCGTTATTGTTCGTGCAAATATAGGCTGATTCATGTTCCCTTGCATTGTGTAACTGAGGTCCATGGCTAGTCTGGCTTTCACCAGACCAAGCTCAATCTTTTAAGAAATCAAAAAATATATAATATCATTCACCCAGCCTAGTCCATGGCACCCGATATTGTTTAATTTTCCGATTTAGATATCCACGCTCTGGCTATTCTAAATGCAAAAATGCATCAGGGAGTTATGACAAAACTGTAACTAACAAACTAGATCCTAATAGAAAGCTGTTAGCTTCCCTAAGCTACAGGTAGGCTTATAAGGTAGGCCTATTTACAACATAAATTGTCAATAGGCTATGCTGGCGACACAAATAAAATCTCCTTTGGAAACCAATGGCTTACGCCTTAAAGTATCAAGCGGACTTAAACTGCCATATTGTGGCGAAAAGTTGTAATAAAATTCATGCAGCTCCATGAGTTAAGGAAAGCGCGAATGAAGTAGCCACTTCTAAATGGGACCCACTACACAGGTGTGTTGCTAAAGCAACCATAATGAAATGAAGGTGTCATTGTTTGGATACTTCACACACACGTGCTTTTTAATTTCACAGACTACAACTACCAAGCTGGAATCAAAGCACATCGATTCCCCTCTCACACACCCTACAAGCACTTAAAACGAAATAAACAGGCGTCTTAGTCTCACGCATGTATAGACAAAACTGTATCAGTAACGTTGGTAAATCTTCCATTGCACAGAATGATTTTTGTAGCACGTGCAACAAATGACAGTCGAAAGATACAATTACAGTGCTGCTATCAATTTGCTTGGTATATCCGCAGTTCTAGTTTTCTACAAATGCAATCAATCAAATTGGCCTCCATCACTCAACCAACGCTAACGGTAAGGTCCTTATTGATATTATAAGATTAACGTACCTGCAGTAAAAACCAAGCATGTCCGATAAACATCCTCAGATTTATGTCGGCTTCAAGGAGAAGTGGGAATTACATTCCATGTGAACATCGTCCTATCCTTATTAGATGTTCTCTGCGGTAAATTACAGTCCTTGTAGGAAGCGTCCATTGTTTTTTTCAACCCACTTTTAACTTCCAACAAAATTACGTCTCACTGCAACGATGCGCCATCTAGTGGACAAACGACTACTTATCGCCAATACTGGAAATGCAGCCATGATGATGGTGATGAATATTTATTATGGCTTTCTTTTAATCCTACCGAATTTGTAATTATGTATCGGCCGTTCTAATACCGATAGTATGTGGGTGCCTGTGTGTGTGTGCATGTGTATATGTGTGCACCGCCATCTACAGGCCAATGAGTGTACAGTCACTAAATGTACACATAACCTAATTTTTTTTAGACCCCCCCCATGGATGAAATTCTACGAAATTTGGCATACCCCCAGAGAATGCCAGGTCAATCATACACATAAAATTTGGTGCAGTTCTGAACATCTTAACTGAAGATAGGGGCGATTAAAGCAGAATAATATTGCATTTTCATTTTTTACCGGGGGGGTGCAAATCACAAATGAGTGATTATGGGCCAGGTTGATGTGGGCCCTTGAGACCAACATACCATAAAAGATTCTTCATCCTCAGTGCCACGGTTCAGGGAGTTATTTAGGAAAAACTGCTTTTTTTGCGGTTCGGGGGGCCCAGCACGGGGGTGGAGTGGCCCCCGGGGACGAAACGACATTTTTCCGTAAAAGTCTAGTGTGGCTACATACCCACCAAATTTCATGTGCCCCGGTGGTTCGGTGTCCCGGGTATCGTTGACCAAAAATTCAGGAAGTAGATGACGGAAAAAAAATAAATAAATAAATAAAAAAATAAAAAAAACTTTGACAATCCCTATATGACCGCTTCGCTAGCGACGGTCATAATTATTACATCTCTTGAAGTTATTTTTCTCGCGAACTGTTTATTACAGAAAAAAGTGACTAGCTAGCACCGTTTAAAAACTGAGAAAAGGCTCTTTCATGTGACACATGTGTGATGAGTAGCCTACTTCTCGAGGAGTTCAACAGAGAAGAATGGGTGAATTTGGACGCACTTCATGCTTGTAGTGAAGTAAAGATGAAGCGCTGCATGCTGCGCAGGAGACTGCGGCTCACTGGTAGTTATTATAGGTAACTTCAAATCAGCGCGATTTACCCTTATAGGCTACTGCACATTACAAGATCTGTACGAGATGATCCGCAGCACTGAAGTGAGAAATTATTTAACTCTTTGTGTAGCGCATGTGAGCGCTTTCCCCCCCATTTCAACCTGAATATTGGTGGGGACATTTCAGTCGTAATTTGACATTGGTGGGGACACATCCTTCGGTCCCGACGCAAATCTACGCCCCTGCTAGGCTACATATCAATAACGTTAATGCTTTAGCTCCGCTAACCTTTCTCTCTGCCTTCCATCCATATGTAAAACAGCAAGCAACCACGCAAATCCATCGACTGTCAAAACTCCTGTAGCTTTCCTCGAACTTGATCGATTATAGGGTCATGCCATTAGACGAGGGGCCGCTCATTTATCCCCCTACATTTCTGTAAATAGACTTGACCTGCAATCGGTTCATTGGATAAACCGGGATAAACCAGAAACCATGGAGGTATTACATTCCCCATTCCCAGGAGGCTTTGCTCCATTCTATCGTAGGCTCACGTTAATTTAAGTACAAACAAACAAATTAAATTGTCATTTTTTTGGGCCGGCCAATGACGGAGAGGCATGCTTTTCGGGTTTGCGTGGCCCATTTATCGTAAAGACGGTTTTACAGTAGGCGAGTTCGTCTTGAGGCAGATCTGTGCAGATCTGACTTGATGTGATGCATGCTGGGTTGAACACAATGCATACTCAGGGTTGCCAACTTTGGGTGTTTGGCTGGAGTGAGATTTTGTGAAGTCATAGTGCGTGTGCGTTAAATTTTTCCCTAAACCTAATTTTAAAAATGTCTGTCTCCTGACTTTTTTGCTAAATACTATGTGTTTTTTTTTTTTTTTAACCTAATAGAATGGAAAAGTTTCTTCAAAATGTACAATTAAATTATTGATTGCACTTGAAAACAAGACCAGTGTTTTAACCCCGTGGCATGGAAGGATTATGAGCCACTGGGCCCCTGGGCATGCACAGACATGAAAAGGGTCCCCCTGCCCAGCTGAAAATGGTAGTAGCTTAGTAGAAAAAATTGAAAAATGATGACTTCTGGCAAGTTTTGTGGAAAGAAATAGACAGATTGAGACTTATGAATGTGTGTATGAGTGTACATATGTATCAGGGATGGAAATAGCCTAAAATATTTTTTTCCACCTACCATTGTGGCTGGTGGATTCCAAAGTCTACCAGCCACTAGAGATACAGTATGAACATTTGATGAAAAATCATGACCAAAATGATCACGGTTATTGGTATTATTGCAATATGATTAAAATGTGCTGACTTTTTTTCTAAACCTACCATCAATGTTGGACAGAACTCATAATTGGCCTGCCCTTCATGCCCAGTATAACAAATCTAAAGGTCAACAGACTAGTGTCATAAAAGTGGTGTGGCTCCTTTAAGACCCAATCCACTGGTGTGAGTTCTGGAGCCATCCAACTTTATCTAACTCTATACTATCCTACATCATCTGATTTTAATATTATGTCTAGGCTATATTTAACATTTAACATTTATTTTCTATTTGGCCTGTTATGAAATTATGCATTGACCAATATAAGCACACTTTTTTAAGACACTTAAATACATGCATGCTTAGCATTTTGTGAAAACAAATCATTATGGCTACATCGACTCTTAGCCATGAGCTGTATATCCTCTGATTTTAATATTTACACATATGTAGGTATTTAAGCACAGCTCAGTTTTAAGACACTTTTGTGGAGACCATATAGAAATTTGCTACAATTTCAAAACCGGATTACTCTGGAACGACTTATTGTACAGGGGATTGCATTACACCTTTGTGTTCGGTAAGGTCTGCTGTTTATTCTGGTTTACGGTTTGTCATGTGTGGAACGAAAAGTTTGTGAAATATTCCTCCTATATGAATTGAAATGAGCGCAGAGCTATAGTAGCCGCCCTAATATGATTATTTCTTGAAAGTTAATTTTCTCGCGAACCGTTTATCGCAGCAAATAGCCGCTATACCTTATAAAAGATGAGAAAAAGTTATTTCATGTGATGTCTGTGAGGCTACTTCGCGAGTAGTTCCTAGAGAAGAATGGGCGGCCACACTTTATGTCGGTCTGCCTCATGTCTAAATAGCAGCGTGTTCCGTGAAGGTGTCGCGGACCGGATTAAACAGTCAGCGAATCAACAATCAGAGAAAACTGCGCTGAGAACGTTGTAGGCTGATATTAGAACTACCTGCTGTTGGTCTAGACATATATGCCTTAAACTCGTATCCTGTCATTTAGAAACAATGCTGTGGTCTAGTCTAGTCATCAACAAAAAATGAACGGATTGCAAAAAAAAAGAATGGATTTGGCGTGACATTTCTTGAGTGTGCGTGAGAGCGTGAGATTGGTGCTGAAATCGTGAGTGTCACGCCAGATGCGTGAGAGTTGGCAACCCTGCATACTGGGATGGACGCAATGCATACTGGTTAGAAATTTTGTCCCACTTCTGTCAGCCGGGGAGGGACTTACCACCGTGACACCATGTCACATGGCCTTAAAATATCGCGGGAGTCTTATGGTGCATTCAGAGCACCTCGGAATGACAAGGACCGCCGCCATGGCTACTTTGTTTTTCCAACAGCAAGTGTTCAAGTGCTTTGCCATTGAATGTGTGACAAACACGGATGCCACAACAAAGGGTAAAACATACACTCACTAATCCTAAACAAACAACTGTATTTGCTTAAAATATAGTGTAAGATGCTCGTGAAAGAAAGATATGCAGCTTTTCAAGTGATAAAAAGGGCAAATTCACAAGTTCACATTAAAACTGTTGGACATGAAAGGCCACATGGACTACAAACAAACTACAACGTGACGACAAAAGTGATGACGAGCCCCTAACTGGGCAACTCTGTTAGCAAAATCCAGCCCCAGTTTCCGACCTCTGACTCACACATTACGTGACGTGAATGACGCGGAATGATGATGTTTTCACTCGGAGAAAGGTTTTTACGGCTAGGTTAGCCTGCAGACAGATCTTGCAGTTGCCTTCCACGAGCTGCACGAGCTAAAACACACCCTCATGACGTCAGTTCAAAGACGTGATAGGGCCATTTGGGAGGAATGACCTCATGACGATTTTGACGGCAGTCTCATGCTGCTTCCTTATGTTGGAATATGCGAAAATAAACAGAAATCGAAGGGATACCTTCTTATACGTGATTTCTGCAACAATGGTAGGCTAGCCTACTGAAAACGTTTGGATATTCTGTTATTTTCTGCTGTTGGCTAAATAAATAGACACACATATAGGGAAAACACTTGATATTGAATTTATGTGCTACAATGCAGGCCTGTTAACTGTATGACAACAGTGGTTTATTTAAACTACATCATAAGAATTTATTTTGTCAGTCATCATGCTCATTTTAATGAGTAAGAATGAAAGTTCTGCTGTGTTTATTGCAAACAACATTCTGCGATATCTCCCGCGATGTCTCCCGCAAGTCACGTCAGGCAGACTGTAGCCTTTCTGTCCGGGATGAGCTGCCCTCTGTTGTAGCTCCTCCCGGCTAGCCTCTGAAGATCACATTTACGTAGAAAGCCAGACGAAAGTCAGACTCAGACAAGACGAACAAGCCTATTGCTTCATGTAGCCTAACTTTTGTAAACCAATAATAAAATAAAAGATACAGGCAGCATATTTATTGTATTCCAATTTCAAACAATGCACATGTTAAATCATTTGATGAATAAGGTTACAAAGAATGTAGACTGTGTCATGGTGACCCTCAATATTTACATCAGTCTACATTCTTTTGTAACCTTATTCAATCAAATGATTTAACATGTGCATTGTTTGAAATTGGAATACAATAAATATGCTGCCTGTATCTTTTATTTTATTATTGGTTTACAAAAGTTAGGCTACATGAAGCAATAGGCTTGTTCGTCTTGTCTGAGTCTGACTTTCGTCTGGCTTTCTACGTAAATGTGATCTTCAGAGGCTAGCCGGGAGGAGCTACAACAGAGGGCAGCTCATCCCGGACAGAAAGGCTAGTCTGCCTGACGTGACTCGCGGGAGACATCGCGGGAGATATCGCGGAATGTTGTTTGCAATAAATACAGCAGAACTTTCATTCTTACTCATTAAAATGAGCATGATGACTGACGAAATAAATTCTTATGATGTAGTTTAAATAAACCACTGTTGTCATACAGTTAACAGGCCTGCATTGTAGCACATAAATTCAATATCAAGTGTTTTCCCTATATGTGTGTCTATCTATTTAGCCAACAGCAGAAAATAACAGAATATCCAAACGTTTTCAGTAGGCTAGCCTACCATTGTTGCAGAAATCACGTATAAGAAGGTATCCCTTCGATTTCTGTTTATTTTCGCATATTCCAACATAAGGAAGCAGCATGAGCCTCTAGTCATAATCGTCATGAGGACATTCCTCCCATATGGCCCTATCACGTCTTTGAACTGACGTCATGAGGGCGTGTTTCAGCTCGTGCAGCTCGTGGAAGGCAACTGCAAGATCTGTCTGCAGGCTAAGACTCCCGCGATATTTTAAGGCCATGTGACATGGTGTCACGGTGGTAAGTCCCTCCCCGGCTGACAGAAGTCGGACAGAATTTCTAACCAGTATGCATTGCGTCCATCCCAGTATGCATTGTGTTCAACCCAGCATGCATCACATCAAGTCAGATCTGCACAGATCTGCCGCAAGTCGAACTCCCCTAATGACTTCTGGGAATTTCAAAACCGAATGCGTCTACTTCCTTCAGCACGGGGAATTGCCGATCTAGCATGCCTTGATCCTCGGAATTTCCCCCTTATAAAAGCTAATAAACTGCCCCCAAATGCCCTTCGAAACATAAGAGAATGTCTGCTTAAATTCAGTGAAGGTGCTACGGTTGAAAATAGTCGGAATTGACACATCTCGCCACGCACTGGGACAGCCTGAAAAAGTCTCCTCTAAACGAGTATACAGTCAAAGCGTCGGACTTTGATGATGCCGCGGAGATATAGGAAGATACAGAAATAAACCTGGTGAGCAAGAAATGTGCTACCTGCCAGAATTGTGCAATCTGTTGCTATTTCCTTCTCCAGCAGTTAAACCTCTTTACCTGTGCCTACAACTAGGCTATATATGGTTGGCAAATGAATTCCTATTAACACTGTCATGTACTCAAGTGGCATGCAAACGGAGTTTTTCCACTCTTAAATTCATCAAGAATCGCCTAAGGACACGATTGTCACAGGATAATTTGGAGGCCTTTATGCTGATGGCGACAGAGAAAGAGGTCCTATAATGAACTTGGATGCTGATGAGCAAGCTCCTTCGCACCTTGTTAACTGCATGACGTTAATTAAGACACATCTGTGGAGCGGCTGCTCTGATGGGTTTCCCGTTTACCAACAAAACTAGCCCTACATTCGCGCGCAGCCGTGGGGCAGAAGACGCTTGGTGCCACACTGTTATAAACTTGACTTAAATAGTCGGCTGCTGTAAGCTACAATCGGAATTTTTTTATATACCCCTGGTCGCCTGTTGTCTCAATGATGATAACATCTCATTTCAGGCTATATTTCAGAGTTTGCCGTTCATTTGCATTAACATCGTATTTTGTCATTTTTGGCGAAGACATGCATTCCTTTAGGGCAGGGATTCCCAAACTGTGGTACGCGTACCCCCGGTGGTACGCGAGCTGCCACTAGGTAGAAGGCTGCGTAAACATGGAAAACTGGCTAAAAACAGGGACACTGTCCAAAAGGCCTAATTAAAGCGGTCGAAGAGGAGAAGCGAGAGAAACAGAGCAGGACACAGGTAATGATGGAATGGGATGGGGGGCAGACTAATGAAGGTGGATATGGAGCACAGGGGATAAAGGAAAAACGAGACAGAAAAGACTGTGCGAAGAAAACGAAAGTATGATGAGGCATATAGCCCTCGGCTTCACGTGGATTGGGAGACAGACTGCCCAAAGCCACAGTGCGTGGTCTGCAGTGAGATGCTATCTAACCATTCTAATGTGGTTCTCCACACTGTTTTTTTAGTGTGAGAGCTCATAGACCAGTTGCACATTTTGATTTTGTTATCATGTAGGGCGGCTAATTAAACACGATGCCTGGAATGCGTCAATAGAATGTGTTACTTTTTTATGTGTTGGATGGTGGGGGTACGCGAGTCGAGTCAGGATGTAGAAGGTGGTCCGCGGGGAAAAACGTTTGGGAACCGCTGCTTTAGGGATATTGCACATATTGAACATTCTCTAGCCAACGTGATTTTGAATTGGTGCAGTTTTCAGCACAAAAACTAATTTTGTTCTTTTCATGGAGAGCACTGCTCTATGCTGTTCTATGGTGCTTTCTGCCTCTTGCGCACGCATGTTTGCATAGAAATCCATGTAGCCTATTCTAGGCTATTCTTTTTTCATTTTCATATTTCATATTTTTGGAGTTGTGCATTGATATATCCATGTTCTTGGTTCAGTCTTTATGCATATTAAAGTTAGAGTTCATCACCAATGGGGCTACAAACGTGTTATGTCCGTGCATGTGAAGTTATATCTGTGTGTTGCGGGCACATGCACGCGCGTGCATGCGCGTCCCCGTGTGGGCCGCTGGTTGGTGAAAATGCCAGGGCCGTTTTTTAATCCCAGTCCTCACGGCCGCTATAATAGTGTAGTGAACTGAGCCTAGCTGGTTCATGACTGAACTCCCATAATGCTGTGCAGTGTATGTGTGTGTGTGTAATGTTGATGTTGGTTTTAGTATGAGTAATGGCGTTTACCTTGTCATGTATGTGTTAGCTGGTATAGTCTTTCTTTATGTTGTACCTCATGTGTTTACCCCGTGTATTGTATGTGACTACCCTGTTTGTGTATCGTGCTTGTTTAATTGACCTCCCTTGTGTTGCCTGTTTAATGACGTTCATGTGTTTTGGTGTGTAACCAATAAAAAACATTCTGAGACAACGTTGCAGTTTGTTACATTGGTGTCAGAAGTGGGATGACAACTCCTACTGAACGGGAGGAGAAAGCTGCAGCTGATGCCCTGGCGATGATGAGTTTCCTGTCAAGACGGCTCTTTGACAGCGCGCTTGCCCATGGCCACCTGTTGGGCCCAGCAGACGGAGCCACCCTGCAGCGTGACCATGACGAAGAGACTCGCCCCCGGCGACAGGAGGAAACGAACCGGGCTCATGGCAGCATCCCGCCACTTGAACCCGCTCCACACGGGAGCGATGGAAACCGGCCGGTCCCCGGTGCGACGCCGGCGGTAGAAGGGCGCCCCAGCGTAAAGTTGCCCCACTACAATGGCGAAAGGCCGCTGGCGACATACCTGGTACAGGTCCGGCTGGCAGCCGAGCTGAATGGCTGGTCGGCGGAGAGAACGGGCGTGCAGGTAGCGTTGGCTCTGGAGGGGGAAGCGCTACAAGTATTAGAAGACCTGCCACCGGCGGAGCAAGTAAGCTGGGCTGCAATCGAAGCAGCTCTGCAACGACGATTCGGCCAGAGAGTCTTCATCAGCGATGCCAGAGAACAACTCGCTTCCAGACGGCGGCACAAGGACGAGAGACTGGGCAAGTTCGCGGCTGACCTGCAGCTGTATGCCCGGCGGGGCTACCCAACATACAGCCAGGGTCTACATGAAGAGATGGCACTGGAAGCGTTCGTGCGAGGCATCCACCAAGAGCGGCTAAAAGAACACCTTCGCCTGAGCGCCCCCAGCTCGCTGTCCTACGCCAGACATCGATGGAGGAAGACGGGGAGGAACTGGAGGTGACGCGGCAGACCACGGCACAGCCACCACAACGCCGCCCACACGAGTGGAAGAGGTCGGCCAGCGGAGACAGATGGCACTTATGTGGCGAGCCGAGACACATCGCGTGGTACTGCCCCGCCCCGGCACCCCTCACGCTCGCGCCCCAGTTACTAGAAGAAGGAGGCACGGCGGGAGGGGCTATGGATTGCATACGGCTGGGCCGGCTCGGCCAAACCAGAGGACTGTATGTGGACTGCACGCTAGACGGGACTCGGTGTCGCGCCTTGATCGATACTGGCTCCACCATCTCGCTTGTGCGCCCTGATCTCTTACCCGGCACGCTGGTAGCCAGACCCAGAGGCTGGGAAAAGACAAAAATGCGCATCACAACAGTTACCGGAGAGCGAGCGGAACTGTATGGACAAAAAGTGGTGTACGTGTGCATCAACGGTGAGACGGCGAGCCGCCGGCTTTGGTTGGCTAGCATTCAGGATGATTGCATTCTCGGCCTGGACGTGCTAGAGAAATGGGGGGCTGTGGTGGACATTTCCCGGTTCACACTACACTTAGGGACGAGCAGCGTAGTGTTGCACACCGCGGGGAAGACAGAGCACGAAGTGCGGAGAGCTGGCGCGACGAAGAACCCTCCAACTCGCTCCACACAAGCCCGCAGAAAGCAAACTCGCAAAGAGTGCTCGCCATCCAAGACTCCGCCCCTTCCCACACAAGCCCGCGAAAACAACAGGTCTCATCCAGGTCCGCTTGCTCAGTCTCCGCCCCTCCCCACACAAGCCCGCGAAACTCAAGCCCGCGAAAACAACAGGCCTCATCCTGGTCCGCTTGCTGAGTCCGCCACTGCTCAGCTCACGCCCACTAGAGAGGAGCCAAGAGAGCGGGTTGAGCAAACACCACTCTCCGCTCAGAGAGCGCGGCCCTCTGTAGAGACAAAGCAAGCCGTAAATGAACTCCGACATCTTCGCCGCAAGAGACTGCACCCGAACGAGCCTGGTCCAACACGATATCAACACTGGAAATGCCCGGCCCATCCGACTTCAACCTCATCGCTTACCGTTCGCCAAACGACAAGCAGCTGAAGAAAAGATAAAGGAGATGGCCGCGGCAGGAGTAATAGAGCCAAGCAGTAGTCCCTGGGCTGCGCCAGCTGTACTCGTCCGGAAGAAGGACGGCTCGTGGCGGTTCTGTGTTGACTACAGGCGCCTCAACCAGGTAACCCGTAAAGACTCCTATTGACAATGACGCTGGACAGCATTGCCGGCTCCTGCTGGTTTAGCTCGCTGGACTTGCGCAGTGGCTACTGGCAGATTGAGCTAGCCCCGGAAGCTCGGCCGAAGACAGCGTTCACCATTGGGCAAGGGCTGTGGCAGTTCCGGGTACTTCCGTTCGGCCTATGCAATGGGCCAGCGAACTTCGAGCAGCTGATGGAGCGTGTCCTGCCGGGCATTCCACGAACATGCTGCGTGGTTTACCTGGACGACATCCTGTGTCATGCAACGGACTTCACCGGTGCCATAGGACATCTGGAGAAGGTGTTCGACGCCATACGAGGTGCTGGGATCAAACTGCACCCGAAAAAGTGCCACCTGTTCCGGAGGCAAACCAGGTTCCTGGGCCATGTCGTGGGGGCTGCCGGAGTGGCCACCGACCCAGCTAAGGTGGAGACAGTGAGACGTTGGCCTGTTCCACGCGACGGTGCTGAGCTGCGGAGCTTCCTGGGCCTGGCGTCATACATGGCTTCATTCGGGACTTTGTTACAGTCGCCAGCCCGCTGCATCGATTGACGCACAAAGGCCAGCTCTTTGAGTGGACACGGGAGTGCGAGGCGGCATTCCGGCGACTGCGGAGGGCGCTATGTGAGGCCCCAGTGCTCGCTTTCCCTGACCCTCGACTGCCGTTTATCCTGGACACCGACGGCAGCGACATGGGCGTCGGCGCCGTCCTCTCACAAGCAGGCGAGCAGGGCGAGCAAGTGGTCGCATACTTCAGCCGCTCACTGGACCGAGCGGAAAAGAATTACTGCGTGACCCGCACAGAACTGTTGGCTGTGGTGGTGGCAGTGCGCCATTTCCGAACCTACCTCTACGGCAAACGGTTCCTGCTGAGAACGGACCACGCGTCGCTCACCTGGCTGCTGAACTTCAAAGAACCAGAGGGCCAGCTGGCTCGCTGGTTGGAGGCGCTCCAGGACTACGACATGGAGATTGGACACCGGGCAGGTCGCCTTCACGGCAATGCGGACGCCCTGTCCAGGCGTCCGTGTGCAGCAGACCAGTGCCAGCACTGCCACCTGAGGAGAGGAGCCTGGCCGCGGCCAAACCGGAGCCCGCTCGTCGGCTACAGGCTGCATCACCGCTGGCAGAGAGAGAGAGAGTCGCTGTTTTCAACGCTCACCAGCGTCGCGCCAACGAGAAGGTCAACGCTCGCCAACAGCACGCCAGTGAGGGAGCCAACGCTCGTCAGCAGCACGCCAGCGAGAGACTCAACGCTCGCCAGCGCCGCGCCATGAAGAGAGCCACTGCTCGCCAGCTTCACGCCAGCGAGAGAGTCAACGCTCGCCAGCAGCACCCTGAGGTCGTCTCGCCGCCTTCCACTACCAGCTACAGTGATCGAGAGACCGGAGACAACGCACCGCAGCCCAACGCCACAACACAGCACTGCAGAGCGGCAGCTGGGGCCATGGACGTGCAGTCGCCGGTGGACCTGATGTCAAGGGAGGAGATCCGAAAGGTGCGATCTCGGCCGAGTGTGGTCATGGATCGAAGCCGGTCAGCGACCGCCATGGACTGACGTATCAGCACTCGACCCAGAGAACAAAGCGATTTATTCACAGTGGCCGGGAATAGTAGCACGTCAAGGACTGTTGTATAGACACTGGCGAGCTCCCGATAGACAATCTGACATTTTCCAGTTGCTGGTTCCTGCTGGATTACGAGCCCGTGTACTGGAACAGGTACATGTGGCAGTGGGGGCGGCTCATTTCGGCATTGCAAAAACTCTTCGTCGGCTGAGAAGCCACTTCTATTGGCCGGGATGCAGGCTGGACGTTGAACTGCATGTTCACTGCTGTGACGCCTGCACAGCGAAGAAGGGCCCCACGCGACGCTCGCACGCTCCGCTGCAGCAATACGCAGTTGGGGCTCCCATGGAGAGGGTAGCCGTCGATATCATGGGCCCACTGCCAGTCACAGAGCGGGGAAATCGCTACGTGCTCGTAGCTATGGACTATTTCACTAAGTGGCCGGAGGCGTATGCAGTGCCAGATCAGAGCGCCCACACGACAGCGGACAGACTGGTCACTGAGATGTTCTGCCGGTTCGGGGCACCGGAAGAGCTCCACAGCGACCAAGGGCGGAATTTCAAGGCGGAGGTGTTTGCTGAGGTTTGCCAGCGCATGGGCATCCGGAAAACGAGAACGACACCTCTGCATCCACAAAGCGACGGGCTGGTCGAACGGTTTAACCGGACTCTAGCAGTGCAGCAGGCCAGGAGTTCCAGACCGGCGATAAAGTTTGGGTGTACTGCCCGGAGAGAAAGAAAGGCATTTCCCCGAAACTCACTAGCCAGTGGGTCGGGCCGTGCGATGTCTTAGAGAAGCTGTCTGATGTGGTCTATCGTGTGAGACTGATTAAGCGCCGGGAGAGTTGTGGCTCTCCACCGTGATCGACTGGCCCCGTATCGACACCTGGCCTCAGCTGAGGGTCGTGGAGACTTGGACACTGATTCTGTGGACCTTGGTGACAATAGAGCTGTGGCTCTAACACCGGTCACCGTGCAGCCGTCCCCGGAAGTCACCGCCGCGACAGCGGGGCGCCCACAACGCCAGCGTCGCGTCCCAGCCAGGCTCATGGACTGACGTAGGGTAAGACTTGAGTCAAAGGGACATAGACCAAGGGCCAATCTCAATTCTCTGTGTTACCCCTTCCCCTTCCCCTATCCCTTCATCTTACCCCTAGCCCTTGTCCCTCTAAACCGAGTGGCAAGACATAGGGGTGAAGAATATTCCCCTTGGAAATGAGATACCACTAGCCGGGAGAGCTAAATGATTGAAACACTTGAATTAACGTAACAGAGATCGTACCACACTGAAAGCTAATATATTGTCACTAGCAACCTGTCTTCTGTCAAATAGGCTATCATTGCATTTTCAGCTCGGAATAAAACCGTTCAGGAATTATTTCAACAACAGCAGAACGTGCCTATGTTCGTTCGCAGCCTACCTTCTGGTCCGGGTGAATGAAACAGGGATGGGGGACAAAATAAACATGCAGTTTGCTATGTAAACATCCCACAACTCCTTCGATATTTTACAATAATATCCAAATGGTCGTTACTTGACATCAGAAGCAATCGCTACCTGTAATAGCCGAGGAGTCGGCAGCAGTAGGCCTATGCAGCATTCATATCAGACGAGCGGTAAAAAAGTTCAGCAAATTTAGCTGCTGTTGGACTTTTCTGACATGGTATGCTGCCAATTCGCGGGGTAGACATGGAAATATGTAAAATGCGAGACATTCGCGCAAATAATGATGTGCTGTTATTCACAAAACAGCGATTTTTGAAAACGTCCTCGTGAAGAACAGGACCTTCAATATATGGTCACAAGATTGAATGCAACATAAAACAATTACCATTTTAATTTTATAATCCTTATTAATGCCAACATTTCATGTCAATGAATCTCTCGGTGTGCTTATTTTTCCGGTGTGAGCGTTGTATGTATCTACCCCTTGCCCTTATCCCTACCCCTCGATCGAAATGAGAATTGAGATAGCCCTTCGTCTCACGTGCACGCGCAAAACTAAGGGGAAGGGGGAAGGGGAAGGGGTAAAATAGAGAATTGAGATTGGCCCTAAGTCTTGGGGGGCTGTGTAGTGAATTGAGCCTAGCTGGTTCATGACTGAACTCCCATAATGCTGTGAATTGTATGTGTGTGTGTGTAATGATGATGTTGGTTTTAATATGATTAATGGCATTTACCTTGTCATGTATGTGTTAGCTGGTATAGTCTTTCTTTATGTTGTACCTCATGTGTTTACCCCGTGTATTGTATGTGACTACCCTGTTTGTGTATCGTGCTTGTTTAATTGACCTCCCTTGTGTTGCCTGTTTATTGACGTTTGTGTGTTTTGGTGCGTAACCAATAAAAAACATCCTGAGACAACCTTGCAGTTTGTTACAATAGCTCTATGGGCCGGCCCGCACCACGCAGATTCATCAGCCGGCCCACCGGGAAAACTCGATTGCCACTCCGCCCCTGCTTTCAGCGATGGTGGTTTCAGGATTCAAAGAAAA
The DNA here is from genome assembly GCF_046254945.1 of Alosa pseudoharengus. NCBI lineage: Eukaryota > Metazoa > Chordata > Actinopteri > Clupeiformes > Clupeidae > Alosa > Alosa pseudoharengus. The sequence goes on along the minus strand of NW_027468689.1, from coordinate 16,472,650 downwards.
TAAGGCTCGAATGTACATGTACTGTATCTAAAGAATATATATTTATGAACGAGACACACAAAGACCAACAGTGGCATCAAGACAAAAGTAAATTTATTGTTTTAGACCGCAAACAGATCTGTTTCCAAAAACTGTAATAGTAATGGTAAGCAAAAACAGATGAGGCAGAGACATTCATGAAAGAAATCTTCATGATTTTTAGGGGTGAACTGCATACACTAACACACATTTGCAACAGCTCGTTCACAGATAAAATTGAGATGGACAATGATTCTTTTTTTCCCCCTCAACACGTGGACGGGGACTGGGACCGGGGTCTCGTCAATCAGTCAGTGAAGCTTTCCGAGATCACCCGGCCGTCCTTCACCTCGATTTTGACGAGCAGGCTTTTCTTGGGCTCAGGCTTGTCGGTGGGCTGAGAGTGTTGCGTGTAGCCGTTTTCCAGAGGGAATCGTTCAGGGGTCAGGGCGTCTGCGTGAGCAAGGACGGGTGGGAATGTTTGGGTTTGTTTTTAGAAATCTGAGCAAGAAACGAAATTAGATTTAGGGGAAATACCGTGATTGGTTGCGAACAAATTTTGCTGTTATAAATTTGTCAGTAGTACAACATTGACCTAGATCAAATTTCAGATTGAATTTCAGTATATTATCAGATGTTAGTAGATATAGACTGCAATATTCAAAGGGTTACATTAAACTGGTATTAATGTCTCATTCAAATGTCTATACAAAAAATTGTTTAAGTGCACAACTCACCCAACTGTTCACGCCCAAATCCATTCATCCTACAAGGAGAAGAAAGTAAATGTGAAAAGAAAGCCCTGCTACAGTGCAATCACCATTGCAAGCCAGATTTGCCTTTACCCTTCTCTTTCAAATCCTTACCCAAATGCTCAGAGATAACTGGCTAATGTCTAATGCAGTGTTTCCCAAACTTTTTTTCTGGGGACCCACTTTTTAAAAATGACAGACCATCACGACCCATTTTAACTTCAGATCTAACATGCAACCTGCATGCAACCACCAATATTTAATTTATTAGACAACGTAAATTGTGCTGGCGACCCAAATAAAATCTCCTGCGACCCACCTGTGGGTCGCGACCCAGTCTTTGGGAAACACTGGTCTAATGTTCACTTTTAAGTTAAATTAAGTGCCTAGACAATTAATTAATACATTAATCGTTTTGTTAAATTCAGTTAATAAACAAACTTAGTTACACCATCTTATTGGTGAGTGAGATTTGATTTGAGATCATCGAGATCATCAATGAGATCTTTTTTCTTCCTTTCGCTCTGTCCGTACCTCATCTCCTCTCCTTCCAAGAGCTTCCTGTAGGTGGCGATCTCGATGTCCAGCGCCAGCTTGACGTTCATGAGCTCCTGGTACTCGCGCACCTGGCGCGCCATCATCTGCTTGGCCTTGCGCAGGGCCCCCTCCAACTCCCCGATGTGGCCGCGTCCCTTGTTTATGCTCTCCTGGCTCCGGTCCTCACACTGGGTGATCTCTAACTCCAGGGCATCTTTCTGTCATAGAGAGAGAAAGAAAGAGAAGTGGGAGGGGGGGGGGGGTAGTATGGAGAGACTCTTTGATACCTGACCATTTTAGGATGTGCATCGAGACATGGACTGGTGGTAACATTGTGACAGAAGGACTGTGCTTTCCCAAAGGACCAGTGTTGAGTGTTGATACTCATGCATATTTGGTAATGGATATTGCATACATGAGACTTTTAAGGTGTTGGATGTAGAAAGGCTGTAGGCAAGAGACATGGAGGCTTCATAGAGATGAAAGAAGAGGTGGAAAAGTCCAGCTTCCGAAAGTAAAACCTGTACTGGTTCTACCTGTGCACTTAAGTATGTATTAAGTATATATACTCTTTTGATCCCGTGAGGGAAATTTGGTCTCTGCATTTATCCCAATCCGTGAATTAGTGAAACACACACTGAACACACAGTGAGGTGAAGCACACACTAATCCCGGCGCAGTGAGCTGCCTGCTACAACAGCTGCGCTCGGGGAGCAGCGAGGGGTTAGGTGCTTTGCTCAAGGGCACTTCAGCCGTGCCTACTGGTCGGGGTTCGAACCGGCAACCCTCCGGAAACAAGTCCGAAGCGCTAACCAGTAGACCACAGCTGCCCCCCAAACACAGGTGATCTCACCAATTAGCTGCTCTACCTGGCTGAGGAGGTGTGCTAATTAGAATCAGCTGGTTTGAGTGAATGGTCTGCACAGATTTGTGAAAGGACTTTCTGAAGCTGAACTTTTCCACCTCTGGATGAATGTGTCCAGTGGAGCAGTCTTACCTTTTTCTTCAGTCCTTCGAGCTCATGCTTCAGCCGCTGGATCTGCCTCAGTAGGTCAGCAATCTCTTTCTTGACATCGCGCAGGTCATCCTCATACTTCCCAGCCGTTAGAACCAAAGTATCCATCTATTGAGAAAGAGAGAGAAAGAGAGAGAGAGAGAGAGAGAGAGAGAGATTAATTATGCATCTAGAGTGGTACGATGACAAGGATCAAATGTCTACTTTGTTTATCCTTTAGAACAGTCTCACTAGATATTCTCGCAGGCTCATTTACATTTTTATCAAAGGTGTAATCAAATCAAAGCAAATTTCATCTAGGCCTAGTCAAGCAGCTAGAAATAACACATACAAACAGTAAACTACCCTCCAATACTAGTGTATCTGCAATATATCTCAGTGTATTTGCCAGCTGGCCTGTGGCAGAGGAGGGCTTTGTCCCCATGTGACCCCACACTGAGGCTGCGTCTCAAACCACATACTTCCGTTTTTACACTGCTAGTGTGCACTGAGCGCATACTTGCATTGTGCCCACTTTTTAATGGTTAGTATTGTCCCATTATCTGCACTATATACTTAGACTTTTTGAAGTGTGCAAGTAGGCGGTCTGAGACATAGCCTGAGCCCACCTTCTTCTGGTTCCACTGCTCCACATCCTCCCGACTACGGGCCGCCATGTCCTCGTACTGTTTCTTCACGGAGGCTACAATCTCATCCAGGTCTAGGTCGGGGCCATTGTTGGCCTTTATCCGGATCTTCTCTTTGACGATCATGGATTCCAGCTCTCTGATCTCCTGTGTAGTGTGGGAGACAAGGAATCGTGGTCAGGGAAGGGTGGGGGGATGACAAGAACATCTTTTATTGGCTGAGGAATCTGTAACTGTTTTGCCTAATAGCTGAGACCAACCTCACTGTAAGCCCGTTTCAGGAAATCCAGTTCATTCATCAGCTCCTCGAGGTCCAGTTCAAGTTCCACTCTTTGTAGGTAGCCCTCATCCACGTCCTATCATCAAACAAATCAAACAAACAAACAAATCTTATAATCACCTGACAATGTAATGCACAATCCACCGTTGTGCCCCTTGAGCAAGGCACTTAACCCCTAGTTGCTTGGGAGATATTGGCCCAGTAATATTATTGATTTAAGTCGCTTTCGATAAAAGTCTGTTAAATGAATAAATGTAATGTAAATTTTAACTGATTTGACTAGATCATTTGAAAATGCCACCTATTACTATTTTCTTCTTTTTTTTAGTTTTTACTTATTTTACTAAATGAGACTGACAAAGTCATAAAACACCGTCACATTGTATAAGAATCCCCTGAACTGGCAGAACTCACAGCTCCCGAGACCGATCACACTATTGCAGCACCCACCTTCTTGTTGATCACAAAGTCGTTCTCTGCATCCATCTTCTTCTGCAGCTCTTCCTCAAACCTGCGGAGACAAATCCAGGGCCGATGTGTTACATTGGCCAGTGGACTCCGGCACCATGTGCATCGCCATAACCTAGATGCGACTCTGACTTATGACCAGGAAAGATCCTGAGCCTCCGCGACACAGAGGTGAGGAGGGAAAAAAACATCTTGCTGTGAGCAGAACCAGACAGAGCATCAGAGGGGACTCTGGAAAAATGTGGTAGATGGATGGCCAGAGAGAGTATATGGTTTATGGACCAGCCCCCAGGCAATGACTGAGCCTTGGAAAGGGGGGGGGGGGGGGCATGTGTATACACACACAGTGATTATGTAGTACATTCCATGTCTTTTCTGCACCTTTGCTCGTCCCTTACATGGGGATCATGGGCAAGTATCCTTACGTAATGGACATTAGAGGAAAATTCAGTGAGCCGCTCTCTAGGAAAACGTGTCATGCATTAATCGTTCAACTACATGCAATCATTGAACAGACTCCTCTGGCTGTAGGCCTACCACTATTTCTACAATAAGCGGAGCACTTTTAAATTCATGTTAATGAAACAGATGGATTTGGGACTGAGAGAAAATATAGGATGGCCTTGTGCTTAAAAGAGAAAAGGAGTTGGTGGACAATAGTCCCACTTTAATCAATTTGATCCACAGGAGTGTGCCTCTAATGGTTAAGTGTTGCAACAGGCTTCTGGTGGAACTGTGAAGAGCATACATTTTAAGGGTAACCTCCCGGCCTATGGGTCTAATGGGGAGGTTCCATTGAAACTGGGAAAGATGGGATGGACCAAGAAGAGACAGAATAGGGAAGCAGGAAAAACAAGTCTGTGGTGATGATGATGATGATGATGACAGTAAGTAATTATTCTGACAAATACTTAGTAGACCTAAACTACTGAATTAAAAGAGTGATTAAAAACACCAGTGAACAAATACAATCAAATCAATAAAGCAATCAATCTAACAATGAAAACAAGGCTTACTTATTACGGGTCTGATCCACTTCATTCTGACTGCGGTCCAGCTCCGCCGCCAGCTTCTGCTGGTCCCGGTCCAAACTGTCGATCTGCCGGCGCAGGTTGGTGCTCAGCTCGGCTACGATGTCATCGATGTTGCCCTTGTATTGCTCTTGCTCCAGGAGAATCTTCAGTTTGGCCTCGAGCCTTTGGTTTTCCTGCTCAAGGTTGCGCACCTGTGGTAAAATAATTTGAAGATCAGTGGGCCATCTTTTCCAGTGCTCGAATTACGTGGAAGCCAGAGGGAGCCGAGCTCCCATAGAGTGAGGACTGGCTCCCATGAAAGCAACAAAGTCAAAAATCTGAGGGGGTCTCTGATATCTGAAGGTGTCTGGCATTGTAATTTAATCTTAAACAACCGCTCATTATCTATCCCTGTGCGATCTAGACGTGAAATTAAAATACAGGCTACTACTGGACACCACCACACCACTAGACTATATGAGCAAACCGCATACGATCGATTTGACAGCACTCGTCTGAAGTCTGAAGAAGTTACCCTGCTTTGATGAGAATGTTTTGTGTATTTACATGGGCTAGCCTACATGGGTTGATAGGCTACGTGCGGAAAAGTCCTGTTTGCTGTTGAACTTTCGCCTTACATCTTCTATGTTGATTAACAAAGCCATAAATTATGGCCCATAATGCAGCTTACTTCAATGATTCTGTGAACTGATCTGTAGCTATCCTCTGTCATTCAGAGCTCCGGAAAGTTCCCAGATATTTTGAAACACCTGTTAGCAATCTCTGATGGCAGAATAGCCTATTCAATGGCTACCCGACAACATCTCGGTGCAAATTCCAAAATTGTTCGTCTATTTATTCCCACGGTTCAACACACGAGACGACTGGACGCCAAGGTGTTGTTACTATGTGCACATTAGCCTATAATACTAGAACATAGTTTGGCTGCAATGGCTTTATTTTCTGCCAGTTAGTGCATTTTCCCTGAGTATAGGTTATACTACATGCATTATTGTGTTTGACACTGAGGATAGCCTATCTGAGACGGTGGTCTGCTTCAAATGAGTTAGCCTACGTTGTGAAATTGAGAATGGCACTCAGAGTAAATCCTTTAGTCTATCTTTGTATTGTGAAATTAAAATTAAATATGGAATATTACAATCAATAATATGTTGAAATGAATTAAAAGGAATCAATTTCTATGAAAAATCTCTGTCTATTGTGTGCGTGTGTCTAGGCCTATCGTGCGCATATAGGCTACTGCTCAAAAGCGCCACTCGCGCCTATATTAATTGTATCGCCTTGTTAGGCTATGCGCGGGGTGTGCCAACTTTTTATGAGATAGAGAGACCCCCTTAAAGACAAAAAGATAATTCGGGGCCTGATCTTTTCTGACCTCATGTGGACAAAATGAAAAACTGCACCTACTGAAGTGGCTACTTCAAAGGCGATGCAATACAATTCAGTAGGCCAAATAGGCTACTATCCAAATAGGCTAATAGACCAATGGCATAGGCCTACAGAAATGCTTAAAATATGTCTTTCAGAAATTATTGTTGGTAAGGCGATACGTAACTATTACCAGTTAAAACAATTTGCAATATAAAAAGTCTAAGAATGTGATGCCCAGGAGTTCAAAATCGACTTAAGCATAGTTAACGCCCTTGAATTGACGTGCAAAATGACAATGTGAAATTACAGGACCTGCACAATTTAACATGTGCTTCACTATAAACACATTTGTTAGAAGATTGCATTATCAAACAACGAACCACAAAAGTAAACAATAATTCAGATGTTGAAACAAATTGAGGACTATCCTATATTATGTTATATGTATGTATTTATTAGATGCAAAAATAGCATTGGCGATAACCCCGTAGCTCATTCTTAACTGATATGTTAAACATTCTGATTACTATCTAGAAAATATTCGTCTTGATTAAAAGTTCGCAGACAAACTTGTGACTCGAAAATCAAGAGGAGCCTCTCTAATTTAAAATAAACGATACAAAATGCAGCCTCTAAATCACTTTGCACCATAATAATTAAACCGCAGCCTACTTACTTTGTCAATAAATGCAACGAACTTATCATTCAGTCCAACCATCTGATCTTTCTCATTTGTCTTGGCCTTCTGGTCAACGGGGTCCACCTTTGTGTCGATGGGGTTGAGCAGGTCCCTCTTGGGCGGCGTCATGCTGGGGTACCCTCTTGAGGGATTGTGTGACTGACTGCTGAAACCTCCGTTCTTTTTTACGCTGGTCATTTTTGCTATCTCTGACTGTTGATAAGAGTGATCCGGGCAGACTGGCATGCAAGGTAGCGAGGTGAAGAACCTCGCCTGCTTATTAAGGTGAAGCACACGCCTCCCCTAATGAATTATGCATAACGTGGAAAATACCGAGAAAAGTGAATTCTGGTGAAACTACAGGTTCTCCCGGTCAGCTGGAAGAAACCTATAATTCAGTCTAGCTGTTAGACGCCCCGGATGGGTGGGTGGGTATAAATAGGATTCTAGCATCGACACCTCACTACATACCTGAGCAGGTAACTACTATAGAAGTGTCACCTCCATCCTCTATCAATCACATCGCGATGTCTCGTAAGCCTACAAGCTCCGCAAGTATGTTCGGTGGGGCTGGGGGAAGGGACTCCCGTGCGTCCGTGTCCACTCTGCAGGGTCTCCGGAGCGCTTTGCGCCCCGACTCCCAGAAGAGAGATGGCGACAGCATCGCCTCGGCCCAGCCTGATGACAAGCGGACCATGAAGGGCCTGAACGACCGCCTGTCTGGTTACCTGGGTCGGGTTCGCCAACTGGAGAAGTCCAACACGGAGCTGGAGGACAAAATCAAAGAGATTTTGAAGAGGAGAGGAAAGATGACCGATCATGACTGGGAGGAGATTGAGAAACCCCTGGTTGAGCTCAGGAAGCAGGTACATTTTTCCACGTTTAAACAGCAATACAAGTCATTTGTAATCCTCTCAACATAGGAAGATGCTACATAATAATAATAATAATAGTCTAATAATAATAATAATAATAATAATAATAATAACAATAATGTTCCCTGCAGGTTCGTCAAAAGACCATAGAGAATGCTCGTCTTATTCTGCAGATTGACAACAGCAAACTGGCCAACGAAGACTTCAAAAACAAGTAAATTATACTTCGATTTATGGTCCACCTAGAACAATCTTGTTCAACGAATGTGAAATTACATGCAATAAGCCTGAAGTTTCAAAACCATAATGTCATGGTCACAAGATGGCGCAATAAATTATGCACGTAAAAATGGGAAAAGCAATTTCAGTATCCTTTAGCCTATTGAATCGAAACATGCATATCATAAAAAAGTATATTATTTTGACGAGTATACTATTGCTGACCCATATCACTTTACAGATTGGAGACCGAGGTGGTGGCGCGTCAGAATGTGGATAGGGACGTTGCCGACCTGCGCAAGGTCATCGATGACACTCAACTGTCCAAGATGCAATTGGAAAGTCAGATCGAGGCCGTAAGAGAGGAGCTGGCTTATCTCAAGAAGGATCACCGTGATGTAAGTTAGCCCCTGACATATATTACGTTATGACTTACTACCTACATTTTTTATCTTTGGCTTTGAACTGCAAATGTCTTCTCAATCACCACCATAGGATGTGATGTCGCTGCGTCTGAAGGTAAAGGATTCTGACGTCACTGTGGAGGTGGACTCCCCTAAGTCCAACCTGGCCGGCACCCTCAACAAAATTCGTGCTCAGTATGAGAAGGTCGCTGATAAGAACCGTGAGGACACTGAGACCTGGTATAGTAAGAGGGTAAGCCTACCAATTGTCACAACACACATTTTGTTTCGAATAATTTAAATTTTTTAATAAAACCTAATAAAGACTTAAACTTAAAACACTTTAAGTACTTACAATATGTTCTAATACATATTCTATCTACCCCTCTCTCTCTCTCTCTCAGTTTGATAATATCAAGATTGAAGTGGCTAAAAATACAGAGTCGATCCAGTCCAGCAAAAATGAGCTAACTGATCTACGTCGTCAGAAACAGTCCCTAGAGATTGATGTGCAGGCTATGAGTCAAATGGTAGGCTATGCTGTGCTGCACCCCCCAACCCCCCCTCCCCCCAGCAGCACCCATGCACGCGCGCGCACGCACGCACACACACTCATATCTCTCTATCTTGCACTGCAGATTCTCTCTCTGGAGGAGAACCTGCGGGATACGGAGGGCCGCTATGGCCACGAGCTTGGCCGCCTCAACCGCGTGCTGCAGCAGCTAGAGTCGGAACTGAGCCAGGTGCGGGCCCAGGTGGAGCGGCAGGCCGACGATTACGAGGCCCTGTTCAACGTCAAGATGAAGCTGGAGGCTGAGATCGAGAGTTACCGTAAACTGCTGCATGGCATCGATAGCACGTGAGGATGCAACCCCTTCTCCCACAAACACACACACACAGACACACACACACACACACACACACACACACACACACACCCCACTAATAACACTTGAGTCCTGATTTCAATGATTTGTTGCAATTACATTCAGGGCAATAACATTCAAGGCATTTTTAATGGTGTCATGTTGTGGTTCTCAAAAATGTGCTGCAATTACATTCAGGTCTTTGATAGACTTTGAGTTAGAGTTAGACTTTGAGTACTTCAGGACTTTGATAGACTTTGAGTTAGAGAATAGAGTTATAGACTTTGACATGACAGTTTGTGACACGATATGGCATCTGTGACTTATAACAGACTGTTGAAGTAAAGAGTTACCAAATCGGAGAGGAGAGTCCTTGGCACACTCTCTGAAATCTGTGACCGGCTACAGTATGTCCATGTTTATGTTTGTGCTTTTGAGCCCTTCATTTTTTGATACTGAAAGAACCTTGTCCATGCGTTTGTTTGTCATGTTCTTTCCACACAGCGGCGATTTCACCTTAGAACATGCCTTAAAGAGCGGTAAGTTGGTCAAGGCCTGGTCCTAAGCCAGTAGGCTCTGAGCGGGGGACAGGGTTTCCAGTATTGCATGCTGAGTTTAACAAACCAGGGCATAGATATGCAAACGTACAGGTAGCATGAAGGGCACAGAAGATAACTTGCTTGGCTTGTTATATCCCAGCAGTAGCAGTCTAGAGATGAAGGATATTATGATCAAATATCCTTGATTATGGACCGCTCTGCATCAACTATTTCTGTTATATCTGACTAAGTGCTACATCATTGTTTGAGAATCCAGTGGCCTCAGCTACCAATGCTGTGGAGTAGAGTATCCTAATACCAGTCTGCATCTTTGTTTGTCCACCTTGTCCTGCATGTGCATGCCTCCCACACCTGTTCAGATGTAACCAATGACTGCTTAATCGTTTAATTTTACAGTCATTGGACCATTTAATCACTTTGTCTGGTCTAACCGTACCTGTCTGGGAATGTTTTTGTAATTCATTGTTTCCATCAGTTAACTTCTCTTCCTTAATGTAAATAAATGCATGCATAAAATATGGTCCAAATCAAAGGATTGATGTTGGCTTACAACAACTAAAATAACATATGTTTTCCATATTTGGGAGAATGTGTGAATGTGATGCATTTATCTGCAAAGCACGTTGAGTGCTCTGAGTGGGAAATTACTGATGTACAAGTTCAGTTAATTTACCATTCACCATTTGATATTACAAAAAGTCGCTATGAATCTTTTATTTATCTGTCTGGGATGACAATGGTTGCGATCTGTTTTCCCTTTAAATCCATAGAACCCCCACAGAAGGAGCCTGCTAAGATGAGCAAGGGAAAAGAAGTGGCCCCAAAGGAAAAACCAGAAGACAAAGCTCAGCCTGATGACAAGGCTAATAAGCCTGATGGCCCTGCCCAGAGTCCAGCAAAATAAAACAAACAACAACAACAAATAAACAACAACACTAATGTGTTTTTTTGTTTTGTTTTATTTGTCAACAAATAAAGGCATATGATTTGACCTGCAACGCAAATGTGGTTGGTCTTTTATTTCCGTTAATGATTTCATCTTTATGCTTTGGATAAATCGCATAATAATGCATGATGAAAAAAACAACTAAATCAATCAACAATATCAAATCAATATAACAACAACAATAATAATCATACTAAAAATAATTTTAACCACTACCATCATCATGAGAGACAATAATTGTTTAGAGACTAGTAGCTACTGAACTGGGAAATGTTTTCTCCGAAGACAGACAGAGGGATAGAGTACAAACCCCACGTGATTTGTTTTGTAAACAACACACACACTTTCCTGACTTTTTCATCTCTCTGGGCCTTGTGGGGTTTTTTTGGAAGCTTTGAAAAACCAGAGAAGTTAAATGTAAGGATTCCTAATCTGCATTGTCAGGACGGAGAGACATGACCTCGCACAATGACAACCTCCATGAATGGGCACTGTAAAGAGTCTTAAAAGCCTTTACATTTTACTGGAATGTCAGCATTTTGTCCATGTTAAATCCATCCCACAAGTGTATGGATTATATAACCGCCACAACTGTTTAGAGATAATCACACAGTCGGGGCCTGGCCCCAGGGCTGGCAGGGGCCAGCGTGGGTTAAACCCACCCAAGCATTGTGTCTTGCAGGGCCGTAGTCACCATAGACTTTGCGGGGGACGCGTCCCCCCCAATATTCAGATGTGACCAAAATGTCCCCCCCAATATTCGGACATACAAAAAAAATAAAGAAAAAAACGCTATAGGCTACTACAGGAAACCAACAAGTCCCGCCATCTGAAATGCAATCAAACGTAAATAACACACAAATTAGTGACCTATTCATGGTTTCAGAGAGTACACTGTGAGTGGTTTGTCCTGGAGGTTTTGCGTTTATCGTTTGAGGCGTGCGCTATCAAAAGCTTCCTGCACTCTACGGTGCAGGCTGTCAACAATATCGCAAAAGATACCGGTACAATTCTCACAAAACTTGTTGGAAAGGTGTAGCAATGTCTAAGGAAACCCCATTCATTTTTGAAGCTGATCAGACTCAAAGGTAGCCTAACTTTGAAGCATTTTCCATATTGTAGCCTATTTTCTTGCAATGATAGCGAAAGTGAAACGTAGTGTCCTTTCATTTGAATTTGTGCGTGCCTGTGTCATTCATTTCTTTCACATGTCTTCTTTCTTTCACATAAATAATGCATTCATATGCTAGTAGTAATGTCAGAAATGAACCGGTTTATAAGCCTCTTAGAAATGGCTGTTGCATCTTGCATGTTAGCCTACATTTAGATGCGCACTCAATCGCGCATCCATGCAGGCAAAACGTAGCACTCAAATGTGGCGACGGCACAAAAGTTGAAAAACGGCGGTGATAGCTTACAGTTCATGTGAATCGCGGACATTAACCAAAGAATTTCCACCTCCATTCGCCAAATAAAGGCTGTGTTTCTACATTTTAACACAAAACGTAATTTCTGTCAGAAACCAGCCTATAATGCATAGGGTAACTTGAGGTGAGTCAGACAGAAGAGGGACCTGTCTTAGTAGCCTATATTGAATCCCATCCCTTTCAAACAACCTTAAAATTTAGCCGCCAGAATAATAAAATCAAAATACAAAATATGATTGGGCTAGGTCCAAACCTATGAGTAAGCATTCAGTGTAATATAGAGGTTATCAAAGATACTCTAGTTTGTATTTTCTTTTAAAATATACATTTTGGAGACAAATGGAGTCATATCACAGGTCTATATCCAGGGATGGATTATTGAATGGGCCTACTGGGCCCAAGAGCTCAGGGGGCCCTGAAGCCTAAGACTGTGTGAAGTTGCTTCTCCGCCCTTCTCTTCTATTTCCACAAAACTCACAAGTCGTCATAATATAAAGGGTTATTTTTTTTTTTTTTTAACTCTTCAGGGGAAGTATGCCCCCGGGCCCCCCTATCTTAACAGGGGAGGGTTTTTTTGCATCTATGCCCAGGGGTTCATAATCCATCCGTGCCTATGTCCGTGAAAAGTTTGGTATATCCTAATTGACTGACTTAACTAATGACTTGTTTGTGATTTTAATAATATTTTTGCATGGCAGGAAATGTATTGAAATTCTGTTATTGAAATTCACACCGCACAACAGATTTGGTCCCCCCCCCCCCAATGTTGACATCATGGCTACGGCCTTGGTGTCTTGCCCACCCAAACAAAGTCAAGTTTGGCCATTTTTCACATAGATCTCTGTTTTTCGAAGTCACTGAGTAGCCTACTATGAGAAAAAAACGAGAACAGTGGGTGGTACCGAGCTCGAGTTGCTGCAGTCACAGCAAAAGATGCCCCCAGAGTGTAGCACTGTAGCTGCCCCATGTTCATGCCCCCAGAGTGTAGCACTGTAGCTGTCCCATGTTCATGCCCCCAGCAGGGTTGTGCAAAATTCGAATTGCAATTCTGCTTCCTGTTTGCTACCTCAATTGAAATGCAAGTGAAATTCAAGAATTTAATTGGAATTAAAGAGCCAATTTAATTCTAGAATTTTGCACAAGCCTGGCCCCCAGAGTGTAGCACTGTAGCTGCCCCATGTTCATGCCCCCAGAGTGTAGCACTGTAGCTGCCTGGCTTCCCTAGCTGTTGGCAGGGCAAAAATACATCAAAATGATTTTAAAATGAAATATGCAATACCCTAACTTTAAGTGTGTCAAAATAAACTACAAAATACATCAGCCACATGTATCAAAATAAAATACTGTATGTTTCTATTTTGAAAGTACTAAAAATACTTTTTTAAAGAGAACATGATATCACTTTGCATACTTCCATGTCATGCATGCCCAGATTGAGCAATGTGGCAAGGCAACTACATAACCACTTCCGATTAGATGATTAAAATTCTCAAGAGACTTGAGAAAATCATTTAAGTTCTCAAGAAACTTGAGGTTGGTATGAGGGGGGTGTATTGTGTGTATCTTTCTGAATCTCAACATTATGAGCACAAGTCTTGGCAAATTACAAAGTCGGCACCAGTCAGAGGCTACATTCATTGTTTTGCACTTTTATGATGTTACCACATCACCAAATGTAGGCTATTTGTTTTACCCAAAATATTTGGCAGTATTTTTAAACTACAAAAATACACCTATTAAGTATTTTGATACAAAATACGAAGCCAGTATCTTCAACAGAATAAAATACAAATGACAAAATACTATTTTGTATTTGAAATACTATCCATCCCTGGCGGTTGGCTGCAGCAACTCATGCTAGGTTGTTCGGTACTGTTTTTTTGTGTATGTGTTTTGTGTTTATGTATATTTTGAACCGACCCTGCTCACCATCCACAAGCCAAGGAGGACGTGGGGGTCAAATACAGAGGGCTTAGGTTAGAATGCACGTGTCTTCAAAGAGGCCGTGAGGAATGGGAATGAAGGCTGTCACTGACAAAATTACAGACTGCAATATTTTAAATGAAAATAACCATTTTCTGAAGTATTTATCCATGCATTCAATGCATTTAACATATCACTGTATTTACATTTATATGTATGGTATTGTTTATTTTCATTACTGATCGTTGATATTGCATTGACATTATTGTTATTATTGCTATTTTCTCTAATGTAGTCGTACCTACTTTTTTAGAACTGTTTACTGTTAATTTTACTATTGTATTGTTTAATTTACTATTGTATTGTTTTATTTTGTAAGTATCTTTGGACAAAAGCTTCTGCTAAATTCCATAACCATAACCATCTATGTCACTATCTACAGTATGATATTGTCAAGAAAGACTTTTTTATGTAGCCGTCCTTGTGAAGTGGCTACTTTCAACAAATGCAGTCTGGGAGTGATTGCCCCTTGCAGTCTCCTATAGCTCACTATAGCTCCCTGGCTAGAGAAAGTCTTGCCCCTAGAAAGGACAGAAGTCAATTTCAGGCTGAAGAAACCACATTTTTGGGGCAATGTGTCTTGTCTTGTAAGGCGCAAGCCATGTCAATACATGTTCAGAGGCATTATGGTTAGTCAGACGTATGATTACAGGGGAGTACAGGGCAGGGGACATTGTCTGGCAGTAAGGTTGCAAGGTTGTCTCAGAATGGTTTTTATTACGCACCAAAACACACAAACACATAATTCCGGGCCAGACCTGGCCCTTATGCTCCAGCACTAAACATCTATCTTAGGCTGTATCTAAAACACACACCAATCAACCCTAGTTATGAACAATGTAACCAGCTGCAAACATAAACACAACAGACAGGACATACAACGTTGTGGTTTAGAATATGAACATTACACACATACACACACTGCACAGCATCATGGGAGCACAGTCATGAACAGCTAGGCTCAGATCATTACACAGCCCCCCGAGACTTAGTCAATGTCCCCTTGACTCAAGTCTTACCCTACGTCAGTCCATGAGCCTGGCTGGGATGCGATGCTGGTGTTGTGGGCGCCCCGCTGTCGCGGCGGTGACTTCCGGTGAAGGCTGCACGGTGACCGGTGTTAGAGCCACAGCTCCATTGTCACCAAGTTCCTCAGAGTCAGTGTCAAAGTCTCCACGACCCTCAGCTGAGGCCAGGGGTCGATACGGGGCCAGTCGATCACGGTGGAGAGCCACAACTCTCCAACGCTTAATCAGTCTCACACGATAGACCACATCAGACAGCTTCTCTAAGACATCGCACGGCCCGACCCACTGGCTAGTGAGTTTCGGGGAAATGCCTTTCTTTCTCTCCGGGCAGTAAGCTCGCTTTTGATGTATTCCAGCTTCACTCATGGCCTGCCGGGCCAACTTGTGTACTCCTTTCAGTCTCTCGCGTAGCTGCTTGTAGTATTCCAGCCCTGGCTTACCTCCAATCTCCGCTTCCGGAGGCGAACCGAACACCAAGTCCACTGGCGTGCGTAGCTCTCGCCCGAACATCAGAGCTTTTCTGTGCGATATGCCCAGAGCACCAGGGGCAAGTGTAAGTCCCAGTCCTTTTGTCGGCGGTCGGCCAATATGGCCAGCTGCACTGCTAGCGTCCGGTTAAACCGTTCGACCAGCCCGTCGCTTTGTGGATGCAGAGGTGTCGTTCTCGTTTTCCGGATGCCCATGCGCTGGCAAACCTCAGCAAACACCTCCGCCTTGAAATTCCGCCCTTGGTCGCTGTGGAGCTCTTCCGGTGCCCCGAACCGGCAGAACATCTCAGTGACCAGTCTGTCCGCTGTCGTGTGGGCGCTCTGATCTGGCACCGCATACGCCTCCGGCCACTTAGTGAAATAGTCCATGGCCACGAGCACGTAGCGATTTCCCCGCTCTGTGACTGGCTGTGGGCCCATGACATCGACGGCTACCCGCTCCATGGGAGCCCCGACTGCGGATTGCTGCAGCGGAGCGTGCGAGCGTCGCGTGGGGCCCTTCTTCGCTGTGCTGTTTAACGTCCAGCCTGCATCCCGGCCAATAGAAGTGGCTTCTCAGCCGACGAAGAGTCTTCGCAATGCCGAAATGAGCCGCACCCACTGCCCCATGCACATGTTCCAGTACACAGGCTCGTAATCCAGCAGGAACCAGCAACTGGAAAATGTCAGATTGTCTATCGGGAGCTCACCAGTGTCTTTACAACAGTCCTTGATGTGCTACTAATCCCGGCCACTGTGAATAAATCGCTTTGGTCTCTGGATCGAGTGCTGATACGTCAGTCCATGGCGGTCGCTGACCGGCTTCGATCTATGACCACACTTGGCCGAGCGTGGCGTCCTCCGATTGCGCCTTCCGGATCTCCTCTCTTGACATCACGTCCAGCGGCAACTGCGCGTCCGTGGCCCCAGCTGCCGCTCTGCAGTGCTGCGTTGTGGCGTGGGGCTGCGGTGCGTTGTCTCCGGTCTCTCGATCACTGTAGCTGATAGCGGAAGGCGGCGAGATGACCTCGGGGTGCTGCTGGCGAGCGTTGACCCTCTCGCTGGCGTGAAGCTGGCGAGCGGTGGCTCTCTTGATGGCGCGACGCTGGCGAGCGTTGAGTCTCTCGCTGGCGTGCTGCTGACGAGCGTTGGCTCCCTCACTGGCGTGCTGTTGGCGAGCGTTGACCCTCTCGTTGGCGAGACACTGGCGAGCGTTGAAAAGAGCGACTCTCTCTCTCTCTGCCAGCAGTGATGCAGCCTGTAGCCGCGGCCAGGCTCCTCTCCTCCCTCCGGTGGCAGTGTTGGCACTGGTCTGCTGCACATGGACGCCTGGACGTTGCCATGAAGGCGACCCGCCCGGTGTCGAATCTCCATGTCGTAGTCCTGGAGTGCCTCCAACCAGCGAGACAGCTGGCCCTCTGGTTCTGTGAAGTTCAGCAGCCAGGTGAGCGATGCGTGGTCCGTTCTCAGCAGGAACCGTTTGCCGTAGAGGTAGGTTCGGAAATGGCGCACTGCCACCACCACAGCCAACAGTTCTCTGCGGGTCACGCAGTAATTCTTCTCCGCTCGGTCCAGTGAGCGGCTGAAGTATGCGACCACTTGCTCGCCCTGTTCGCCTGCTTGTGAGAGGACGGCGCCGACGCCCACGTCGCTGGCGTCGGTGTCCAGGATAAACAGCAGTCGAGGGTCAGGGAAAGCGAGCACTGGGGCCTCACATAGTGCCCTCCACAGCCGCCGGAATGCCGCGTCACACTCCCGTGTCCACTCAAAGAGCTGGCCTTTGTGCGTCAATCGATGCAGCGGGCTGGCGACTGTAGCAAAGTCCCGAATGAAGCGCCGGTAATATGACGCCAGGCCCAGGAAGCTCCGCAGCTCAGCACCGTCGCGTGGAACAGGCCAACGTCTCACTGTCTCCACCTTAGCTGGGTCGGTGGCCACTCCGGCAGCCCCCACGCCATGGCCCAGGAACCCGGTTTGCCTCCAGAACAGGTGGCACTTTTTCGGGTGCAGTTTGAGCCCAGCACCTCGTATGGCGTCGAACACCTTCTCCAGATGTCCTATGGCACCGGTGAAGTCCGTTGCATGACACAGGATGTCGTCCAGGTAAACCACGCAGCATGTTCGTGGAATGCCCGCCAGGACACGCTCCATCAGCCGCTCAAAGTTCGCTGGCCCGTTGCATAGGCCGAACAGAAGTACCCGGAACTGCCACAGCCCTTGCCCGATGGTGAACGCTGTCTTTGGCCGAGCTTCCGGGGCTAGCTGAATCTGCCAGTAGCCACTGCGCAAGTCCAGCGAGCTAAACCAGCAGGAGCCGGCAATGCTGTCCAGTGCATCGTCGACTGGGCGAACTTGCCCAGTCTCTCGCCCTTGTGTCGCCGTCTGGAAGCGAGTTGTTCTCGAGCATCGCTGGTGAAGATTCTCTGGCCGAATTGTTGTTGCAGAGCGGCTTCGATTGCGGTCCAGCTTGCTTGCTCTGCCGGTGGCAGGTCTAATACTTGTAGCGCTTCCCCCTCCTGGGCCAACGCCACCTGTACGCCCGTTCTCCCCGCCGACCAGCCATTCAGCTCGGCTGCCAGACGGACCTGCACCAGGTACGTCGCCAGCGGACTCTCACCATTGTAGCGGGGCAACTTGGCGTTGGAGCGCCCTTCCGCCGCCGTCGCACCGGGGACCGGCCGATTTCCCTCGCTCCCGTGTGGAGCGGGTTCCGGTAGCGGGATGCTGCCATCAGCCCGGTTTGTCTCCTCCTGTGGCCTGGGGCGGGCTTCTTCGTTACGGTCACGCTGCAGGCTGGCTCCGTCTGCTGGGCCCAGCAGGTGGCCATGGGCGAGCGCGCCTTGGCAGGAAACTCATCATCGCCGGGATATCGGTTGCAGCTTTCTCCTCCCGTCCAGGAGTGCGTTTCCCAAAAGCATCGTTGCTAACTACGGTAGCAACTAACATGGTTGCAACTATGTAAGTACAACACAACTGTTCCCCAAAACGATAGTGTGAACTATGGTGGTGGAACTTACATAGTACGATGCATTGTGACACTGCGTCAGTGTTTCCCAAAACCATAGTAGCAAATAACGTTCGCAACCACTATCGTAAAGTTGTGTAGTTACAGCTACACCTCTCGACCTGTAGTAAGTAGTAAGAACCATAGTAGACGACGTAACCCTAATGACGGAACACGCAGAGGACAGATGGATGAGAGGTAGCCATTAAACGATCCCATAACATTGCTGTGGGATACCATACCATAGCATTGCTGAAAGCTACAATTGCACATTACTGGACAACGTTATGTGGTACAGTGGAAAGTGAAGTGTTGTGGAGTGTTGTGGAGGCTAGTATATTATGTCTGGTGTCAGCCTATGCATTTATGTGCATTTATGGGGGGGGTTTAGTAGATTGCAGTAGAAGAGGGGTTTAGTAGATTAAGTGGCAAGGGCTGCATAAGAAAGGTGGGGGAGGATTGGGATTGGGGGGTGGGGCACCAACAAGGAGCACCCAAGAGCAATTGAACATGTATGTGTGTGTGTGTGTGTGTGTGTGTGTGTGGGAGGGATCATGGGGAGAAAGTGATGGTGGGAAAGTTAAGAACATTTACCCCCTCACCCCCACCAAACTAAAAGAAATGTAAAAAACATAAACAAAAGGGGAAATACCAGGTAATGTGGCAGGGAATTGTGGGGTTTGGGTGTTTAGGGGCCAAACATATGTGCAACTAATTACCAGTGTCCTTCCAGGCCAGCAGGAAGGTGTGCAGCAGCCACTGGAATGACCTCTTCCACCTCCTCCACTAACAGCTCCTCATCAGCTGGCAGTGGGATGTGATCCTGAAGGGCCATGTTGTAGAAGCGCCGCCACCAAAACTACACTGCACGCCTTTGCAGGATGGAGCTTCAGGCCACCAGCGGATTTGCTCACACACCTTTCCACATGCCCAGGGCCCTCTCCACAACAACGCGGGTCCGGCTATGGGCATTGTTGTACCGCGCCTCTGCCTTGTATTATCATAGGGGGTTGATGGAATAAAGTAGGTCTTGAAATGTCAGTGCACTCAGGGAATATAGACATGCATTTGAAAACAACAGTATAGACTTTGCTACTATCTCAGCAGCAGAAGGCAACAACATGAGCAGCACCTACAGTAACACTGTGCGTGTGTGTGTGTGTGTGTGTGTGTTGAACAACATGTTGTTCAACATTGTTCATATTACATATCCAAATTTATTCTGCTCTTACTGTAAGGTAACTGCTAAGATACTGCACATATTTATATTTCATTTATATTACTCTAAACCACCTTCTGCAAACCAACTGTATGTCTTGTCCTGTCTATGCACCACCTGTCTATACTTTATATATCACATTGCACTTTTCTGCCTTTTTGGCACTTCTGTTTAGATGCAAACTGTATTTGGTTGTATTTGTACTTGTGCTCTGCACAATGACAATAAAGTTGAATCTAATCTAACCATGCCAATTTTCATAGAACATAATATACATGTATCCTAAGCCTAGGCTAGTAAGCATATGGTCTCCAATCACTAGGACTACAGGTTCTAAACGATCATAGGAATATTTAGTGATTGAGCCTATCCAAGATTCCAATACCATTGTTAATTGATCATTATCCAGGCCCGAGATCCGAAATGCAGAGGTCTATCCTTTCACGCCACCTTGTCACGCTACAACAAATGAAAATATTGGCCAGTATTTAGCCTATGTAGGCTATTCGGTGTGTTTCAGTAAATGTGTAACTAATTTGTTCACATTTGCTCCGTTGGCGATTTATGCTTCACTGATTAGGCTAATTAGTAGGCTACGTTCAATAGACTGTGACGTTATTATTAAAATTATCATTATTATGCCTATTATTATTATTAATAGCCTAATATATATATTCTTAAAAAGCATACATAGCCTAGGGCCTATTAAAATGACTGCCTATTGTTGTAATAAGTATTATCATCATCATTATTATTATTATTATTATCATTATTAATGATATTATAACTGCTGGGCCCAGGAAACGTCATGCAATGTCAAATTTCATTACTTTTACGTGACTTCATTCGGCTCTAACCGACAGAGCCCGACATTCTCCGAACACATCTGCAACCATTGTAGTCTGAACTATGTTGGTTGAAACCAACATGGTTCAAACTAACAAAGTATTATGTAAGTACGACGGTTTTGGGAAACAGTCGTAATTTACATGTTGGTTAGTTGAACGATGCATCGTACCACGTTAGTAAAAAGCTAACCTCCGTAGTTGTAGCCTACGCGAAACGCACCCCCGTAGGGGTCGACATCCCACTTCTGACACCAATGTAACAAACTGGGGGTCGTTTCTAGAAAAGTTAGCAACGACGTTGCTCAACCACCATGGCACGACGCAACTTGCGACCAAACAACGACACTGTTACACCTGTTTCCAGAAAGCATCGTACCTGTGTCGCAATTCGCTACCTCCGACGTTCGAACAACATAGTTCCAACAACGTTGTTGATGATGCAGCGATACATATCATTGGTGGAAACAGTGACAACGTGCAATACCCCACCCACTAGAAATGTTCTGTCACGGCCTATGTCGACATGGTTCTAATCTAAACCGAGTGATTAATGCTGGTATTGTCATTGCCATCAGCCAAAACCTAAACCTATTGCAAGCATATAAAACAGCTAACTTAAGCAGACCAATATGAGTCATTAGTTGTGTTAAATATCTGTGTTGGAAAAAATATATAGCCTTGACAAATATCTGGGTATCCCACAGGTTATCAACTTTCTCGTGGCTTAACGGCAGCGCGTTGGTGCACTGCGCGCTCGGCCGGAGTTCGCATCCTATCTCTTCTTTTCATCTCTGAGTAAGAGTAGGCCTACGAGACACAACAATAGGTTTTGACCATACATATTTATGTATATAGTTACTCTACATCGAGAGACCATAGGTACAATACATCAGTCAAAAACAATTGAATCTGTGTCACACAGTTCACCTAGTAGCGAGAAGCAAGAGGACAATCTCACATCATAAGAAAATCGAACCTACAACGTTGGGATAACAAGTCTTCTGCTCTAGCCAATACACCATTTATCACTGCTGTTTTAAGAGTCTGGGAAGATTATAATACTAAAAGCAAGGCAATACTCGAATGAACATAAATAGCAAGAATGAGCCAAGTAGGGGAGTCAGTGTCTTAATCAAAATTAAGCTACAGGATAGATCAATCATTGAGTCACGAGATAAACATCCACTTCGCAATTTTTGGTTAGGCGGTTGTGATTTTTGGTTAGGCGCTCCGGACACCAACAGGAACTACCAAGGAACGACCAAGGGGGCAGGCGAATTCCCGGAAGTAGAAGAATCGACGTAGGCTGGAGGGACCACCTCTCTGCTAACTCCCATAGAAGGCCATTCATTCTAGGATTTTTTTGAAATACCATAACTTCATATAACATATATCCTGTGCCGATATTGTAGCTTCTGTGTAATCCACATAAACACTACAAAGGCAAAACAGACTCCACTACCTCGTCCGTAACGTTGGTTACCCGTAAGAAGAATGGTTAGCTTGTTGGGTTGGAGGGAAGCTAGCTTTGACGTAATCTCTCTTTCGCGCCGTAGGGAGATAACCGTATTGCTCAGTCCACCTTACTGTCTATGACGGTAACTCATAAGCAAAACCTAGCATACACGACCGTATGTTAAGGAAAAGCATTACACAGAGGCAACCTAATAATAATAAAAAAGTAAACATAAAAAAACGGCACTAATCATTTCAGAGGTTTTCGATGGATTGACCGTAGGTCGGAAAAGTGGGAAGAAGATTAGCTTCAAGGCTATAACTTTTTTGTTTTGTTTTAGCATGACTGTTTTTGAAGTATGGTAGCTTCAACATTAACACGACTTGGTGAGGATGATATTAATAATAATACATAAATACATTTTTAACTTTGATGACTTTGAAGGCGAAGGAAGTGTCTGGACCAAACATTGAAAAAAGGCCTCAGAAAAGAGGCAGTAGGCATTTTTGAGGAAAAGTTGTTATACAGCATTTTTAGATAGTTCAAAGGGTCCTAAATACAAATCCACCATATAACATTTTTTTTAGGTCCCAAGTTTTTCAGAATTTTCCTTCAAAACTGGATGCCTTGGTCTCAGACGAGAAAATACTGGTAGATAGGGTAAAAATGTAAACCTTTATGGATCACCACAAAACTTTCCCAGTTTGTCACTTACATTAGGACAAGTATTTTTTGTATTACAAGTTTTCTGAAATGTAATGTTTAAATATGCAAATGAGGCTTAATCTACTGAAATATGCGCTAATATGCACAAATTTCCAAACTTGACACGTACACATATTGGATGAAGCATCAATTGCATTTTTGAGGAAAAATTGTTATACAGCATTTTTAGACAGTTCAAAGGGTCCTTAATACGAATCCACTATATAACATTTTTTTTTGGTCCCCAGTTTCTCGGAATTTTCATTTAAAAATGGATGCCTTGCTTTCAGGCGAGAAAATACTGGTAGATAGGGAAAAAAATTAACTTCTATGTATCACCACAAAACTTTCCCAGTACCGTTGGTGTCTTACATTAAGACAAGTATTTTTTGTATTACAAGTTTTCTGAAATGTAATGTTTAAATATGCAAATGAGGCTTAATCTACTGAAATATGCGCTAATGCACACATTTCCAAACTTAGGCTAAGGGTACTACTATGATCGCATCAAAATGGCTAGTTTTAAAATACTAAGGCGGCTTGACACAACTGGACACTTTGCTTGTACTATTATCAGGCTTCCTACATAACTCGAGCATTATTCATTCGTGCACAGAGGGATGGAATCTGGGATCTGCACCTTTGTGCATTCCAGAAAATGTTGCCCTTTTTCATGCGGTATAACCACATCAATTATGCACGGTGGGGCACTATCTACCTGAATGAAATGCACCAACTTCCTAAACCAGTAAAAACGGAGTTTGATGCCAGAAACTTTGTAGTCACCGCTTCAACCAAGTGGACCCTGATCATAGTCAGGAGTGGCTATGGTGTATTGGAAAGAAAGGCGGAGGCATTGTTGGAAACACAAAGACATCCTCAGCACTAAGTAGGTGGGCTCTGTCTTTCAACCTCCGCTAAAGTTGCTTTTGGCCAGGGACCAGATGATAACTACATCCATAGTGAAACGACAAAAGTCCGAATGAAACGGGACAATGCAGATGAAGATGCTTTGCTTGCAGTCTTGCAGAGGTTTGGCCTTTTCTTTGCCAACCTGTCCCAGACCCTGCAACACATTGCAAGCAAAGACTTGGCCACGCAAGATATTGAAACCGAGCTGTTGACAGCACCACAGAAAGGTCAAAGTCAATTAGATAC
Source organism: Alosa pseudoharengus (assembly GCF_046254945.1). Lineage (NCBI taxonomy): Eukaryota > Metazoa > Chordata > Actinopteri > Clupeiformes > Clupeidae > Alosa > Alosa pseudoharengus. The sequence goes on along the minus strand of NW_027468689.1, from coordinate 16,448,705 downwards.
ATTTGTTGTTGAGAGGCTGTTGCCATCTGGGGGAGGGGGGAGAGTCTCGTTCAGGGACAAACTTAAAAAGAACAAGTATTTAACGTTTGCGTCTTTGTTTGAAGTTAAGAAGTCAGATCTAAAAACTGGATAGGTGAAAACTGTCAAGGCAGACCGAAACATTCTGCAACGCCTCATTGCTGCATATGATGCAGGGCGCCCAGTCAATCTTGACAGCATTATGATGCATGAGCTATTTATTGTGCCCTTGTCTCTGGCAGATGTAAATGGACAGCTTCGTTCAGGTTCAAAGGCAGTGTTTACTAAGATTCTAGCTGCTGGCATTCCATGTCCCAACCACCTTGATAACAGAGACCTTCGGGATGAACCAATGCTCATCATTGATGGTCAAGCTCTGGTCATTGCCATTGGAAAGCCACAAGCAGCAAAGAGTTTTGGGGACCTGTTCTCAGAAGTGGAGCACAATTCCAGCGAATTGATGTTTTGTTTGATCGCTACCACACACATTCTATCAAAAGTGGAACACGAAAGCGCCGTGGAAGAGGCTTGGTGGCAATCAGAAGACCAATTGAGAGCAGAGATTTGCCTCTTCCTGCAAAGTGGGAGAACTTTATTGCTCATGCAGACAACAAGGCTGATCTTGCACACTTTTTATCCCAACAGCTGATTGTTGGAGCTCCAGCAAATAAGATCATAGTTGCTGCAGGTGGCTTCAGTGATGAAGAGAGAGTTGAAGCCTCTAATTCAACCTTTAACACTGACTGCTTGGAAGCCAAGCATGAAGAAGCAGACACAAGAATTTTTCTTCACTGCATTAGAAGCAACGCATCAAATATTGTTGTCTCAGAGAGACACCGACATCTTGGTACTGCTGATTGCCCATTTCCACATGATCTGGATGAAGGCAGGTACAGCAAAGGACAGAAAGTACATTCCAGTTCATGCCATAGTGGAACATTTGCAGATGGAACCACAGGTCCTCGATCTGCTTCCAGGTTTTCATGCGCTTGACTGGAAGTGACTAAGTTCAGTGCTGGACGCACAAAAAAGTCATGTTGGGATGTATTTGTACAGCATCATCATCTGTTAAAGGGGCTTGGTGAAGGTCCTGATCTTAGTGAACTCACCATTCAGAATGTAGAACGTTTTTTCTGCAAACTGTATGGAGCAATGAATGTTGACAACATCAACGACGTTCAAGTAAGCATGTTTGTGAAGGGCATGACAATAGAAAGACTGCCACCAACCAGAGATTCTCTCTACTTCCACATTCAGCATTCTCACTTCCAGGCTTTGGTCTGGCGGCAGGCCCACATGCAGCAGCCAATTCTGCCACCCCCCGAGACCATGGGATGGAAAATGGAGGAAAGTTCACTTGTTCCTCAACTCATGTCACTACCTCCGGTTCCGGATGCTTGTGAGGAGTTTATCTCCTGTGGTTGCACCAAAGGATGCAAGAAAGCTAGATGCAGTTGTAAGCCTAACCCATGTACTGCTGCTTGCAAATGCAGAATGTCATGTGATACTTGTATGAATCAATAATAAGTAAAAATAACATTTCAGAAAACTGAGTTTTACGGTGATATCTATGTTTTTTTTTTGTTTTGCCCCATTCATACGGTGGTGTTTTGAAAGTGTCTGAGACGCATATTGTTTCAGTACAAAATATTAAGAACTGGTACCCTAATGAATATGTTATATAGTGGATTTATATTCAGGAGACATTGAACCTTCAAAATATCATGTATAACAACTTTTACCCTCAAATGGCTTCATCCAGGGTAGGAATTTCACGACGGCCACGACGGCCATGGCCGTCGTAGCCCCTTGCATTGGCCGTGAAGCCCCTTTGAAAATCAGAGGTTTACAGGCCACTGTGGCCTTGGTGCCCCATTCTTTCAATATTCTGCTTTGCGTCCTACTAATAGCGATTTTTAGTTAGCCTGTGGCCTGTCAAAATAATCTTAGCATTCACAGCGCAAATTAATTTAGTCTTTTACGCAGTGGAGAAAGTGACAGCGCAAGAAAGTGCGTCCAATTCACCCATTCTTCTCAGTTGAACTACTCGCGAAGTAGCCTATACATTACACAGACATCACAAGTATCACATGAAAGAGCTTTTTCTCAGCTTTTAAACGATGTTAGCCGATAATTGCTGTGTTGAACGGTTCGCGAGAAAAGTAGGCCTAAATATAATTCAATTTAACCATACATTCTACTGAAGGTTTTGCGTCCCATGATCGATCTCCCTACCCATTCATCTCGGTGGAATACTTCACGAACCCTTCTTTTAACACATGACAAACCATATATCGGAATAAACAGCAGACCTTACCGAACACAAAAGTGTAAAGCAGTCCCCTGTACAGTTAGCCGTTCCAGAGTAATCTAGTTTTGAATTTGCAGTAAATTTCGACATGCATGGATGTCTCCAAATTTGGGCTTTGCGTTTTACAATGTGTTTAAATTGTTCCACATGATTTCATAACGGGCCAAATACAAAATAAATGTTACAAATATCGCCTAGATATTGGTAAATCATAGGACAGCTGACTAAGAGTTTGTGAAAGCATTTGATCACAAAATGCATGCATCTAGGCTATTTGAGTCTCTTAAAGCTGAGCTGTGCTTAAATTGTTCAATACATGATTTCATAACAGGCCAAATATAAAATAAATGTTATATATAGCCTAGATATCTGTAAATATTAGATGATCAGATGATTTACAGTTCTATGTAATATGTCATGTTTCATGTTTTTGTAATGTTTCATACAGTGATGCAGGTCTATTGCAGTGAATAGGCCAAATACAACTTTGATCATTTTTATAGCCTACTACTGTATAGTTAACTTTGGCCTTGGTGCCCTGACATGTGGCCTTTGTGCCCCCCACCAAATATGCCCAACTGAAGGCCAAGTGGCCTTGCCCCCAGAATGGTGAAATTCCAAGCCTGGCTTCATCCAATTTGTACGTGTCAAATTTGGAAATGTATGCATATTAGCGCATATTTCAGTAGATTAAGCCTCATTTGCATATTTAAACATTACTTTTCAGAAAACTTGTAATACAAAAAATACTTGTCTTAATGTAAGTGACAAACTGGGAAAGTTTTGTGGTGATACATAAAAGTTTAAAATTTTACCCTATCTACCAGTATTTTTCTCACCTGAGTGCAAGGCATCTATTTTTGAATGAAAATTCCGAGAAACTGGGGACCTAAAAAAAATGTTATATGGTGGATTTGTATTAAGGACAATTTGAACTATCTAAAAATGCTGTATAACAACTTTTCCTCAAAAATGCCTACAGGGTTACAGAATCCTGAAATCTGGTCCTGACTATTTCTGTGTATCTATCATATGAGTTACAGGATTCAGTTCTATGGCTAACGTCACGAAGTTAAGTGTGAGTCTGCGCAGTACTGGGGGGACCAACTGAAAAATCGTTCTATTTGACTCAGTGCCCTCCCATTGAAAACGACGGAGTCTGTTCGTCCATTTCTTTTACTGTCTATGGGAACGACACAAGTGCGACTGCCTAGGGGCAGTAGTTCAAACGACCAAACTTTGCGTCCTTGTTTGCGGTTGAGAGTTCGAACTACCCTTTCTAGAAACACCAAATCCAAGAACGATGGAGCGTACTACCAAGGTTGCGACGCAAGTTAGCAAACGACGCTTTCTAGAAAGAACCCCCTGCAAGGTTGTCTCAGAATGGTTTTTATTGGCAACGCACCAAAACACACGAACACATAATTTCGGGCCAGAGCTGGCCCTTATGCTCCAGCACTAAACATCTATCTTAGGCTGTATCTAAAACACACACCAATCAACCCTAGTTATGAACAATGTAACCAGCTGCAAACATAAACACAACAGACAGGACATACAACGTTGTCAACCCACCTGGTTTAGAACATGAACATTACACACATACACACACTGTTAGGGTGACCAGACGTCCCGAAAAATTCGGGACAGTCCCGATATCCAAGCAGTTGTCCCGAATCCTGCCCTAATTGTCCCGAAAATTATACTCAATCAGAGTACTGAGTAGTTATTTTCTGATAAACATTAAAAACTGTCCGTAGAGAGGTTGAGTCGACTGCATGCAGCCCCCAACGGCAGCTAAGTGTTTGGATGCAGCCTGGCTACTTTGTTTCTTTTTGACGTTCTATAATTAGGCGCGAATATGCACTGATTTCGCCAAGCCGAGGACATTGAATGTGCAGGCAGCGCAGCAGGCAGAGCCAGCGTGTGTGAAAAAAAAAAAATAGCCTACGTCGGAAGTTCGGCCTAATGTCCATGTCGTTTTAACATAATCTACTTAATCTAAAAATTATTTTGTATTCTTACTTAATGACCTATAATTTTGGCAAGGCTTGTTATTAGCGTTAGGTTATTATCCTTATTCTGAAAGGTCTGATTTGCACTGTTACGCAGTCATTGTTTTTTTTTTTTTTCCCCACAATGACATTTTGAGTTCATGATTTCTCTGTTGTATTTTGAGGCAGACTTCATGTTTGAATAAAAATGTGTTTTGGTACAGGTTTGAAAATTCGCTGTAGGCCTAACACCCCCCCCCACGCGGAAAAAAAAGCGTCCCGAATTTCAGCCAATCTCATCTGGTCACCCTACACACTGCACAGCATCATGGGAGCACAGTCATGAACAGCTAGGCTCAGATCATTACAATAGGCTACTATAGACTACATATATATATATATATATATATATATACCCGGACGATATATATATATGCTCTATGAAGATATAGATTGTCAGCCGAGGGAATTCGTTATCTTTGTCTGATGATCTAGACAGAAGTCTCTAATGTCACCCGTCATAGCAATGCCCTTACGTGGACATTCATGTTTTCCATCTAATCGGTGATGCTGAACTTGTTGAATTGAATGTCATATTACTGTACCCTGCACATAAAGGCTACACATTTCCACAGCACCAGAATCCGACCGAACAAGAAAAAGGTGCCTTTGAACACTATACTGTAAGGAGTGTTTTACAGTAGCAGAGGAGTTGGCCATCGCAAATAATAGTGGAAGGCTGATTGTGGAAGGGGTTCAGGGAGGCATTAGGTCAGATTCTGGTGCTGTGGAAATGTGTAACCTTTATGTGCAGGCAGTGGCGTGCACAGACATTTTGGGGGGCAGGTGCTCAGGGGGGGGCACTTTTTAGCGCACGTGGAACACTTAATTATAAAAAAAATTACACGCACATGTTGAATGAAATTTGACTTGTGCTGCAATTAGTAAATCAATATACAATTAAGACAATAAAGAGACCAAAATGTGTTAATTTATGTTGCCTAACAAAACCTATACAACAGAAAACGTTCGTCTGTACGATTTTACTTGATCTGTAAGACAATAAAGAGACCAAACAGTACGAGAAGGAGTTATAGTGGGCTACTGACTGTTGTCATTACATGAATGCAGATGGGCATTTTTCACAGGTAATGGGGAACTTCCCGTTTCTTCTGTCACAAATGAATGTGTTAATACATGTTGCCTAACAAAACATACAACAGATAACGTTCTTCTTAACACATACATTTGCAAAATCTACCGAAATTATTTGTATGTGGTCGTCACGTTATCTGTCATTGATTTGGGCTACAGCGTAAAACTTTATCTAGCTTCATCTAACTAGTTTATCAGGTGACCAGTCGGCAAAAATGCTTGTATTGGCTGAATGAGACATTTTACTGCACAACAAAATTATTACATGTTGGGCTTAGAGGGCAAACTGTAAGATTTTGCTTGATCTGTATGTTAGGCTACCTGGCTGATGGGGCACGGGAGAAGCAGCCTGTCAGCGACCATGCCTGCTATCTGAAGAACTGAACTGCTATGGTGCTGTGCATCTGGCGTGCCCTGCGCGCGACCGCGCGAGTTCACGTGACAAAGGAAGATAGGCTGGTCGGGTGTGCGCAAGGAGGTGGCTCATTTCGGGGCATTGTTTCAGTCGTTTTTAATGGCTCAGGTTTTCAAAAGATCACTTCGAAACCGACATCAGTAAAATCTTAATAATATTAATAATTAAAAAAAAAAAAGTTTCAAAAGGGCATTTTCGTTGATAAAGGGCAAACTTCCTAGTGCTTTAGCACCACCTAGTGTCTATTTATGCACGCCTATGTTCCCTTTAATATCACTTCAGTTAGTTTGATCAATTATATGATTTAGGGTAAATTTACATTTACATTTATTCCTTCACATTTTTTCATGTTTTTTATTCAAAGCGACTTACAAAATGTGTAGAAACATTCAAATAACAATGCAGAGGTATGGTAACAATAAATATTCCTAGATGCAGAGGAGACCTTAGGTAACAATAAGTACTACAATAAATACTACTACCAAAGGATTGAGAGTGCAGGAGTATAAGTACTAGTCAAGTGCATTGAAGGAGATAATACATTTATCCTCCCATCCTGTGTAAGCTGGTTTAATCTTCTGCCTGACAGACACATGCACATCCACCTCAGTAGGATGAAAAGAGTGGGCGAACCCAGTCAGAGACACAACAATGTAGCCATTTTTACGAGCACTTAAGCCAGGGCGAGACTGTAAATGTCCCTGGGGCCTATATCTGGTTGGCTTTCATTGACTTCAGTCATGACTGGTATTGACACATGGCACCTCACTACCTCGGGCTATGGACATTGTTGCACTTTTTACTAGCACTTTTCACATTTTTTTGGCTTAAAAGAGAGGGTTTTTTTACAGTCAACACATACTTTGAGTCATTGCTTTAGAATTATGGTCAATCTCACACTAAACAGTCCCATTGTGTAATATTTGTATTCAAGAGGTGAGTGGAGTAAGTTTTTAAACATAAGATGGAGCCTTTTCCTTCAACTCAAATCCTTAAAAATGTAAAATATTAATATTGATTGACATAGGTCTATTGTACGTGGGGATGACTACAATCAAAAAGCATTACAATGTATAAATCCTTAAATAAAGTATTTGCATAATAAAGCTTATTTTACCTCGTATGGTACCGATGACCTTATTTCAATTGCTGTTCATTTACCAAATGTTTTTTTTTTCTGTAGCCTTATGTGACTTTATAATAATAATGTAATAATGTAGTCAAATACACATGTCAGTAACTATAATGCTGAAGGAATTTCTAATTTCTAGATGTTAATAGGATATAGATAGGTCTAAGTAAAGTAAACCAAAAATATGATTAATAAAATTACTTTTATTAGTAGTAGTAGTAGTCGTAGTATTAGTATTAGTAGTAGTAGTAGTAGTAGTATAGGATAGTAGTAGTATTATATTAAAAATCATTTCATGCCTGAAGGGGATCATATGTGACTTAGTCCCTTCATCTTTCTCTGTTGTTGAACAGGAAGCTCACAGTGCAGTAGGCATGGCTGAAATTCATGAAATTGGAAGGGAAATGCTGGTGTGTCCAGCAGGTTGATCACATTTCTTCTGCATTTCTTCACATCGTTCTCTTTGCTGTATAATGACATGGAGACAATGTTTACCCTCTTGTAATGTTTACCTTACCTTGTAATTTACTCAGGTATGTATTTGAACTAAACTCGAAAGGTAAACTCAGAGCAGCAGTTGGGTAAACTTGTTGTGTTCCTCTTCAGGTTTGAGGCCAACAGGTTGGATCTGCTTCTTACATCTCTCACGTCTGTCTCTCTAACCTAATTAAGTTAATTTATCGTTGGGTTTTAATGGAAAATACGTAACAGGCTACGGAACTGTTGGCAAACATACTTCTGAAAATAGCTTAGTTCCTAGCAAGCAAGTTATCTCGTCATATTTGCTCGCCATTGCCATCATCAGATATGAGCATTGCATGGCCTTTCTTCCAAAGAAAGGTTCTCTTTGAGTTGTTAGTTGAGTTGTTGAGTTGTTCAATATGTATTTATTATTTAAACATCATGACTTGCATCCTCATATCCTTATGCACACCTAATTTCCAAGTAAAAGCCTACTCCGGACACAAACACGGACATAGGCCTACTCCTTAAAGTGAAACCAATACAATGTAATCATGACATTAAAGATTAGTGTTAAAAATGTGTTTTTAAAAATCAATATGAAATATTCAAATGACAAATTATTTTAGGTTACTTGTAATTATGAACTTCACAATAGAACGCTCCATTGACTTGAATGGGATTTCCCAATGTTCTACGGTCAAATATGTAAGGGATAATGTAAGGTCATTATCGGGAAAATAAGTCCCGACAGAGCGAACAGGAACCAGACCCCGATGCGCCAGCCCTGATGTCTTATGTCACAGCCAGGAGGGGTTTATTGTCATGAATGTTGGGTTTTGGGGTTTTCCATGTATAAATGTCTGATGCTGGTTGAAAATGCTTATTTGTGCACAATGAACAATTCCTTGTGATGGACGTTTTCCTGCTTTCTCATGTGGAACACTGTGATTGAATGGAGTAATTGGACTGGGGTGTGTGAGTGTGTGAGGGTTTGTGATTGGGAGAATTGGGAGGTAAATCCTTTTTATAGGGAAAGGGGAGGTTGTAGAGACAACGGGGGGAACCCAGGCTGGCCTGATGACGCGACCCCGAAGCAACAGCTGATGCGAGGTGGACTGCTAGATGACTGACCGCTGACGGGTTGATTAAGCGGACGCAAACTACCGATCCATGTAGGAAAGTAACCTTTGCTTATCTGTTGTCTTGCTGTGTGAGTGGGCCAACGGTCATCTGTCCAAGTTTTAAGAACTGTCTTTTTTCCGAGGGGTGCCGACTTCCTGGAGCTGTGTAGCCTGACTGAAGAGAGGAGACAGCTGATATGGAAGTCTTCTGCGCGTTTTGGACAGCAGTGGCTGCAGGGAGGCGGACTCCACGGAGACAACGCTGCTACCCAACCCAGTGCATTGTGGGATTTGTTGTTTTTCTTGGTCGGCGAGGAGGGTGCCGCCGACCAATGTTATTTCTCTGATCGGGGGCCAGCAACACGCGACAGTGGAGGGGGCGTGGACTGTGTCATGGTGAGCCCTCCCTCCTTATACCTGCTTGGGCCTATTGCACAATTGTCTACCTGTGTGGCAATGAAGAAACAAACTGGACTGAAGTGATTTATTGTGTGCTTATTCCTATGTGGCTTTATTGGTGTTAACTTTTTGCTATGCAATTCTGAATGGTACATACTGGAGTGCTGTGAATAATTTTGTGTTTCTACTAGTGCTAGCCTGTGTGTGTTGGTAATGCCATTCCCTTTGCTGTGATTGGGTGTGTGGGCTATCCTAGATTGTCCTGTGATGCTTTTCTTGTTGCTTCTAGTGGCTTAAACTGGTATTGCGGGAACTGTGTGGGTGATATCCTGGATCTTAACAGAGGGTGGGCTCGGGCCTGACACTGTGTAGGCTACACTTACCATCTTCTGCCTGCTCTGCACGTATGCTTGCTGGTGCTCCCTTGTAATAAATCCTGTACATTTATTCAGTGTGGTGTTTGTGTCTCAGAGAGGTTCGAATCTGCATTGTTAAGAGTGGCACGACACTTATTTTCCAGATAATGACATTATACATCCCGCTTATAATACGCCTATTTGCCAAAATGAAAAACAATTTACAACTAAATGTAAATGCCTCTTTACATTTAGTTGTTACCGTTTCATTGTGGCTTTTGCTGAGAAATAGTTCGCAACACACGACGAACCTGAATCAAACATTCTTTAGAAAATAGCAGATTAGTGCGTTCATGTGGCTGGGAAGTGGGAAGGTCCCCACTTTGGAACTCCATACTTGCGACCTGAAAGCGTTCACTTGACAGCAACAAACGGGCTACGTTGATAATGTTCATAGGCTAGCTAAGGCTAACATCACGTAGTTACTCAAAGGTACTCTGGGAAGTACTGTTCAATATCACAATGTCCTGCGCTTATAACATAAACAAACAATGAAGTGACTTATTTGGGCATGTAACAAGTCCATTTTTTAAAAATCTTTCACTATGTTGAGTGACATCAAAACATTCTCCAGGGGGCTCTCTCAAAGCTCCCACTTCAAAGCCCAAAGTTCCCAGTTCAGGTGTGACATACCCCCCCCAAAACTATAGAATTCTCCCACTTCCCAAGTGCTCATGAACGCAACATCACTTTTGAATGAAGTCCCGTTGCCATTTACCTGTCCCTGTTCACCCTGACAGGACGTATTTTCCAATAATGACCGGCGTTCTATACATTATCCCTTACATAGATACTGGGTCTAAGTAAAGCAAACCAAAAATATGTAATTATTATTATAATTATTGTTATTATTGTTAGTAGTAGTAATAGTAGTAGTATTATATTAAAGGAACCGTATGTAAGAAATGTATTTCAATTAATCATAAAATGTCACTGATATGTCACTAGACATTAAGAAATCATGTTAATTTCAAATACTTATACCACTGACAACAGTAGTCTGGCCAGGATATTGTCATTTAAAAAGTGAAGTTGCAGCCCTCAACTGATGTTGATGTTGTCATGTTGTGTTTTGGCCTGATGCGCCACTCTCCACCTATCAACCAATCACGAAGTCAGTAGTGTTTCGGCATCCGGGTTGCCAGCTCTGCCAGTCAGGGGGGAGGGGGAGGGGATACACCGCTCTACAGTAATTTGAAAGTGATTGCAGTACCAGTTTTGGCCACAATCTTACATACGGTTCCTTTAAAAATCATTTAATGTTTGAAAGGGATCATATGTGACTTGACCGTTGACCGTTGATCTTATTTCCTTGTTGTTGAACAGGAAGCTCACAGTGCAGTAGGCATAGGCTAACTGAAATTATAGTGAAAGATAAAGGTTGATCACGTTTCTTCCTCATTTCTTCACATCTTACTCTTTCCTGTATAACGACATTCTTGCAATGGAACTTTATTCAAAAGTGAAAGCAGACGGTTGATCAGCAAATCATAAGTGGGGGATTGATTGTTTAATGAAAATCACGCACAAAACGTGCTAGCGCAGGTTTGGGTAGCTGATGGAGTCCCTTTAAATGTTCGGTTACACTTTACGGTAAGGGTACATGAATTGCCATGAATTCATGCATGACTTCATTCCTTTATATCTTATGAATCATCATGAATTAACATGAGTTCATAGTCTCTCATTCATGACCTCACGCATGAACAACACATCAAAAATGACATTAAGAACGGTGGGTACATCATTTTAATTTATGATTTATTAAGTATGATCATCATGATTATATGAATTTAAGGTTAATAGCTCATGAGTTCATCATGTCTGTGGCCCCTCAACTATAGTGGTGAATAATGATGTGTTTAGAGAACTCCAAAGTTGTGTTCAAATCAGAATTTGAGCAGTAATGACCACATTTTTTGCAGAAAAAGAAATAATCATGATCATGCTTAATAAATCATAATTCATAATGCTGTGCCCACTGTACCTAATGATTTAGGTGATGTGCTGTTCATGTATGAGGTCACTAATGACAGACTATGAACTCATGTGAATTCCTGATGATTCATGAGATATTAAGGAATGAAGTAATACATAAATCAATGAATTATTTAATGCATGAATTAATGATAATTCATGTATCCTTACCGTTAAGTGTTACCGAATGTTCCGGTGATGGAAGGGGTTAAAAATGAAGGAGATGGAAGGCCTTTACAAGTACCAAGTGTGGCATGAACACACACACACACACACACACACACACACACACACACACACACAGTGGAGCAGACGCAAAAACACACATGGACACACAGGTCAGTACCCATCTCTGAGGAGAAGACGAGGCAGATTGTAATGTTGCCAGGAACTTCTAGACTGTTGGAACTGGCACAATGTTGTGGCTCAGAGTGGGTGGACATGTGTGTTTGTGAGTGTGTGTTTATGTTTTGTGTTTGTGTGTACATGTGACCTCCCCTGTGTTCTACTGTACCTCCAAATATGCACACACAAACACACACACACACACATGCACACACGTACGCACGCACACTCACACAAAAACAAACAAAAACAAATACCTTTTCCCGGCAGCTTTATGTCTAACTCTGGCTGGCTTGTTGCCATCTGTGGTCCCAGCGGTTCCCTAATGAGCTGTCTGTCTGTCAAATAAAAAGTGGTTTATTGCACAATGGGTCTCTAGGTTCATGTGCGTACAGGGGTGGATGCTCAACAAAGCAGTGAGGACGAGCTAATGAGAAGGAATTTAGAGGTGATCCAGAATTGTTTATATGTATGTGTGTGCTGATGGGTGTAGGCTCCTAGGTGTAGGAGAGAGAGAGGTAATGTCAGAGGTGACCAAAATGTCCCCCCCAATATTCGGACATAGAAAAGTAAATAAAGAAAAACACGCTATAGGCTATTACAGGAAACCTACAAGTCCTGCCATCTGAAATGCAATCAAACGTAAATAACGCACAAATTAGTGACCTGTTGATGGTTTCAGAGAGAGTAGCCTACACTGCGAGTGGTTTGTCCTGGAGGTTTTGCGTTTATCGTTTGAGGCGTGCGCTATCAAAAGCTTCCTGCACCCTGCTGCGGTGCGGGCTGTCAACAAAAGATACCAGTACAATTCTCACAAAACTTGTTGGAAATGGTGTAGCACTGTCTAAGGAAACCCCATTCATTTTTGAAGCTGATCAGACTCAAAGGGAACTTTGAAGCAATTCCATATTGTAGCCTATTTTCTCGCAATGATAGCGAAAGTGAAAAAGTTAAAGTGTCCTTTTATTTGAATTTGTGCGTGTCATTCATTTCTTTCACATGTCTTACAACATAAATAATGTATTCATATGCTAGTAGTAATGTCAGAAATTAACCGGTTTATAAACCTCTTAGAAATGGTTGTTGCATATTGCATGTTACATACATTTAGTACATGTCAATCGCGCATCCTCAATCGCGCATCCATGCAGGTAAAACGTAGCACTCAAATGTGCCGACGGCACAAAAGTTGAAAAACCTTTTACAATGGCGGTTAATGTGAATCGCGGACAATAACCAAAGAAAGGATTTTCCACCTCCATTCACCAAATAAAGGCTGTGTTTCTACATGTTAACACAAAACGTAATTTCTGTCAGAAACCAGCCTATAATGCATAGGGTAACTTGAGGTGAGTCAGACAGAAGAGGGACCTGATTTAGTAGGCTAGCCTATATCAAACTAATGATTTAACTAATGACTTGTTTGTGATTTTAATAATATTTTTGCATGGCAGGAAATGTGAATTGAAATTCACACCGCACCACAGATTTGGTCCCCCCCAATATTGACATCATGGCTACGGCCTTGTGTCATGGAGTGGTGGTAGAGTTGTGGCTAAGGAGCCAGGCTAGCATGCAGTAGCCTGAAAAGTTCTCGGTTCAATTTCCACCGTTGTGTCCTGCCACATGTTGCTCTGGGGACAATGGTCCTTCGTAATGGCCCTTGTAGGTAACCCCCTCTGGCATTTTGAAGGAAGTCAAAAACCTCAAGGAGAGAAAACACTGCAATCGAATCTTATTCCTGCTCTACCTGCAATCCCACATCTTTGCAGACATTTCACATATTTCCATCTAGCCATCCTTTTTTTCTGTGACAGTTTTATGAAGGCCTGAAACCACATATGCCGGATCACCCTCTGGGCATACGGTCACAAGGAGCCTGCTCAGCACATGTCATGAAGCCACCCTGTCATTAGGTGCCTATTAGTTACAACAATGCAAGAATTATGCAGGAAAGGCAGCATTGCTGTAGTGTAAAATTGCAAACATCCTGTTGGCATTAAATAGCACAACTGAATTACTTTAGAGTTTGTGGTGGGTAGCATTTCACCCTGTGTTGATGTGGAGTTTGGCAGTGGAATCTTTGATATTTACATTGGCAGGGATAGGCAAAAATTTAAATGTATTTTAGAGCATATCTAATACCCTCATTTTAAGAGAATAAAAATAAACTACAAAATACTGTGCAGTAGGTACGCCATGTATCAAAATAAAATACTGTATTTTGTATTTTCAAAATACTAAAAATACTCTTTAAAGGGACCATGAAATCACTCTGCAACAAGGCCGTAACCATGGAGTCCACAAATCTGGGTCAAAGATGTCTAATAGTACTGTTCTTCCCATTTTTGCATGTCATTCTAATGCCATTGAGGGTTGAATAAATTACAACCTAACTATAATCATATGAACACAAATGTGTGCATTGGTATAGAAAAAAAGTCCATTGTGGCCAAATTTAGCAAATATTCAAAAACTTGGATGTGCAACATTTACATATTTGGTTTGCTTTCTGAGTATGCCTTTGTGTGGCTATTACCATGGATCATGTAAATAATATTCAAACCCAAACGTGACACTTTTTAACTTGATAAATCAGTCCTCACCCCTTGCCACCTTCTATCCCATCACCCCCATAGTTTTGTAAAGAATGTATTCTAGTTAACAATTGTTCAGTTAAGTTCAGTTTGCAGTAACTAGTAGTTAAAGGGGTAGTTCAGAATTTTGGACATAGGACCTCATTTCCAAGTTGCCAGTGTGATATTTATCAGTGGAGACCGTTTTCAACACGTTTCATCCAATCCTTCTAATTGCAGTTTGCTGTTGCTAGGCTAGCGCAAGTCAACAGTACATGGTTAGCCTGCCACTAAAACACACTCCACAGTACACCCGAGGCAAATAAATCATAACGCCAGACTATTCGTGTAAATGTCTGTGTTGATAGAATAATGTTAGAAATAAAACTATCCTTGCATCTCAATGATCGTATTACATTTTGAGGGACTAGTTTCTGGGGGTCCTCAGATCCCTGGCTGTCATATCCTGTTTATGACATGGGAATGTCAGTCTTATGAAGCAGGGTTCTAGTACAGTTTCAGCATGGACTGTTGGATGACTTTCCATGTTGTGTACTTGTCTTGTGCCTGAGTTGCAGAGAGGACCTCTGTGACTGAATGACAGCGAAAGAGCCTGTGGTGTGCATACTAAGGACATTCACTCTGTGGCTTTTTGTTCTATTTGACCTAAACATGCGCTTGGAGTGACAACAAGGAAGCTCACCAGGAAGGGCCTGTGCTCTTCGCTGAGCTCAAACATTTACCTCCATCGCACGCACTCTAAAACCAGCCTTCAACTTGACCCTGATTCCCAGAACTATGGCCTGCCTCTTCTCTGACATGCAGATTATCAGTTGTTGTTTTGATGACCCCTCCTCCTAGCCCTTGCCACCAGCATTCAGCATCTTAAGATGAAAACGTTGTGAAGTAACAGGAGGTGGGGGAAATGGGTTTATGCCTGAAATACGCAGGGAGAGGAACTGTTAGGGGGAGAGGGAGATTTTGGTGACGAGAAGGGGATGTGGGAAGGTCAGTCGTTTGAGTCTGGGCTGCTGTCTGGCTCCTCCCCGAGAGGGTGAGTAAATAACAGACCCCTTTCCCTTCTCTGGAGGGGGGTTAGGGATTAGGGGTGTCGTGGGAGATCGGTTTCTGCAAATGACGTGACGGGACACCTTCGTTATATAGGGCCCCTCGGAGTGGAACAAGGGATTACTGGAGTAACTAGCGCTCCTGACTGTGTGTGTGTGTGTGTGTGTGAGAGAGAGAGAGAGAGAAAAAAAGAGAGGGAGAGAGAGAGTGTGCACGCCATGACTTTTGATATGGAGACTGACAGAGCTAGAGATGTATGAGATAAGCAACCTGAGGCCTGGACTAGGGGAACAACAGGAGGATACCAGGCCGTGATGAGGAAAACTCCCTGGAGGATATTGATTCCTGGCAAGGATATTATCTACAGGTTCAGATTAACAGAATTGGTTCTGATGCTGTCTGTGGGTGGGTGGGTGGATCTCAACTTCACATACCAGGGACAGATGAGAAACATGTAGAACATGTTGTACATCTCTCCCTGTTCTGTCCTTGATAGGCTTGATAGACTGAAACACCTCACTTAAGGCATCGCCATCATGTTGAATTCAAACCTGCTTGGAGAAGGAAGAGATGTTCTCTGAAGAATGGAGGCTGCTGCACTCTGCTTCTGGTTTGTGGTCCAGAAGAGGTTACTGCTGCTGTTATGTTACTTTATGCCTCTTGGACAGGAGTGAGACCTGGGACCACACTGAGGTCACCTTCCAGATTGACCCTATCTCATCAGAGGAGACCTACACAGAATCAGAATTAGCTTTATTGGTCAGGTTTGCGTAAACAAACAAGGAATTTGACTCCGGTTAATCTTTGCTCTCAAAGTACAACACTCACTTTACATATAAAGAATAAAAACAGAAAGGTCAGTAAGAAATATAAAAATACTGTAATAGAAATATATATATAAAAAACAGTAACATTGTAAGAGTAGTAAGAATAAGTGTATGTGCAGGATGAATAGTATGAAGAGCAGTAGAATATGGCTATGTATAAGTATAGTATGTATATTTGAAAATAAATAGAACACTATAGGGGGATAGGGGGAGGGGGTGAAGCTGGGGATGTCCGCCTCCTTGTTGTCCCTGTCAAGGTTGCCATGGTCGCGGATACCTCAACAGGCACAGGCAAGATACAACAGCCAGTGTAGCCATCATGGTTAATGGACTGCAGCCCTCCTGTCTTGGTCCTCATCCTCTGTGTTTTCTTGGAGACCATAGAACAGCAGCTCCTTGTTAGCCTGTTAGCTCAGTGGACCTTGGACCTTGGTAACATTCAGCAGACATACAGTAGCTAATGCAGACATATGTTATGTAACCTTTCTGGTTTTTCCATGTTGTTGTTGTTTGATCTCTTTTTAAAACCTCAATGATTACAGGTTTTGAGGTTTTTTTTACTAGCACCCTTATCTCTGAGTGTAGATGGGCTCTAATTAACAGCGACAAAAAGAATGTACCGGCTGTCTCAGATGTGGAAATAACAAGAGTGACTGTGGTGACATACCTTCCCCCCCGAACATACACACACACGTACATACACACACAAATATGCACTTGTGGCATAGTCATGCACGAAACCCTCTATCTGGCTGTCAAGACCCTGCTAACAAGGTGGTTGTCGCTTTGGAATTTCCTAAGTGCTGAGCAGTGGGAGGCCCAAACATGTATCACGTATCATTCTTTGATCCCCCTTGTCCGACACTACATGCAAATTTTCCTTCCAAAACATAACATTCCAAACCCCTTTTACCACCATATTTGGCTGACCAACATGACATTATGCTCTACCAATAAAAACTCAGATGTTACATTTTGATTTCTTTATCTGTTTTATAATCTATCCAGTTAACATATTTAGTATAATTGGGTGACACTTTCTATGAATACAGTATCCATAAAGCATTATAAACACATTCATAAAGGTTATAAAGTATTCATAAAGCCTCATAATTATCAACATAAGTCTATATAGCTACTTATACATAATTATGACTGCATTCATAAAGCGTAATGATGATGTTGTATAAGCTCTTACAGCTTGACATATCACAATGTACTATAAAGCTTTTTTACACAGTATACATAAAGCATTATAAACACATAATACTTTATGGATACTTTGTTCATAGAAAGTGGTGTCATTGTTTAACATTTCTGAAAACGAATACACAATTCACTTGACTGTACCTGACAAATGCTCATGAAGGCATTTCTGTTGTAACGTTGTTATTAAGTATCTATGGAGCCCCTGAAGGACCAGGGTGGGAATTTATTTTTAGAGCCCTTTTGCCTTCCCTCGCAATAACTTTTGCGTTCCCAGTTCGCAGTCAAAGTCAAAAGTACTGTGAGGGAATGCAAAACATATTGGGAGGGAATGGAAAGGGACTCTAAAAATAAATTCCCACATCTAAAAAGATAATTCCCACCATGGTCCTTCAGGGGCTCCGTAAGTATAAGAATGATGGTTGTATGTATCTCTCTCTCTCTCTCTCTCTCTCTCTCTCTCTCTCTCTCCTTAAAGTAGATTTGTTGTCATGGTCTGTAGAGAGCACCGCCACATTGACAGCCAATCACCCTATTGTACACAGTCACCACAAACGCATATTCTAACATCCCTTTGTGCATCATCTACACAACATCCCTATACACATACTGTACACTTGACAGTTTTCAGCCAGGGTGCGTTGTATAAAGATGCTACAGCTGAGGGCTCAAAGTCTTTGCCGTTACGTAGCACCCCCATTTCCAGGCCAGAGGCCTGTATTTTGCTCCCTGATGGGAGCAGCATGGCAAATGAGTTGAGGGGGGTGAATGGAGTGTGTGATGGTGTGTGCTCTGTGTTCGCTGGCTTCACTGTTGAGGTCTGATAGATTGGAGGTGAGGGGGCAATTTATGAGTTTTTCTCTATTGGAGTGCGTTTGTCTCTATTGGAGTTCACTTATTAGACAAGCAGGAAGTACAAAAGAGTGGGTTGGTTCATGCTCTTGTAGGACATGGTGGGGGTTGCAGCACATGCTTTTTATCTAAAATGACAACGATTTGTAGCGGGAGATCAAACCTGGGCGCGGCAGGTTGTCAGTCAGTGATGCTAGTCTTGTGGCTCCACTCCACATCGTCTCACTTACCTTCCGTCTCTCTCAATCCCTCTTTCAAGAATCATTCAAGACCCTCTGAGGAGCATGTTTGGGCAAGCATGCAGTCCCTGTTTGTCTGTCTGTCTGTCTGTCTCTCTGACTGACTGACTGACTGACTGACTGACTTCCTTAGTCCTTGGCTTTTCACAAACCGTGACTTCAGAACAAAGCTACAGTAAGTGTCTAGTAGATAGATTGGAGCTAGACATGAGCTTAGGTGCAAAAGTGTGACAGGGTTTGTAACTGGCGTTGATAGGCCTGTATGGGAGCATGTGATTCCTCCGTTGAATAATAATTATGATGAAAGTTTGTCTGGTTTTTTGTTTCCTTTTTGTATGTTTATTTTGCTGTGTGGGTGGATGTGATTATATTTTGTCCTTGGGTTGTTTGTTTAATTTATTGTTTGGTTGTATTTCATGAGCCGTGTATGTCATGTGACCTTGAATGAACTTGTGACCTGGAAGCGTTAGGGTCAGGGAAAGGACTTTTGAAATGAGTTTGTGTGCACCGCGTTTGCAGCGCTCCAGAGATTCTACCGCTGGTACAAGGCGTACACGGTAATTGTAATTTATTATTTTCTTTATACATTTTTGTATGTCTTCTTGCTTAATATTAATGCATGGTATGTGTTTTGTTGTTGTCTGCCAGTTTTCACGGTGCTCATGACGAGCAAAGAAAATAAAGAGTCATGACATCAGTATGAAGCGTGGACCAGGTTTTATTGACACCAGCAGTAGCTACAGGGTTGTTTTGGTGACTTGCCTGCGGTTTCATTTTTACTCTCCAGCTAAGTAAACTGAAGGTTGGGAACGATTTTAACAACGATTGCACAACATGAAGAAGTGGAGACAATGTCACAGCACAGAAAAGACAGATAATAACACAGAGATATTCTTTGAAAGTCATCTGTCTCTCTGTTTGCCTCTGGCTGTAGGCATTAACGATGCACCTGTGTGCATTCTGCACTTATAGGAATGTTGTCCAGTTTCACAGTGTCAGCCTATGACTCACACCCTGTCAGGTCTCTTTAGCGGACAGAAGGGAACACTCCTTTTCACATCAGTAAACAACCTGCTTGCACCCACGAACACACACACATGCATATGCACAAACACACACACACACACACGCACGCATGCACAAATGCATGCCCTCAAGAACGCACACACACGCACACACACGCACACACACGCAAACACACACACACACACACATAAACACACACACACAGTCACACGCTCACGCTCATGCACACTCACACACACACACACACACAATGGCCTACACAGAACTAAAATTGCATCGGCTACATAGCTGTTAGGTAAAAAGTGCTTAAGGCACCACAATTATGGCATAAGAGAAGTTTGGACAACAAGCTGACTTATTTGAATTGAATGATAGGTCTTTTGACAGGACATGTTTGGCATGTTATGTTTCAAATGCATGCACAGGAGTGAGAGTTAGCTTTTTTGTCAGTTTTTCTGTAAAACAACAAAGCAGATTACGATGATCAGTTATTGATTGAAAGTCAAAACTGAACACTGCACGCTGCTTTTACTTACCTGAAGGACGTAAAGAAGCATGCAGGCAAAACGTGTTGTTTCCTGTAAACAATTTAGTAAATGCAATGTGCAGTGGTCAGTTTTACTCTAAAGTTAAAGTTAAAGTTAAAGTTGGCTGATATTTAGCAGACTTTTTCGTCCAAAGCGATACAGACTTGCAACGGCAGGAATTAAACCCGGGTCGACCGATTGTCAGTCATTATGTTTTCACGGCTCCACTACACCCACATAGTCCTATTGCCAACCAGATTATTGGCTGTGCATGGGGAATTTTGTTTAATTATCTGTTATTGGTTCATGATTGAATGCTGAGAAAACATAAATCAATAAAACAATGAACCATGTATCTCTCAACTTCAGTGACTGGAAACGTATTTGACCTCATTGCATCCCCCATAGGAATTCAGGTTCAATGCTCAGACATTGGTTCAACTGCTCTATTGGTTCAACTAGTTCTAAATGTGTAGGTTTTCTCCACAGGCCATTTGTGTGTGTTTCAGAAACAATACAGCAAACTCAAGCAACCAACCCCCTATTTACAAATTTTTGATTGGACATTTTAAGTATATATTTTTGGGCTTTTTGCCTCTCTTACAACAGGACAGTGACGACACTGACAGGAAGCGATTAGGGGAGAGAGATGGGGTGCGTTCAGGAAATGACTTACATGTAGGACGGAATCGAGCCCGGGTCCCCGTGTTCACTTGGGTGTATGTGGTAGGGGCCAGTTGTGCCACAGCGCCCCCCCATGGCTGGTCATTTTAAAACATTCAGTGCATCAGGGTGGTGAGAGGACTCTGACAGAACCACCCATAAAACTCCCACCCAGGCCCACCCCCAAAACAAGAACACCTGGATCTGGACCATGTAGGATACCTGACAACTGGTATGATGGGGTGAGGTCAGGGGGCAGGGACAGCAGTTAATCACTCACTAGGGAATGAGAAACTCCACACTTTAAACACACACACACACACACACGCACGCACGCACAGATGTACACGCGCACGCATACACACGCATACACACACACACACACACACACACGCCACTCTCCCTTACATTTCAGCTTGTTGCTCAAGACATAGTGACGTGTAATAGTACTCTAAATACTCCCTTGTCTTTCTGACATGACACTGATGTAGGCTACACAAGGGCCCATAATTCATGAATGGATAGAGGTAATACTGAATGGATGAATAGGTCAATGTGTCAGTTCACCCACAAAAATACATTGCAGGTGGAGATGCTGGAAGAAATGAAATAGTGCCATCTTTTGGTCAAAATACTGGGTAACACTTTACGGTAAGTGTAGATGAATTATCATGAATTCATGCATGAATTATCAGGAATTGACATGAGTTCATAGTCTCTCATTCATGACCTCATGCATGAACAGCACATCAACTAAAGCATTAGGTACAATGGCTACATCATTATGATTTATGATTTATTAAGCATGATCATCATGATTACATAATGTAAGGTTAATAGCTCATGAGTACATCATGTTTGTGGCCCCTCAACTAAAGTGTTAACAATGGCATGTGTTTAGAGAGCTGCACAAGTTGTGCTCAAATCAGAATTTTAGTAGTGATGACCACATTTTTGGCAGAAAAAGAAGTCATTGTGATCATTCTTAATAAATCATAAATCATAATGATGTGCCCACTTAATTCTTTAGTTGATGAGTTGTTCATGTATGAGGTCACAAATGACAGAATATGAACTCATGTACATTTCTGATGATTCATGAGATATTAAGGAATTAAGTAATACATAAATCATGAATTAATTAATGCATGAATTCATGACAATTCATGTACCTTTACCATACGGTATGTCACACACTGACAAATTATAGATTTTACATGATGAATTATCAGATAATAAGAAACAAACTTTGGAATTAGTCCTTGAATTTACAAACGGAGAAAAGGAAGAGCTGGTTTATCACCAAGTCTTAGATTTCCACCACAGTTTGATTTGTGCAGTGACTTCCTCACTTGCACATTGTTTTTCCATTAACGATTTCTTCACAGGCCTATGCTGGTGAGAGACAGAGTAATTGCGGTTACTAATGATATAGTGTGCTTGACCATTCTAGACTTAAGAACCACAGTGAATGTGTAGATAAATGAATACCACAGACATACAATATTAGCAAAAAGTATTACCAAAGATAGCTTAAATTTTCAAAACAGCATTTGAAAATGAGCTACTTTTGTAACCAGTGCAATAAAACAGATGTAATTGTTGTCGACATTTGTCTTAACTAGTATTATAGCCTAAAATACATTCACACCGAGGGTAAGGTATACAAAGCTTTTCTGCAGAGAAAGCACCTTGCCTCACATATAAACTATCATATATCAAATCAGTATCAAATACAATGACGATTTATATATTTTTTAGTCTTTAGTGAATTGACAATCCTCATTTCACAACAAAACACAAAAGAACACAAGAGGTGGATGTGTATGTAATCTCTATTGAGCAAATAGGATAAGGGGAAATGCGTCATGTTCTTTGACATTGAGAAGTAAAGGGGCAGCAGTCTCCTCAGTGTTGGGTTTGTTTACCGCTGGAAGAGATGGCAGGTGAGAAGCTATTTAAATCCAACAATAAATCTTTTTTTTTTTTTTTTTTAAATAGATATGCATGTTCTTAGATTTGCTTCGCCTGTTCTCACTTTCTTGTTTTTTTTTTGGTTTAGTGAAAATAAACACTTTCTGTGATCTAAGTTATACTCTAATGAATTGTAAAAATGTAAATGTATAGTAAAATATATATTGCTATTATTATTATTATTATTATTATTATTATTCGGTAACATGAATTACAGTTATGAATATGTAATAATAATAATTAGAGGTTTTGGCCATTGTATGATTTATTGCGTGAACATTAATGGCTACTCATGTGATGCTCAGGCAGTTTCATACTGGACTTTGATGATGAGCTGTACGAGGAGCTAAACTTGTCCGAGCACAGCAACTTTAGCATCGAGTTTCTGAACGAGGACACCTTTAGCTGCCGCCCGAGACCCCTCCCTGCAATCACCGACATTTTCATCTGTGTGTTCTACCTGCTGGTGTTCGCCATCGCCGTGCCCGGTAACCTGGTGGTGTGCTTGGTGGTGGGCTCCAGCAAGCAGCGCCTCTCCCCGTCTGACCTGTACCTGTTCCACCTGGCCGTGGCTGACCTCCTGCTGGCCCTGAGCCTCCCGTTCTGGGCTGGCTCGATGCCCAGCGGATGGCTCTTCGGGACTGTCGCCTGCAAGCTGACCAGCATGCTTATGGAGGTCAACTTCTACACCAGCATCCTGTTTCTGGTGTGCATCAGCGTTGACCGCTACTTAGCCGTGGCGCGGGCGGGTGAGGCGAAGGGCGGCGGCTGGCGGGGGCCCAACAGCCGGCCGTGGAATTTTGGCACGTGTGCTGGCGTCTGGTCTCTCGGCGTCCTGCTCTCGATGCCCACGGCTCTCCACAACGAGGTCTTCAGGCCGACGGGCGACGGCTCGGAGAAAGAGATCTGCGGCGAGCACTTCGAGATGGGCAGCGCGACCGAATGGCGCCTGGCCACGCGCGTACTCCGCCACCTGCTGGGCTTCCTGCTGCCGCTGCTGACCATGTTGGCGTGCTACGGCGCCACCGCCCTGCGGCTCTGGCGCACGCGCTGCCTGCAGCGGCTCCGTGCCATGCGTGTCATCGCCGCCGTCGTGGCCGCCTTCTTGCTCTGCTGGTGCCCGCAGCACCTGGGGGTCGTCGTGGACACGCTGATGCGGGCGAAGCTGCTGGATTTTGACTGCGTCCAGCGGCAGGCCGCCGACCGGGCCGTCATCTTCACCCAGATGCTCGCCTTCCTGCACTGCTGCGTTAACCCGGTGCTCTACGCCTTCGTCGGGGTCAAGTTCCGCAGGAACCTCCAGCGCCTGATCCAGAAGCGAAGTAGGAAGAGGGCAGCGATGGACAGGCCTGGGATGACCCGACTCTTCAGCAGGTCTAGCTCCAACATGTCCCAAGATGGCAGCCTCACACTCATGTGATGTGCAGGGGAAAACATCAGGGGCCACACTCTTCAGCATATAGCACTTATTGCAAGTATTTGAATCATATTGCATAGAATTTGTAGCAGTTTTTCCTTTTTGCATTTTGTCATATTGATGTTTTATATTGAAATACACCAGCTGTGCGTGTGTGATCTGAATAGTTACAAAGGTGTCAAAGGTCATGCCGATGTTTTGAATGATCCATCTTAGAATGGAAAGAAACAAC
Source organism: Alosa pseudoharengus (assembly GCF_046254945.1). Taxonomy (NCBI): domain Eukaryota; kingdom Metazoa; phylum Chordata; class Actinopteri; order Clupeiformes; family Clupeidae; genus Alosa; species Alosa pseudoharengus. The sequence goes on along the minus strand of NW_027468689.1, from coordinate 16,424,350 downwards.
GTTTTAGTCTGTGACCCTGTGCTTAAGGTGGGGTTTTACCGCCATCTAGTGGTTATTTATTTTGTGGCTTATTTTGGTGTACTAACCCATAAACACCTTTCTTGACTCTAAGCATATTCTACAAGCTTGCTGATGGCAAAAAATAAACAAACAGTGGAACGAGGTTGTGGTAATGTTAGTGAATGTAGTTACCATAGTGTTGTTTCCAAGGTAGCCTGGAACATATAACATTTGCTGCAATAAGAAAGTTTATTTCCTCATAAATCTTTAACCAACCTTTACACAAGCGTTTATTTCCTGCAAGTTCATAAGAAAGGGAAGCCCTGCAGGAAGTGGTTTCTCCACATTTGTGATTTTGACACATTTTCTTAACTTCTGACCAGATAGACAAACATAATCTCATCTCACTACAATTTCCCACGATAGGTTCAACCACTTCCAAGTAGAAATAACTTCACAGTGTGTCAGACCATGGCATGTGGGAAAGTGTGGAAACTTGTGAAAACAGCGTACAACTGGTACTACAATATCTCTTATTTACATGTCACTTATAATACAGTATTTGTATCTGAAAATTGGGATGGATCAAACAGTGCAGCACCCTATCAGCAACAATTATGAACAATGTATGAGTCATGCAATAACAAACAATTCAACACAGGTTTCTGATGTGAAGGACCAGGATGGGGGGGGGGGGGGGTGGTGTTGCTGGACTATCTCTGTCAGGTTTGTGAGGGGCTAAGTGAGGTAATCACCCCCCCCATGTGATACCCCCTCTAAGCCGATAATGAGGTTCTTCTCCTGGTGAGAACAGACAGGTCTACCCAATGCTTATTGTGATTCTGGTGCCCTGAAAGGAGTCCTGTGTCAGAATGGTCTCAACTGGAGCTAGCCTGAGCTCGGTTCACCCTCATGGGCCTGGGCACGTGTAAATCCCACGTTGTCTTGCAGCTGTTCTCTCTCTTCAATGATTCCTTTGGGGGAAAAACAAACAAACAGGATCTAGGATTAGGCTCAATCCAAATATGTGAAACTGCCTGTATAAATTGTAAAAACTATAAATTGTCACTATAATCTGACAAAGACTAACCAGAAACGTACTTACAGGACATCATGTGCATTCCGCTGACCGGACCGTCATGTTTGGTCATTTCCTGCCACATCTGGTCATATACTACAACCCAGCCTGTTAGAAAAGGTTTGAAAAAGGTAAAGTGTAGGCATAAATCATCCGTTTATGGTCTGTGCTATTCCCATAAAAGGTAAACCGTGGTTAGTTAGTACTTTGAGATCTATTCTATTTGTGTTCTTACTTGCTGGTTCAGCAGGCTGAAGATCCTCTACAGCATCATCCACTTTCATAGAGCCCAGCCACCCCAGCATCAACAAGATATGAGATATCAGAAAAATACAATAATTTAAATATTTTAAAGGTGCTCTAAGCAATGTTGAGAAACATCACTTCTGTTGACATTCAAACAAAACTCCCTCCCCTTCCTTCCCTAACTCTCCTAAACGTGCATCTCGTCGGTGATTGGCTGGAACAGTTTGTTATGTTTTTATGGTCCAGGCTGGACAAAGTTGTTTTTGATGCCCTTTTTGGAGCCTGGGCTATCCATAGAGACCGTGTTTTTTTACAGTGTATTCAGGGCACCCTCAGCTAGCGGATGGTGAGTTGATGTTTCCAGTATGTGATGTCACAAAAAAAATGTTTAGCTTAGAAACCGTGTAACATTGTTTAACCATGTAACATCGCTTTAATGATTTTAAGTTGGTTCTAAAATTGTTTTGTATTTTTTGTATGGACTATGCTATGAGTGGCCACTGACCTAACAATGATGACATTTGACAAAATCAAGATGTACCAATTATCATTTGGTTGGGTCAAGCAACCATACCTATCTTCAGTGGGTGGGTTTACATGGATACCTTTAATCCGATTGGAATCAGCGTAACGGCTCAATCATAATAAAAAATATCACATATAGTAAACACCTTGATCGGAATAAAGCTGTGTCGATACGATCAGAATTTTTATCGGAATGAAAGGGGTGGTGTATTCCGTTCTTATTTCGAATGCCCGCTGTAGCTTCTCAAGCAAAAGCAAAGCAGTAAATGCTATTCCGAACAAAGATTCCAGAGTGCTTGAGAGCACCTGATTGGAATCGAACATACGTAAACAGATGGCACACATTTTTCATTCGGTTCAGTTTAATTGTACTGACAAAACAAACTGTCCATGTAAATCCACCTAGTGTCGCAAGCTTGTAACTTCAGAGTCACAGGAAAGTAGAAAAGGAGGAAATGTGTACATAGCACATTTCTACAGCTATAAAATGTATTTACACATGTACACATAGGCACAAAATGGCACATTCTTTTTCACAAGCTCAAAATATCAATAGCCCTGAATTAATTACATAGGATGCTAATGGGGCAACCAATGGCCTGTCGAGAGGCATTACTTTTCAGGTAAAAGAACTACAATATGTTATTGTAAGGTTACAAAGTTCACATTGTTACTTTCTTCTTCCTCATTTAAAACAAACCTACTATTTTAGCTTTATCATTTACTGAGATAACACTACGGTTGCCACCATATACACATACACAAACACACACACAGACACACACACACACAGACACACACACACACACACACACACACACACACACACACACACACACACACACACACGACATATTGTAGGATCTGCGACCAATTACTCAGGGGGACTTGATCGCAAGTCAGCTAATCAAAACTCTCTACTGCCCAACCGAAATGGCTGATGCACATGTCAGTCCTGCAGCGACTGAGGTTCTACGTAAAGCCCCTGACACACGTCCATCTTCCTCTTTCTCGCTTTGCATTGTAAGTATTCTACAACATTTTAAATCTTAAACATGAATGTATCAATTCAGTGCTATATCAGAACATAAATTAAACACTGATTACAGTTTTTTTTCTGAATATTGTTTTTCAGGTTTTCTAAATATTTGGTAGTGTTTGACATATTTGTGAAACAAGCAATGATTTAGCGTCGCACACCATAGCTAAAAAGAAGCTTCAATGGGCAGGCTCTTAGTGTTAGTTTAGAACAGTTGTCATCATGTAGCCTAATGTTAGATTTATGGCATCACTGAAAATTTGTGGCCAACCCTCTTACTACCTCAATAACAACCCCCCCCAACCCCCATTCATGCTTGTCAAATTCATGTGTGGGATTTCCCCATTTTAAACCTCATGCTTCGCTACTGGCTAGTAAGACATGATATGTTTTGGGCTCAGTGAGGGACAATTGCTCACCACCTGAAGGGATGAATGAGGTGTTAGTGACCAGGTAATGGGGTGAAATGTCAACAGTCTCAATTTCCAGTTTTTCATTTAGCAAACACTTAGATGATAGAAGCCAAACAATGGTATTGGCCAATGGCCATTGAAAGTAACAACTGACAAATAGCTCAATCCACCTTTAAGTAGCTTTAAACATGTTGAATGGGAGTATAAGTGCACTGGAAACGTGGAAGAACAAGGAGAGGATTTGTTTCCAGAAGTTTTCTTCTCTGCCCAATCTCCATTGCAGGCGTCAACCTAAGCTTTCTCTCCATGCTCGAGTGGAAGAGCTCGGATGCTGGGTGTCCCTGATGGTAGTGTGACCTCAGCTGCTGCATGTGACCTTTGCTCTTCCTGACAATTGACCATGGGGCCCCCCCCCCCCCCCCCCCCGGGATGGAAAGTTGTGAGAAGACAAACTGTGACTTCCATAACCCCACCTGACACTCTCTGAAGTCCCCTTCAGAGGGCTTGAGATGGATCAACTTACAGGCACATCTCCACCACCTTGAGGCCCTCTCCGCTGGATGGAGCAGTCATCCGCTGGATAGAGCAGTCCCCATATTGATGGATTCAAATCACCCCCGTTGATTCCACAAAGAACATCACATTGTTTAAACAAGAACAATACAACCCTCCTTCATTTGATCAAAAATATAGTCATCTTCAGTATTATTCAGACACTGTGAAAAATGTTTGAATAATGTAGTGATGTTGTTATGTACTTAGATGATGTAGATATGAGTGAGTGAGCCACTGTAGCACCCCTGGTTCTACAACCAGGGAGAAAAAGCAACCGTGAAACATGAGCTTCCTGCTGAGGCCCTTTTCCCATGGTCAAATGGCTTTGAGGCCGCCGGACCGTGTCATTGTGCCCCCCTTGGCCCCCTGACATGGCTGAACACGCTCTGGGCGACGGGAGGCATCAGGTGACCACCTGTCCTGCTGCCACCATGTAGTGTTGTGGTGATGTGGTGTTGACAGGATGTGATGCCTGTGTTGATGGTTGATTTACATTGAGTCATACATTTACTGCACATCCAAAAACAGGTGGGGTAAACAAAATAACGTGATTGAGGGGAGCGCCGATAAAAGTGCGGTAAAATAACACATTTCTTTTTAACTGGATTCAAGTGTCACAAGTGTTTCACGGCTGCTTGCGTAGAACCATGAGAGCTACAGTGACTCATTCACTCATATCTACATCCAAAGTACATAACAACATCACTACGTCATTCAAACGTTTTTCACAGTGTCTGAATAATACTAAAGAAGATGGCTTTTTGATCTTTTTTACCAAATGAAAGAGGGTTGTATTGTTCTTCCTTTAACAATGTGAATGTGTTCTTTGTGGAATCAACAGGGAATTGAATAGAATGCTGCATCCAGCTAAGAGGAGAGACACAGAAAGGAAGTGAGAAGATAGGCACTTACTGGGAGAAGATGGCTCCTAAACTACAACACAGTAAAAAGAAACAGATGAACAAAGGTATTGTGTGACACATCTGTGTGACATGTTCCTGTTATAAACCTGTTCAGACATTTCATAAAACTGTGCCAGCATGTGTGTGCCTGTGTGTGTGTGTGTGTGCGTGTGTGTGTGTGTGTGTGTGTGTGTGTGTGTGCAGACATTTTGACATTATGTGGGACAATTGCGTGGGTAGGTGAGCATTTATAGGTCTAGGTCTATACATCTTCCAAAGCGCATATGTACAGTGCACACATAATAAAATGTAATAGTGCTTGGATATTCCAAATACAGTCAATAGCCATCCATCTCCTCACCAGCCAACATATTCCATTTGTTTTTATGTACCGCAGGTGTCTTGACAGCAGCTACAGTCAATAGACTTCGAATTAAGTCTTTTGAAGGTCAGATCAAAACAGCACTATGCAGGATTTTGCCACTTGTTTTGATGCACAATTTCAAAGACAACTAGTGTGGGTGTTATCCTCAAATTATCTTGATGAAAAATGAAGATGTGTAAGACAGATAGATGCACCTGTCAACCCTACTACCCACCTAAGCTGGGACAGGCAAAAAATACAAGCTTTTATAGCACAACATCGCAAACTATGTCAGGAAAAGCAAGCAAATTTAGCATGCTAGTAAGCCTTTGCCAGTGTCAGTTGTACTGTTGTTGGTGTGTGCCAGGTTTATACAGTAAAGCTTTTAGGTAAATAGCTTGCTGGGTTTAGACCAAAACTTGTTACTCCTAAATGTTGCAGATGGTGCTCATCTCTGCAGGTTGTACATGTAAAAGCCCCACCATTGCAGTGTAGAGGGTGATGGAGCATACAGGCTCTGTGTGAATCAGTCTCTCTAAGGTGTCAGCCGTGACCCGCTTCTGCTGCCAGGAAACCAGACTTGGCCACTCCATGCGAATCACATTTCATACACAGCCCAGTGTTGGAGCACTCAAGGTACGGCAGTGAACAAACACAATGCTTCAGCATCTGTAGGAAGCAGCTTCATGTTTCCTTCTGAGGTCCTGGAACACTTTTAATATTTGTTTGTAGCATTCTAAAGGTTTATATTTATGGCTATATATGTTTATATAAACCTACAGTAATGTGCTATGGTTTAAGTCAAACAAAAGTGGCATTTAAATCATATGAATGTGCAGTGAATAGCATTGAATGTTATATTCACCTTTTAACTACCATAGCTTTTGGCAAGTTGTATCAAATTTGCTGTAATTTTATGAAAGGTAAGAGGAGTTATGTGAACTCATTATGTTTGCTATGAAACAGGAGAGCATATCTGAATTACTGCCAAAGGTGCAGTCTTGTGGTGCCATTTTTATACATCTAGACACAATTGTATGTAAATGAGATAGATGGGGAAAATAATAAACTAACATATAGTAAACATACTAATATAATATACTGTAATAAATAATACAAATGGGGCACAATAAGACATCAACAAACTTTCTAAATGCAACAGTAACTACCTGTGAGGGAACTTGAACTGAAGATGGAAAACCAGGATTTGTGATTTGGATGGAAGAGTCAAATGTTAATTTCTGTGCAAGTTATCTTAGTCATTTCAAAATATGGAAAAATCAATTCAAACTACAGGGGCTGATGCAAACAAGAAGACATGTTTTGTAATGTGCCAGTAAATTGAAACATTGCTGAGAGATGGAGAGAGTGCAAACAGAAAGAAAGACAGACAGAAAACCCAAACTGTGTGTGTTGTATGGAAAGAGTAGGATGGCGAGTATAGCCAAAGTGCCAACTTCCTCCAGGAAGGAAGTCTTCACTTAAACATTTCCTTATCAGTGGGTTCATCATGCAATCAACTTAAAAAAAAACATAAAGACAAAATATGACTACGCTATATAAGTAAATAATATGTACGACCTGCAGTGTGAAAACAACTGTGTTCATGGTTGGCAGTTTCCCATAATTTCAGAAACATCTGATATTTTAGTGCAGTTTGCATAACAGTGATTTGCCCTAGTAGAACATCTGATGCAGAGAAGTGTATCCCCCTGCCCTGAAGTGCACACACCCAGCGATTCATTACATACAGAGATGGTGACAGTCCCATTACTCCACACTGCTGGAACTTCATTCATTTGGACAGTCAGTGTGTACAGGGGGAACAATCCCAACACACTCAGAAAGGTAATACAAATATTTCCCTGGACAATGAGGCTGTTTTCCACACAGTCTCTCTCTCTCTCTCTCTCTCTCTCTCTCTCTCTCTCTCTCTCTCTCTCTCTCTGTGTGTGTGTGTGTGTGTGTGTGTTTGAGTGACCAGAAAATATGCGGTCAAACATTAACCTCATAATGGTAGGGGCTTAGAATAAGACAGAGAGAGAGAGAGAGAGAGAGAGAAAGAGAGAGAGAGAGAGAGAGAGAGAGAGAGAGAGAGAGAGAGATTATACATTTTATGAAGGGCTTTACAGCACTGACTTATTCACAATTCCAGTTTGAAGACCTTTAAAAGCCCCCTTTGTTGTCTATGTATTTTATCTAATCTCTCAGTCCATAATTTCTATTTTATGAGATGACAAGAATCTGTTATTCAGTGGACCAGGCAAAACACTTCTGTTGTGGCCTTTAAGAGATCAATACTCCACACCATGGTGGAGGCTCAGAGCTGTTGTCCTAAGGATATATATTCCCTCTTTTTTCTGTTAATTTATTCTTTTTAATGACTGTAATGTTTAGATACATATATATTTAATTACAGATCACATGGTGCCAAATGTCAATAGGTGTTTTTGGAACCGACTTGAGCAACCAGTGCTGTGTAGTTATTATAGTTGAGGGGGCGACAGAACAGGAGTTCAATTACATATCAGATTCTTATTCTCGTGTTTTAAAGTAGGCCTACTCCCATAACCCGGCCCCTTCCTGAGCAGCGGGAAAGGAAGGTAAATCCGAAATGTTTCGTATAAATGGAACACTGAAACGTAGTCACAACTCATGCCTGCTTGTTCAAGCGCGGTGCTGAAGCTGAAAAAAAAACTTGCATCTCAAGTTATCAACACACAACCTCCTCAACCGTGCCGCCGTGTTACCTTACCTGCGAGGAAGGAGATCTAGAAGGAGTTCAACTGAGCTCCGTTTTATGATTTAGGCTACTGCGTTTGAATGGGTCTGCATAAGGGGAACTGTGCCGTTCCGCCCGGATGGGATGTACTGTGAGTTTTATTTGCTGTGAGGACGACTGTCTGCAGATGCCTGTCCATTATGAAGATGGCAAAACGAAAGAAGAAAGAGCGAAAGAAGAAGAGAGACTTTTAGCCAAGGTAAAAAGCGACTTCCTATCTTGGGTCCCTCCTCACTAACAGGACATAATGTAAAGCGTTAGATGTCTGACCACACTAATTGTCAGGCTAACTGGCTTGGAGCCTGTCAGGCATGAACTGTTAAGACTGTCAAGTGTTATTTGGAGTAGCCTAAATGTCATCGTTAATGCATTATGTTTTCAACTGCAGATCTCTTTTTGACGTTTGAAACGGTTCTTTGACCCATTGTATGTTATTGCACAATATTCTGCCGATTGATTATTGTTTTGTTATGGACGATTATTTTGAACAGTGAATGCTTGCAAATGAAAAAAATGATGAAGTTATGTGGAGGGGAGGCTTATTGTAATTTATAACGTTTCAAGTCGCTTCTTTGGCAAATCTGGCTGCCACCGTGCGTAACAAGTTTCCATTTTCCCAAATATCTTAGTTTAAGTAATCTGCTAACATTGTTTGGATGTGATCTTTGAGCCTGTTCTGGTTTAAACGGTGTAATGAGGCATGGGTAAGCTCTTTGAGGGGGATGAGGATGCGAATTGATTGGCTGTAAAGTCACATGTTTGACCTCCTTGGTCTCATAGGGATTCAGTACAGTGGCAACGTTGAGTATTTAAAAAAAAAAAGAGAATGTCAGCCTGCAAGGAATGTCAGTCACCCAGGCGTAACAAATGCACACATATTAGATTCATATTTTCAAAGTGTAATATAACATTTACTGTACACTTTCCCATTCGTGTTTTTGTGAACAGTGAGCAGGTAAACGTTGTAATTATGAGATGTAATAGGTCATGTTTCCAAGAGCAGACTTCAACTTATCACTTTAAAATCTAAACATTATAGATGAAGGTTGATGTAGGCCTCTCTGTGTGTGTGTGTGTGTGTGTGTGTGTGTGTGTGTGTGTGTGTGTGTCTCTCTCTGTGTGTTTGTGCATTGATCAGTATCCATCAGTCCATCATCAAACCATCATCCATCCATCCATATCCATCCATCCATCAATCAGGGTATACTTGCACTGGTTTAGAAAGTGGAAAACTACAGCATTTAAATAATGATCCTTTCCAGACCTGGAAAAGTATAAAACATATTTTTGGATGGAAGTCTGAAAAAGGTCTGGAAGTTTAGCTTATAGTAATAAATGCACAAGCTGACAATGTGCATTTTAAAGCTCAAAGCTCAAATTCACAACAAACAAAAATAGGCACTTATTTAGCAAAACTACAAAAAGCAGGGTAAGAATAAAGAATCATTATGGAAAAGACCCGAAAAAACCCAGCAACATTTATTCTTTCATTTAAGCTTCATACTTTCACTTTTTGTTTTGCCACTGAAAGGATGAAACACTGATTCATGCAAACACTGATTCATGCACAAGCTCATGTTCACCATATTCAGTTCATGTCTGTAGTTCATTTTTACAATAATGCCACGACTGCTAAAATTCCCACAAGGTTATCAGGCGTTTGGAGCAGCGTAGATGCAGATCCCTGCTCCTGGTGTTTGGTTATCAATGCTGGCCAGTTTGGGCCCTGCTCACTCTGATAACACACCTGTGGACCTTTGACAGGTTCCAGAGATAAGGAAACAAGTTACTGCCCTCGTCTCTCTCTCTCTCTCTCTCTCTCTCTCTCTCTCTCTCGCTCTCTCTCTCGCTCTCTCTCTCTCTCTATCCCCTGAGAGTGCTATGTTCCATATGTTCCAGGGATCCATCCATCTATATTCCAGTCATCTTCTGACTTGGAGAGCAGGGAACAGAGTCTCATAAGGTGACGAGGACTTTGTAGAGGACGAGTGAGACCTTTCCTAAAGCCTACAGAGACGGCCATGGCATTGACGAATTAATGTGGGAAGAGTTGAAAAAATGACGCGTGACAAATGGATATTAATAGCAGTGGTTGGAGAAATGGTGGTCAGATGTTGGCTGATGTTGGATAGAGGGATTTTTTGTTTATGTTCTCTATTAGCAGCATGTTTTGCTCACAGGTGTTGCCTTGCTCTTCAACTCCATACTACCAGTGTCGCAAACGAAGGTATCATGTGACAGAAAAACAGAAAGATAGATAGATAGATAGATAGATAGATAGATAGGTAGATAGGTAGGTAGGTAGGTAGGTAGATAGACAGATTTATTTGCATTCCTTAAGATGCTTGCACTTCTGATCTCAGTTCTCCTGTTCCTGTGCTATGTATCACCAAGGTGACAGGCTTCTGGCAGGGAGGGACTACACCCCAACACCCCACCCCACCACTTAGCTCCCCCCTCCAACTCTGCAGATTTTGTAATTATCTGATAGGGATTGTGCAGAAGTGTAACTTTCCCACAATCCCTTGCCACATTCCTCTCTCCGGACGGCTCCAAGGAAACAGTGTAGCCTCTGTTGTGCTGTTGCCCTGGTGACTACACCCCCCACCCCCACTTGTCTGCCTCTTACCTGATACCTCTTCTCTCTCCTTGTTGGCATTGGACCCGTGGCACCCCCGTTGTCCACAGGAGCACAAAAGAGCACATTTGCCTGGGAGAGAGGGACCATCCTTGTTCCATTTGACCCAGTTGGGATAAAGGAACTCCGGCTCACTCTCCTGAAGAGACTTCCTGCCACAGAACGCCAAATCTGGGTTAACCCCTTTTAACCCATGTCCTTATGGTACTGTGGGTATCAGGCTTCACCTGGCCAATAGATGGCAAGAAAATAGTATACCACTGGATGTGTGGGCAATTTGTGCGCCGGCTTCATATTCTGGTTAGGAATGTCACTGATTATCTATAAAGAAAAGTTATCTATAAAGTTATCCATTTGCAATGGATGTATACTGTAATGTGATAAGATCTTTTAATTTGCTTAATTTTGCAGATACTTTATGTGTCATATGAAACTGCTCCACAGTTTCATATCAGCATGCTGTCACATTTATCTTTATTATTGAAACATGTCTGATATCAGATGGCTTTCATTGTTGATGACGGCATCTACTGTTGACCAATCAGAGACACACTTGTCGAAGGCTTGGGTCAACAAAGGTACTGTAGTTCCACCGCGCTTTCTTCCGTGAACATCTGGTGCTTCAAGGGAGAGGACTGATCATGGACTCTGATGAAGACAAAGAAGTGTCGAAACGTTAGTCTATGGCTGTTCACCATAATAAAATACAACTAATACAACACCATCTCGGTGTGCTCTAGATAGATAGATAGATAGATAGATAGATAGATAGATAGATAGATGGATATTTTATTGATCCCCAAGGGGAAATTCAGGAATTTTTTCTGGTGAATCTTCTCCCTCTCTATATGTTTTGGGCTCTGATTGGTTGCTTAGCGGTTCTGAAATGTCACAGAGGAGATTGCGAATGTTGGTGGAGAAGTGCTTGTTTACATTCAGCAATGTCTGAACATGCTCCTCTTGTCATCAGGCAAGTCTGGCCCCATTCAGACAGGGCAATTGATGCTTATTAAATTACCTACTTTCCAATCAATTCTCCCCCTCTATTTCCTTGAAACTTCATTCCAAAGAAATGGGATGATGATGGTAAGAATCTGTACGAAAGTGATTTGACATAAAGGCTAATGTGAATTGTTTGTGGTCAGGCCATCAAAAAAGGTTTTTCTTTTGATAAGTCCTGTTGTTTGAGAGTGACCCTATTAATAATAATAATAATAATACATTTATTTTTAATAGCCTTATTAGTTGAGCCCATGCAAATGACTAGGCAGGCAGTGTCTTATAGACCATCTTTGCGTTTGTAAATATTGATGACATTCTTTGTATGCAATGGCTAGCCGGTTGTCTTATCAATCTCGGGTTGTCATAGTCATTGCATTCCGCCCTAAAGGAATATACAATATAACTCTCACTGATAACATATAGTATCTGTCAACCTCAGTCAGTATTTGCCCAGCAAAGATGGTTTGGAATCACCTAAAGAACTGTATAGCCTGATGCAATAAGACATTTCATATGACCAGCATTGTAGGTCAAGGGAGTATTACCATATACTACAGTTAAGCTGTTTTTTACATTCCATAGATTTTCCCTGTTGTCACACCTGCAGATAAGAACAGTGGATTTGCAGGGCAGTGGTTTCTCTGATTTGTCCAATCACCATATATCTGGTTTATTGTATGTGTCTCAGACATCCAGCACTCTGTCAGAGTTGCAGTTTGACTCAAGCAAACACAGAGAACCCTTGTGGTGTTCCTCTTGGCATAGGCATTTTGAAATACAAACAAATGGAAAATAAAGAACACTTAACAAACACAGACATTCAGTGCATTCTGACGAAGTAATTTACTGTACAGTATGTCTCGCCACCAATATTAATGCTCAAAAAAAAGCAGGGGAGATGAGGCTTGTGCCTGCCGGCTGGAAATAAGGCCCTGTTTTGTTTTAATGGAATATGTCAGGGAGGAGAGTGTGGTGCATTTATCATCCCTGAGATTTGGACTGCTGCCAGAGTGTGTGTGTGTGTGTGTGTGTGTGTGTGTGTGTGTGTGTGTGTGTGTGTTTGTGTGTATATGTGTGTATATTCCTCTAATAGTCTCTATGTGTGTGTGTGTGTATTTGTTTATAAATGTGTGTGTGTGTATGCATGCGTGTTTCTGTGTGTGTGTGTGTGTGTGTGTGTGTGTGTGTGTGTGTGTGTGTGTGTGTTTGTGTGTGTGCGTGTGTGTGTGTGTGCGTGTGTGTGTGTGTGTGTGTGTGTGTGTGTGCGTGTGTGTCTGTGTATGTGTGTGTGTGTACGCGCGTGTATGTGTGTGTTTGTGTGTATGTTCGTGTGTGTATGGGTGTGTATGTGTATGTCTGATAGCGCCAGCGAGGCTCTGGAGTGCCGGCTGCCAGAAACGGGCCCGCGGGTCGAGCCAAGTAGGGCCCAGTTGGACCTGTACAGTGCAGCGGTGTGTGTGCCAGGTGCTAATGTTCAACCAACCACCCCCCCCTCCGAAGTCGGCAGAGCTTGACACGGTACTGCTGGGTTCTGTGGGGGAAAATCAGAGCAACAGGGAAAAATGGAGACAAAATGGGTGTTGTTGATGTATCACAGACAGCTGTTGTTGCTTTTTTTGAAGCCGAAAACAATAGTGTTGGAACAAAACAAAGGTGGTATCATGATCTCTTGAAGTGTCTTCTGACCACAAACATGCCACTGATGTCTCCATCATAGGTGGTTGGGGCCACTGTGTTTTAGGGCTGTTGTTCTGCAGTTTTGTCTATCAATTCAGGAATAATCTAAATGTGTGTTTGTGATCTGAGAAATACATTAGGCCCTCTGTAGATGCATCTAAGGCTTTTGATCGGAGAAATCATGAACAATTATTTTTCAAACTGCTTGGTAGAGGGGTCCCAAGATACATACTTAGAATAGTTTTCTGGTATGCCCATCAGACTTTGGAGGTTAAATGGGGAAGTGCTCTATCCACCCCTTTTCATGTAGATAATGGTGTTCATCAAGGTGGAATTTTGTCTCCTGTATTATTATTATTAAATGTGTATACATGGATGATCTATCAAATCAACTGAATTGTTGTAACAATTGTTGTGGCTGTCTGGTTGGAAATTATGCCATTAATCATCTCATGTATGCAGATGATCTGGTCATTCTTAGCCCATGTACTGTAGTGCTGGTCTCCAACAATGATTGAAAGTCTGCTCACAATATGGCATAGAGAGACTATGACATTACAGGGAAGCTACACCAGGCGGATAACAGAAGCGCTCCGTTCGCGTTGCGTCTGCTGCAACAATTAGCTTCCACTATACTCAATGGAAGTAGCTACACCAGACGTGAAAGTGGTGCGTACGTTTGAAAAAAATAGACCAGTCTTCAGTTAGAAATAGAATGCTTCAGTTGTCATATTCCTACTGATGATTTGAGTGATGACAGAGATATATATATCGTCAGCGCCGTAAGTTGTATGCTCAGGCCAATATGCTTCTTCACAAGTTCAGTATCGTGTGTGCTCTGTTAGTGTGAAATGCTCCTCATTTATAGTGCTATGTACACCCATGTATACACACGCTCATCTTTGGTGTAGTTACAAGATAGGTAGCTTGAGAAGGCTTATTGTGGCTAATAATGACGCTATGAGGTTACTGCTCCTGGTACCTAGATGGTGTAGTGCCAGCCATCTCTATTTGTGTTCTCTGGTGTGCCTACATAGGAAGGAAATCCTCAGAAATCTTATAAGTTCATGTGTCGCCTGGACAAATCTGAGAACAGTGTCATAGAGGCCTTAACCAGCCCTAGAAAGAGCTGTGTGTGGTACTCACCCAGGCTGACAAAACCCTGGCGAGAGAAGCTACTGTAGACTGACTGATTGATTGATTGATGTATATTTCACTTTTACTAATGCTATGAGATGATTATTTTATTTTATTTTATTCTACTCCATTTATTTAATTATTCTACGTGCTATGGACCCTCCTGTGAGTCTGAAATAAAGATTGAATTGAATTAGGCTGAATTAAGCCTAAGGACGGGATAATATCAGTTTTTAAACCTGTCACAGCATGCCTTGGAATACAGCTCTTAGGTCTCCACATCTTTGTTTTACCCAGACTCGTGTGGACTTACCCCTAAACATTTCCCATTGAGGCTAAGGTATCACTTAATAGCCAGAGGGACAGTTTGTAAACAAACAAACACACACACACACACACACACACACACACACACACACACACACACATACACACACACGCACACACACACACACACACACACACACACACACACACACACACACACACACACACACACATGCACACACAAACACACGCACACAAAATAAAAGCATTGCAGTGCATCTGAGAAGACTTCCTGTGCAGTTTGGCTTGTCTAGGTAACACCTTACCTGCAGGCATCCAACTACCCATCATCCTCAGCGAATTCCACTGATTCACTCGCCCCCTCAGTCTTCCGCTTAATGACTCCACCGCTGCCCTAGTTGTCAGGGGATAGCTGTCACCATCAGTAATTACGCTGTTAATATAATTTTCTGTTCCACGGGGTTAGTTAAACTGTGTGGTGCCACCCTCCCCTCCTCCTCGCCGATTCTGAGGTAACCCAGAACTGACCAATCGGAGGCGAACATGAAGGGCATTATTGAAATCTGACGCAGTGCTGAGTATCCAACACTGTGTTGGTTGGTAGAGCGCAGTGTAAAGCTGCTGAAGAGGCGAATAGCCCTCCACTGACCACAAGATGGGGATGTTGGAGTTGGGGAGAGGGACCCCAGTATGCAGATACTGATGGGCTCTCTCTGCTGCTCGGAAATAAATCTGCTGTGAATGACGCAGGCTATTTTTGGGACTCGTGAACCTTTTGAAACACTCAGCTACTTGTATGTGATAAAGGAGACATGACAACTGTAGTGTCATGAATGGCCTGTGACCTGTGTCACAGAGGTCATTTACTAGAGATTTTTTTTGTCTGTATGGTATAATTTTATCATGTGTGATTACCGTAATTTATGTCTCACATATAATGCTCCTCTTGTTATTTTGTGTTATGGATTCCAACCTCCATTACAAATTAATCGTGATTTCCCCTAATTTGTCTCCCGGATGTTCTAGTCCTTCAGTTTCAACCACTGGTACAATATCATTGTGTTCAAAATGTGTTAATAATACAACAATCCAGAAAAAAAATGGTTATTTGCTTATCCTTTTGGCCTTGCTACAGTGTCAGTTAATTAGAGTATCAATAGAGTTGTTTGTCACTTCAGTAGAATATGAGTTGAAGAAAGATGGCAGTATCATTCCTACTTGAAGAAATGACACAAACATTGATAGCCATTTCTTCAGATTGTCCTGCGTGGGATTAAAGGTTAGGGTCATATACTTAATCCCTCAGAAAATCCCCATGCCTCCACCCTAGCGGAGAGCTCTGCTAACGATAGATGACAGCAGCATGTAAACGCCGAGACCACATTCCCACACCTGCCTTAAATCAAGCAGCAGTGTACAAAGACCAGAATTTAGCCAGGGGGAGAACAAAGACAGAATACAATGCTTGCACAGTGATTAAATGTGTCCTTGTGGGTGAGATTGTGATGTGGATTGAAAGGATGTGGTGTCTTTTGTCTCACGTGAAGGGCATATGCTGTGGATAGTGATGGTATATTTTGACCTTGACAGATTCTCCAGGTTTTCTATATCTCTGCTTCAAGCAGAGTCTATTGTAACATGCGGACACAAGAGAAGAAGAGTGCTGAGAAGAGAAATGTCTACATGAATAGATATCTAGAGAAATAAATGCCAGTGTGCATGTGTGTGTGGGTGAGAGAGAGAGAGAGAGAGTGTGTGTGTGTGTGTGTGTGTGTGTGTGTGTGTGTGTGTGTGTAAAATGCAATATTGTCCAGGACCTGGGGAATCATAGAAATAAACCAGTAAAATGCAGTGCTTTATTAGAGTAAATCGTCTCCTGTTCTACATCATGAAGAATAGCAGTCCCAATGAGAGTGTCTTAGGGGGTTTCACAGCCTAAGCACATAGCTGGAGTGAATTGAGTATTAACATAGGTAGTCAACTCTAACTCATCATTAACTCATCATTAGTTAACTCCTGATGAGTGGAGAGTTAACTAATTATCTTTATTTGTGATTAATCTGTCAATTATTTCCCCAAGTCATCAATTAATGGTTTGCTGAAATGTGTAGAAATGCAGGTTGGAGGTGTAAGGGTGGAATAGGATACTAAAAGGACGCTGTGTTGAGGGAGCAGGTAATTGCCGTGCTGTAATAGTGTGCTCATGATAATGGGTCGGACAAGAGTACTCTGCCAGAAACAGGCAAACAACATAATCAGCAATAGAGTACAATTCTCAACTTGAGAAAAGTACCGGTACATTTTGTGCTTCACACCAAGAACAAAAAGTTGCTTCCACTCTGCAAGATTTGGTGAACAGAGTATGTGTGTGTTGAGGAGTGTAGTTAAAGGTGAGTGTCTTTACATTGAAGAACAGAACAGGAGAAGAGTGTGTGTATGTATCTGTGTGTGTGTGTGTATGTGTGTGTGTGTGTGTGTGTGTGTGTGTGTGTGTGTGTG
>NW_027468689.1:16384705-16402205 GCF_046254945.1 Alosa pseudoharengus | reverse complement strand
AAGAATAATATCAGTCACAATATCATTGTGACATATCTGTTGGAACTGATCTACAGGTATTTATGACCGAAATAGATAATTTAAAAAGGGAAAATGCTGAATTGATAATCAGATCGAAGATTCTTGAAACACAGTTGCAGGTGCTATATATAGTCTTCATATGTTTTACTTATGTCATATGTTACTTATGTTATATTATACTGTGTGACATGGTATAAATGAAGTGGTCTTCAGGCTCCATCTGTATAGTGATGAACAGGCTCCATCTGTATAGACCCTTTCATCAAGAAAAACAAAAACGATGCTTGAACGTTCTATTTTGTTCCCAATCTACTTCCGCTTCATATAACATATGGAATGTTAAAACGGAAGAATTGTGGGAACAACAATGCTGAAAATGGAACTCTCTTGAAACGGTCAATGCAGGTGTTGTGGCACTGACTCTTTGAAGCCTCTTCAGGTTAATCTTAAGCCAGTACGGCACAAACATATGCTTTGGTTTGTATTGGGTTTGAAACGTACACTTATGCATACGTCAATGGGAGTAAAATAACCCTCTGTAAGGCCAGCATCTGTGCTGACAAGGGTGTTGGAGTGATCAATAGATGCATAAAAATCATTATGTAGCTCTAAGCATAGCATTAAGAGTTTAATGGCTGCAAGCTATGCAGCAGGGAGATGGTGTGAGCCGGGGGAGAATGCCGCCATTCCGAGTTTCTTTTCTGAGTTTCTTTTTTGCTAGATCTCTCTTTCCACTTTTGTCTGTCCCTTTCTTTAATTCTTCCTCTCCTTTCCCTTCTTCTTCCCTTTTTTCTCTTTGTCTTAAGCTTTTCCTTCTATATTTTCTTCCTGCTCTCTCCTCTTTCTTTCTCTCTCTCTCTCTCTTTTTCTTTTTTAGAAAATTCATGGTCTGTTAACTTCAAATGCAGGCTAGTGAAGGTCAGCAGCTAGTTCTGAAAAAGGACTTGGCTTTAGGAAGACAACACTGCAGTGTCCTCCTACTGGGGATGTGTTGACAAAACATGGAGATGATGAGTTTATGTAGAGCATATTCAGCACACACACACACACACACACACACACACACACACACACACACACGCACGCACACACATACGCGCACACACAGTAGACTTTGCATGAGTTGTGACACACTTGAAAAGAAGAACATTCTAGAAAAATGTCAGGGCAGCAACCAGTTAGTTAGTGTATGGTATTGTTTATTGGTATTGGTATTGTAGCCCCCCTCTCTCTTCACCAGTCTGTCATACACACACACACACACACACACACACACACACACACACACACACACACACACACACACACACAGAGAGAGAGAGAGAGACTCTCTTACACACATATGTTTGGAATGCCGTGTGCCCTCTCAGTTCTCCTCCACTGGCGCTGGTCATCCCTAATGTACTGATGATGAAATGGACCCATCTCCGCCACTCTACCACTCCATCACTCCATCGGTATGCATCACGGGGCGTTCAGAACAACAATAGGCTGAAACACTCCACGTCTCTCTCTCTTTCTCTCTCTCTCTCTATCCCTCTCTCCTCCTCCTATCGCTCATCTTAAACCACCTTGACCTGCTTAGTTCCGCATGTTCTAGAGCGAGTAACATTACTGTGCTCTGTGTCTGTCGTGAATGCTTTACCAGAGGCCCCAGCAGATTCGAGAATCATCCAGCAGGTTGTGTTTTTTTTTACACATCCCCTGCAGCCCAGTGTTATGTGATTTGGTGATCATGTTACTATTGCTGTTATTAGTGTTATCGTGTTTTACTATGAGTGGCAAGTTGGCGTTTTGCTGATCATTTAAGCCGGTGGTGCGGATGTTTTAGCCATGAGAGCCGGGGGGAATGTCATCCTGTGTGAGCTCAGAACATGACACGAGGGAGTTGTGCTTTGGAGGTGGCACTCACACACACACACACACACACACACACGCTCACACGCGCACACACACGCACATGCTCACACACACACACACACACACACACACACATATGCTTGCACACACACACACACACACACACACACAAGCACACACATACAGACACAGACACACATGCATGCACACACACACACACGCGCACACACACACACACACACACGCTCATGCACACACACATGCACACACACACACACACACACACACGCGCACACATGCATGCACACACACACACACACACACACATACACACACGTACACACACACACACACACACACACATACAGTACACATACACACACATACACACATGTACACACACACATACACATCAACACACACACACTCACACAGACATGCACGCACACACTCACACACACACACACACACACACACACACACACACACACACACACACACACACACACACACACACAAACACACACTGAATGCAGAAGTAATGGATATGCACATGCAGTCACATACAGTCCTGCAATCTGATTGGCTGTATTTCCAGAAATATGATTGGCAGACGGAATCCTGTAATCGGATCGCCTAATGGAACCATGCAATCAGTTTGACTGTTGATTTCCTGCTATTTGATTGGCTGCCAGAATACTGTGTCTGATTGACTGGCAGAATAGTAGAATCCTATTGGCTGTTGTTCTTGTTGGCTGCCAGAATCCTGGAATCTGATAGGCTACCAGAAACTTGCAATCTCATTGGTTATTGGAATCCTGCAATGTGATTGTCTGCCACAATCCTGCATTCGGTTTGACTGTCGTCCCCTGCAATCTGATTGGCAAATGTAATTGGCTGTTGATTTCCTGCAATTTGATGGCCTGTCAGAATGGAATCCTGCTGTCAGAATCCTAAATATTCAAACTACTTTGAAGTCCAGTCTTTCAAACGACATTACTCACATTGCACACACTACACACCAAAATGATTTACTGCAATTACAAGTAAAATAGCCCTTATATATGCAGGTGATAGAATATTTTTCACTCCCTTCACCCATCCTTGGTTGCGGCCTGTAGAAAAACGCTTTTAGTCCAAATTTTTTTGTGCACTTTAATCCCTGCACACATCATATTTTGGACACATGCTCACATCTCTCTGCCTCTGTGTCACACACACACACACACACACACACACACAGTGGTGTCCAGGGGCAACCTGTGAACTACGCAATAGCCCTTACACAGAGCGAGAAGCACAGAACCCCACACATTCTTGGTCTGTTTGTCTGTCTGTCTGTCTGTCTGTCTCTCTCTCTCTCTCTCAGTCTCTCCCTCTCTCTTTCACACACACACTCAAATGCACACACACACACACACACACTCAAATGCACACGCACACACACATTGTGTCAAACACAAACTTTGTCTTTGTGTGTGGCTTGTGTAAGAGACGTGGTGGTTAATTTGCTGTACAGAGAGGGAGGAGAGGCAGTGGGTGACCTTGTGATGGGAGCCTGCAGAGTGCACCAGTGATGCAATAAAGCAAATGGAGTAGAGGTGTGTGTGTGTGTGTGTGTGTGTGTGTGTGTGTGTGTGTGTGTGTGTGTGTGTGTGTGTGTGTGTGTGCGTGTGTGTGATCCTTGTGGGATTGTACCCGAATGTCATTGTAAACATTTGCGTTTGAATTATTTCGTGTAAATGTATGTGATAGAGGTGTGTGTGTGTGTGTGTGTGTGTGTGTGACTGTGTGTGTGTGTGTGTGTGTGTGTACATTTGTGCATGTGTATGCCTGACAAAAATAATAGACTGAAAGGAGAATACAGTGTAATGAATGATGTATCATTTGTGTCTTTCTTTTTACCCCCTATACTCTTTCACCCTTGTCTTTCATCCTTCAGTGTATTTTTTCCATTTTTCCAACTCAGTTTATTCCTTTTCTGTCTGCCTTCATTTGCTATTTTTGTTGTATTGTTGTTGTTGCTGTTGTATTGTTTGTAGTTTGTAGTGTGCACAAAAAGTCCAATAACCGGTTAACCATTCAAGACTATACTAGACAGCTATTAATATAATAACATAGGCTACAGTACCATAGCATAACATAGGATAGTACTGTGTAGAAGTTATGCTACCTTGGGAGAGGGTATGCTACCACGTCACGATATAGGCCTAAGTTAGAATGTTGCAATCACAATTAACAGTGGATCTTTGCATTTTGGCGTTTTTTTTTTTGTTTGTTTTGTTTTATGTGAGGCATTGGAGTGTGTAGCCTACCTACACAATGCAGGGAAATAAAAAAGAGACCACTAAATTTATAAAAGGCGGACTCCCGAATGCTCTTGATAATGCACCCTCGAAATAGCAGTCGGTCATGCGAATTACTGAAAAAACGTTGGTTAACAATGTTTTGTTATTCAGGCCCCAGCTGTGTCGCAACTGGCTGGGGCACCTGCACCGTACGCCGGCGACCCGGGTTCGATTCCCGCCCCGTGGTCCTTTCTGGATCCGACCCTGACTCTCTCTCCCACTCACTTCCTGTCATTCTCCACTATCCTGTCAATTAAAGGCATAAAAAAGCCCTAAAAAATATACTTAAAAAAAAAAAAACAATGTTGGTTGTTCAAATATGTCAAATTATTCGTATGTACACCCCTACAACATAGCAATAAAGACTTCATTTACAGTTATACGATTTCTGGTACATTCTTCAATGTGTACAGTATGATCATATTATGCTGAGCTTTACTCAACGGGTCATTCTCAACAAAAAAAAGAAATAACATTTTATTTTTCTTTGTCCACTTTGTCCGACTCTCACTGTAACTGAATGCTAACACTGAGTGTCAGTTACTGTCAGAGCGGGCAGTGTTTTCCGAGGCTCCGCTCAGAGGAGACGTCCTTCTGGAAGGTTCCGTCCGCCCGTCATTGGCCGCCCACCGCTGCACGCTTACAATAAACATAATGGGATTGGAAGCCTCTTACATAAATGGCACTTTGGAAGGGCCAGAACTGGACGGCAGCAGTCGCTGTCTCAGCCTCCGTTTGCTTTTGTAGAGGTCAGTCAAGTGTAATGCATTTGTGTAAAAGGCTGCTATGCGGTACAGAATACATAAACATAAAACATTATCTTTACATTTAGTGTCCCCCCCCCCTTACTTCTGTCCAGCATGTCCAAAATGGCATGTGTGTGTTTCCGAGGCAACTGACCTTCATGTTTGTCGTCAGGTGATCTTTTAGGTGAGTGTCAGGGCAATGCATGAGAATCGTAATGGGTCCCCTGATGGGACATTTCTAACAAGATTGTTCATTGAACCATTGAGCATGGCAGCAGTAGGTGACCTGTCTTTGGAGCCAGTGTACCACTGTTGATTTGTGTGTGTGTGTGTGTGTGTGTGTGTGTGTAAGTGTGTGTATGTATGTGCGTGCATGTGTGTGTGTCTGGAGGTTTTTATATTGACAGCTGGGGACGGACTGGCTGCTCATCTTTTACACAGTGACCAGTCGTGTGTCTGGCAAACAGTGGCTATTTAGGAGCGAAATTTAAAGTGCTGGCTTCCAGCCACAGCTGAGTTTATAGCTCCTCATCAGCTGGATGTCAAAGACAATGATCCTGTAGGAAGGAAATGATTTCAGCTCTGTGGACAGGACGAGAGGATGGTCTGATGGAAGTGGTATACATTTAAACCGTGCTTCACCAGTGGCATGAAAAAGCATTGGTTAGGGGAGCACAACTACAATGTAAACTGCAGAGCTACACTGTTTGGTACGGTACACGAAACTCTCTACAGTGTTGAATCCACATGAGTCCCTGTTTTCCACTAAAGCCGGAATCTTCTCAGGGATCTGAAAGTGGATGAGTACCTTCCATCCTAGCGCATCCACAAATTCAGAATCATGGAAATTACAAAGGTAAACAACAGCACGACACACGTGCATGGTGTACGTGTCAGCAACGTCTTTGTTATTAAACATCGTGAAGTGCTGTCACAATCCCATTTATACCTATCTGAGCCCATGTGGTCTCACACACTCTCTCACTTAGATCAATTAAGTCTGTGAGTCTTTAGTCCTTAGTCCTCAGGGCTCACTTTGGGATTGGCCCAATGACTGTATTCATTCGTGGCAATAAAGCATCATTTGGTCTTTGATTTGAAAGAGAGAGAGAGAGAGAGAGAGAGAGAGAGAGAGAGAGAGAGAGAGAGAGGGAGAGTTTGGATGAGAGTCTAACAGAAGAAAATGTGTTTTTTTAGCTGTATTAGAAAGGACTGATGGTGTCACATTTCTCAAAGCCATTGCCATGTGCAGCAGTGTTTTTTCCCTACGTGTCCTTTTCATCATCTCTTCTTCTAGGCTCTTCACTTGCTGTCATCCAGCTTCTCTCTCCCTCACTCTCTCTCTCTGTCCCTCTCTCTATCTCTCTTTCCTTCCAGATGTTTAGGCGTGTCACCATAACAACTTTTTATTGGACAATATATTGTCTTAGAAAATATTGCAATAAACGATAATTGGCATAGGTTAATGTTTCTGTACACAATAATGCCTCTCTCAACCTGCAACTGCTAGCCTGACGAGCCAGACCCACATCAAGATGTAGGGTTTGGGAACTCACAAGAGCTTCGAAATACTGCTTTGAAACGTGGTTGAAAACAGCCATTTCATGTGACCACTGCTTTGAAACATTGTTCAAACCGCCCATGTCATGTGACCAAGGCTAAATAAACCTTCGGTGCATTTCACCAGTGTCGGCAGCAAGCTGCTATGAACCTGTGCGTTTAATTAACAGTGTAGACCTTGCTTAAGCTTAAACCTTGCTTTGAACGTTTCAGTGTTTCACAGAGCCTCGCTTGGCCAATCCCCAACGCCATGCTTTTAGCCTAGAAATCCAAACATAATTTGCAGCCATTGTAGTCTAGCAACACTCCGTTGGCTTGCGAGCTGGAAATATTAAACTTCTATCAGTCCAATCACATTGTGTATAGAGTCGATGACGGTGTATTTCCGTGTGAATTTCTTGCTACTTGAAAACAAAGAAGATGGATGCTGCTGCTGGCGAACAGCAGTCTTTGAATTGCGACTCGAGTTAAGCTTTTTTTAAATTAGCAAAAGTTTGATCAACTAGCCATCTAGCTCGCTGGGAAAATGCATGGGACTCATGAGTTGTAGCTGGTTGTAGCACTATCCTATTGAGAGGAAATTTGAAAGACAACCGTTTATCCCGCCTCGGATTGAGCACTGCCTATGGTAAGTTCCAGACCCTACATCTTGATGTGGGTCTGGCTCGTCAGGCTACCATGCTGTTGGAGGTGCAAACAAAAGGTGCTTTGTCATTGAGATAACATAGGTAGGTGGCATTTATTCCCTGAACTTGTTGTGAGCTTGTTGCCAGGCCTATAACTTCCTAAAAAAATGAATAATACTTTGGAGACACTAACACACATGACTACAACCATAAGATGGGCCTTTAGTTTAGGTTAAACTAGGTTAAAACCAATGACTGCAAACACAAACGTTGAGGTCGACAAAAGTAATTATCAATATCTTCATATATTGTACAATAACTCAATATTGCCAATTTTTGTGACAGACCTACATATGATGCTACATTGGTCTTACCAAGTATGACAGAATTTCAGAATGCCTCTTCTGAAGATCATACTCTAGTGCTGATCCAGATTCAGCTTCACTCCAGATCAGATTCAGATCCAATCCAGACCAGGTTCAGAACCAGTCCAGATGTTGTCCACCTCCGGTCCAGTTGTAGCCATTAGCATACTGTATCTGTGAATAGAGGTCCCAAGACATTGCAGGATGACTGAGGAACAATTACAGCTTTCTGCAGCTTCCTGCCAACGACCAGGCCTCCTGAGTTAATCTCCTTCCCCCTCCCTTCCTCTCCTCTATTCTATCGCTCCTTGCCTCACTGTTCCCCTTCTCCGTCCGATTTCTTCATCTTCCTCTCTGGCTCTTGTGTGTGATAAGGAGATTTAGAAAGAAAGGGGGGGGGGGTGTTGAGTGAGAGGAAAAATAGCCCACTTCTCTCTCTTGTTTGAATTGCGTCCTTCTTACCCCATCCAATTCTCCTTGCCTGTCTGTTTTATAATTTTGCATTTACCTTATCTGCCGATAATTTCACAAACACACACACACACACACACACACACACACACAGACACACACACACACAGAGTGTGATTAGATTAGCATCAATACTATATATTAAAATCAAATTCAATGCTAAACCTTTTTCAAAGCAGTGGGCCACATCCTTCTCCTCCTTCATTCACCTTCAGGGTCGTTAGCATTCATCACCCATTTGTTAATGTCACCTCTCAGAAATAACAATCATCACACACGCGCGAGGAGAACACAATATCCTGGTTCTCGAGCAGTCCAGTGCGGACCCCTCCAGAACCGCTAGCTCTTTAGAACCGGAGGCAAGGTCAGGCGTACTCCGGGCTGAGTGTAATTATGCAGTGTGTTCCCGGGGCGGGACCCCGTCTGAAGTGAAGTGCCTGCATCTTTGTCTTCGCTGCTCCGCCGGGTGCAGTCGACTAATTGTGGGGATTAGTGTGATTTCTCCTGAGACACAAGTGGGATTGAGCCGTTCAGTCCAATGAACAACATCAGGATTTTTTTTTTTTGGTCATATTTTCTACCCCTGTGCGTGTATTCTATGTGTTGCTCTCTCTCTCTCTCTCTCTCTCTCTCTCTCTCTCTCTGTCTCTCTCTCTCTCTCTCTCTCTGTCTCTCTGTCTCTCTCTCTCTCCCTCATTTGGTGTTTTTTTTCATTAAGTGCTATTAAAATGGCAACACACACACACACACACACACACAAAAGCATTCCATAACACTACTGCAAAAAACCTCTTTTTCTCTCTCTATCTGGTTATTACTGTATCTCCACTCTCACCATCTCTACCTTTCTCTGTTTCCTCTGTACCCAGAGAGTCATTTGTATTACACAGTTGAAATATACCTTATGAGTTCTTTCTGTTCAACCCATTTTGGAGGACGCTGTTATTTGAAACTGGAAACTGATGTGTGCTTTTGCACATGCTTCTACAGTCTTAAATGTAGACTGTACCCCCCCCCCACACACACACACACACACACACACAAACACACACACCACCACCACCACCACCATCCAAACCTATGGTGGCTTCCATCTTGCTGCGGCAGAAAAGGGTGGTGGTGGTGGTACTACGGATGGTGGTGGTAAAAATCCTGCGCTCGAGCAGATAAACGAGGGAACTTCCGTTTAATGACCATCTCGTCCGCTGTGCATACACATTTGTAGATCCTTCAATCCCCAAATGGCTCGTCCAATCAATAAGAGGCAGATGACTCCTCACTCAAGATAATTACGCCAATTAATCATGCCCCCCCCCCCGTCCGTCCGTCCCGTCTCCTGACCGGGATTTGGGGTCCGTAGAGCAGAGCAGAGCAGAGCAGACACTGAGACTGGTTTCCTCGCCTCCAGTCTGAACAGGAGCTTTACAGTCGGGCTATGCCAGATGCACAACGCGGAAGGTTTGTGGAGTGTACTGTATTCTTTAACAATCAGCTTCCACTATAATCAATGGAACTGGCTACACCAGTAGGCTACTGTGGACATTTGAGGGGGGGAAAAAAAACATCTTCTATTTTTTCTGTCTTTTTTTTTGCTTCAGGTGCGCTTAATTTCAGTTGCGCTTTCAGTGTAGCCCGGAGTTTAGCCGCTGAACAGACTAGATGTCAGTCACCACAGAATTGTTATATTGGAGAAGCTTTTGCTTTTGCCTTTGCAGTGACTGTATGTCTGTGGCAATGATGTTAGCATCTAACATATTTCTGTTAAAAAAAAAAAAACTTTGCTGGGTGTGTGTGCATTAATGACAGCAGTGACAGGGGTGGGAGAAATCACCAGGGCAACGGTGTTGAGGCTGAGGATTCACTTATGCGTTCGCTATCCCTCGCCAACACTCAGCAGAGCAGTGGTATCCAGGGGCAACCTGCAAACTCCGCTACAGCCCCAGCAGAGCAGCAGAGGACCTAATTTCATTGCTGTCAAAAGCTGCGCAACACATACACATACAAATACACACACACACACACACACACACACACACACACACACACACACTTTAGGTAAGAGATAAAGATAACTCTTGCACCTCCCTTGGCTTCTCATGTAACTTACTGTTACAGCCATAGTGCCTTAAACATTTACACTAGCTTACATATTGTGGCTATCAAACCCTTCTGTAATCACTATGTTAACTTAAGTTGGTTCGGACCACCTCGATGAGTTATGCTAAGCTAGGCTAACGGTGGGTTGTATCATCTTACCTAACTCTGGAGGAGACTGTGATTAAGCTAATTGTTGGCGTGGATTCGAAAGATGGAATTGAAAATTCTGGATTTCCGCTAACTTCAGGCACATAAATTGTTTTTCTTTAAGCCCTGCAGACAAACATACATATGCACAGGCGAACATTCATTGTTGACCATATACTGTACAGATGGACAGAGTCACACACAATTCTGTGGCTGTCTCTCTCTCCCTCATTTCTCCCTGAGGTCTGCGAGTGTGTGTGTGTATGTGTATGTGTGTGTGTGTATGTGTGTGTGTGAGTTGGTTGATTTATTCCAGAATGACTGTTGATCAGGTGAGAGTGCTACACCCTGGGGAGAACAGCTCAGCTTCTTAAGGAGCCAGAGTTAATATCTATTATCTTATTCATGAGGAGAGATAGGGCCAGAGTGTGTGTGTGGTGGGGGTGGGGGGGGGTCTCAGACAGTGTGCATTTGTGTGCATGTATGTGTGCGTGTTTGTGTGTGTGCATGTGTTAACATGAGTCTGTGTGTGTGTGTGTGTGTGTGTGCATGTGTTAACATGAGTCTGTGTGTGTGTGTGTGTGTGTGTGTGTGTGTGTGTGTGCGTGCGTGTGTACACTGAGAAAGTGTGTTGGTCTGTGCACTGAGAAACACTGCAGGATGCCAAGGTCCTCCTGGCAGCTATCAGAGCCCATCATCTGTGGCGGCTGTGGGCGCTAAGCAGGCTCAGATAAAATTTGTCTACCAGGGTTAATCTGGAGTGCTAACGACCAGGCAGCCTGCGAGAGAGTGTGTGTGTGTGTATGTGTGTGTGTGTGTCTGTGTGTGTGTGTGCGTGTGTGTGTGTGTGTGTGTGTCCGTGTGTGTGTGTGTGTGTCCGTGTGTGTGTGTGTGTGCACGGGAGGCTGCTGCACGTCACATAAGTCAGCAGCTGGACTTACCTCATCAAAGTGCCGCCATTGATCAGGGCTCAGGGGCCATGGATGGGGTGCAGTGCAGACTAAGTGACACCTAATGAAGAGTTGTAGACTAGTGGTTGGCTAGAGTTTCATCAGAGTAACATTATCTCATCATTATCATTATCTGTAGTATAATGTAGTGAATTTAATAGTATAATATGCTATAGGATAGGATAGAATAGAATACAGTGTTGTGTGTATAGTGTGTAGACCCTTTCAACTGCATAAACAAACAGGTGCGTTCCTAAGGCATTTCTGGTGGCACAGAAAAACAACACTGAGCTAACGGTAACTTGAGCGCAAACAATAAAGTAAAAACGAATAAATAAAAACAAGTTTTAGGGTATAGTTGTAGAGCATTACGTTAAAGTCAGATTAATTTTCATTTCAAAGTATCTACGTTGGTTTTGAACATTTCAACTGGAAACCCTCTAGGAACAGATTGAAGAATAGTGATAGTATACAGTATACTTGATTTCTTTTGAGTATGGCTGATAGTATATACTTTCTTTTGAGTATGGCTTCTCCCACTGTACAGGATTTGGAAAGGCTTTAGTTTTGATAGTGCTCCCAGTAGGGCTGCACAATTTGGGGAAAATATTTAATAAATATTTGTGATATGATTTCTGAATGTCAAAAAATTGATTCAGTTCAATATTCCAGATGTCTCTTTAATTTGTGCCACCCCTGATTGGTGAGCATACCCAATGCACAAGAAGCACAGCACCCCAAACCGACTGTGAAGCTCGCCACTACGCACACCCAACAACCAGAAGTGGCATACTCAATGAGGATGAAATGAATATAAAAGTCATACATTTTAACAAAATGAACCGTGTGCGATTATTCGTAGCTTTTACGATTGGGTATAATTGCATTGGTTCATATTGCGATTATGATAATTGTGCAGCCCTAGCTCCCATACCTCAGTGTGTCCATTGATGTGCTAACAATGTCAGCACCATGGGTTTGATGTTCAGGAGATGCATATGCTTATGAAATGTCCTGGTTGCACCGTGAAGTCGGTTCTTTAAAGGAGAACATGGGACGCCCCCTGTCTTTAGGGATAATATAGCCGCAGGCATGTGGTATATGTGTAACCCCTTCTTAACGGGTGTGTGCACAGGCACTAGTTACAATACATAAAACAATTAATTAAATGGCGCAAACAGGATCCTGAAGGTCTCAGCGGTGGAATGGTGAGCTGGCTGAGATTCCTAAATACCAGAGTAGGCTAATAATTAAAGACAATCAAAGAATTAAATAGCGTGGTGCCTCCACTGTAAAAATACTACACTTACCGTATAGCTCATGTATAGTGTATTCCTACAGAATTTAAATAATCAATGTGAAAATAATAAGACTAGTGGTGAATGCATACAAATGAATTGCCAAGGCATGAAAAAAAAAGGTTTGGTTCCTGTTGGTTGTCAGTTGAGGCCATGGGTCGGTAGGGAATTTTTATTTTTTATTTTTTATTTTTTCCAGTGGCAGTAAGGGATACAGTAGGTAGAAAATCAATCCCACCAGGATTTCGCGAGGTTTTTTGAGACTGTTGCGACCTAAAATGCCTGGATGGAAGTTGCGGTGATTTTAGCTGTTTCTTGTGGAGAAATTGCGGGAGGAAGTGAAAATTGCAAAAATAGTTTAAATTTAGGGCAATTAAGGTTAGTAAGACCAAAATCACACTGATAATCTTGATGCTTATTAAAAAGGATAATCAAAGGTAAACCGTAAGGATTACAGAAAATCAAAGTAGGCCTACTTTATTTGTGAAAATGCTTTGACTGAGGTCATTCACAAAGCATTATAGTAGAACTGTCCAAAAAAGACAGTCACCTAAAGAGATGGCATCATGTCATATGTTTCAATACATTCATATATTTTGTAATTCATATTAAGTTCATATCTTTTTAATAATTCATAGTCTGTGGCCTGCATAATTACTAATAGCCAAGTAAGTAGCTAGTAATTTCATATTGATTTAAACTATTTGACTACACTTCTGTTTAATGTCATTACATTGGTGGTGTATGTCTCAGTGTTTCCTCTAGGATTTTTTTAAGCAGTGGGGGCAGGCCCCACAACAACCCCCCCCCCCCCCCCCCACGACACATACATAAAAAAAAAAAAAATTATAGCCTATAATTTAGTACGAAAAGTATTTCTATTTCTATTTATATGAATTGCTTAAAAATACTGCTAATTTTATGCTGTTTAACAAATGTATAAATTGTGCACTGTCGCTTTAATTCACGTTTATTTCTCAATGATCTTCTGCCTGCTCCGCTATAGCTAGTGCTGTACCTACGGCTGGGCCCTCTCACAGTTTTTAAATGGTCAGTAGTGGGAACTACTGTTGCCTTCATGATTTCCTTTTAAAAGTATCTTATAAGAAGGATATATCAATTATCAACAATGACAAGCCAGCTGGAACCTGCGGCTCTCCTTCTCGTGAGTGCAGACGCTTTCCCAATTAAATGGATCACATAATGTTCACGTTAGATCTGCTGCAAAGGAGTTAACTTAGTTTAACATGATGTTATCTCGATTTAACATGATGTTTTGACATTGACATTGCAAACGTTCTCTAAGGAGAGTGAAAAGCAGTTTGCAGTAAGGCTAACCAACGTCGTCTCTATCGCAGGAAAAAAATAGCGAGCAGCCTGATAACCAAATGAAATGCTCGGCGGGCCGGATGAAAATGCTCGGCGGGCCGCAGTTTGCCCACCCCTGGCTTAGGCTAAGCATCCTGTAGCCTAATTCGTTAGAAAAAAAAATGGTTGCACTTCTTTTTGCTAATTTTCACATTTAGCAACAAGGGTAACAAACGTTTAGGTCGTGCGGCCTTTGTGCGTCTGTGTAGCCCAAATTATTAAAAAATAAACTTTTCCCTGTCATACAACACAACTATTTATTTTAACATCATTACATCTATTACTACATCTATAGACTATTTATTATATTAGTATTATATTAGTGACTCACTTATCGTTTTAATGTTTCCAGATGTTTGATATCAGGACGTGAGCTGTCAGAACTGACAAGTTGAACGTTGTCTTATTAAAACGGACCCACCACAGTGACGTTTTTGGTGGAGGTGTTGTTTAATAGTGACTCAGAAGAAAGCAAACGTTTGGACAATAAGCACATCCACACACTATGTGGAGGTAAACTGGACAGCCCCAAACCTCTGAATAGTTCTGCTTGTTGTTAAATTGCAATGTTAGCGGCTGCCAACGGGGGGTGCATAATGTCGGCAGGATCATTTAAAAGGCAACTGCAACTATTGTGCGTCTGTCCCATTTCTGATACCGTGGGGGAAGAAATTAAACTGTGGCGGGCCGCCACTACCAAATCAACATAGAGGAAACACTGCGTCTAATTGACTGCCTGCCCCTTTAAGGACGTGAGAGTAGCCTAAGTACATTTCTGAGTGGATTGGAAGGCTTGCATCTCACTGTGTTCGGCTACGAGTGTAAATCACTTTTTGCATAGTGCATTACGATATGTGGATGCAATTGGGAATGTCTTCTATGTCATTAGTTAAAATAAATGTTAAAAAAAAACAACTCGAATGAAATCATTATTGGATCATAGAAGAGGTAAATGTCTTGCAATTTTATTAATTTCTATGATTTTGGTAGCACTACTCAAACTAAGCCCACAAGCTAGCAAACATGACATAAGCTAAAAGGACATATCCAGGTAAACGTTTGCCAATGGGTTGCATAGCCTACTCAAAAATCAGTAAACCAAGTAGGCCATAATTAACTTACTTTCATAGCCTTGGTAGGTTAGCAACACCAGGTTGAGAGATGCAAGTAAGCAGATCATTAACGTTAGCCTTCTATTTATTGTCATCAAAACTGTAGAGGAACGAACACGTTAGGGCAGTCTTTGGTGTCATATGCAAAAGGTGCAGAAGTAAGTGTGCCATCTGGCTCAATATTCTGCGTGAGGGACTGTTGTGGTAGGTGAAATTTCACGGTGAAACTACGATGATTGGTCAAATTTGCGAAAAAGTTGCGGTGTTTGGACAAAATTGCGAGTGCCTTGGTAAGTGACGAAAACAATCGTCTTCGTGAACAGCTGTGCATAGGCTACTTTGTAAAAGAGAGAATACGCTCATCCCTATACATAACGCAAGGGGTAATTAATGTAATTATAGTTCGCATTTTATTTGTGGATTTATTTAATATATTTAGTGTTATTTCTAACCCAAGCTCATAAAATAAATTTGGGTCGCACATAAATTGACAGGGTCGGTCGGAAACCGGAACCCAAGAATTTTTTTTTTTATGCCCAATACACCCAGAAGTATAGTGAAATATAACAATACAACATTTATTCACTAATAATAATAAAAGGAATGACCTTTATAAGATACTTCAATGAGAAGAAACAAGGAATCAACACCCTGACAAATAGACAAACGTTAGCGAGTGAACAATTCACTCTGAGTGGAACAGGGTGAAATCTGTTAACGTTAACGTTCAGACAGTAAGGCTAAATACCCTGTTAGCTTAAGCTAAACAGTTCCCAGTGTGAAAGACAATACAATATACCTATCATTCAATCACAACAATATACAAATCACAAAATAGTATCATATATCATATGATGCAATAACCCAACCCAAGCGCTGGCCGTTGGAGCTCGTTGGTGCACCGAAGCAAAGTCAGCTCTATGAGCTGAAGGCAGGGTAGCGACCGCTACAATGCCCGTTCGACACGCCGGTCGCTCGTGCGGAGAAGCAGTCGTCCTCGGGGAGGTGTAGCTCCGGTGGGCCCAGACCAGTTCACCGTTCGTGGGCCGGGGTACATAAAAGCACCGTTAAGTCGCCACAAAACAGCACTGAGGCGGAGCAGATGAAAACAGTGACCTCTCTCTTCTCAGGGCCAACTCGGAATCACGAGCCTTCTCCTCACTGAGGTGATGGAACCTTCAGTTTCACCGCAATTTCGCGGGCATAAACAAATAACAGATAATGATTGGCTGCTTAAACAATTCAAATAAAAGCAAAACAAACAAAGACATTTGATTGGTGCACATGTATAGAATGTCGTAAATCACAGAAGCAAGTAAATTACAAAGCATTCTGGTACATGGAGTAAATTCATGCAGTAACAAAAGGGTAGTACAAGGTTATTAAGCATACTGAAAAACGTCAATTTTACAGGTGCTTACATATGTATGGAAAATATTGTGGTATATGTATGGAAAAAATGCCCGCCTTTTGAAAGCAGACAATCAAGATGGCAGTTAAATGCATCAATATGAGAAACTGAACCAGTATTCATAGCACCAGTTCTGCTTCATTGTACCATGTCAAAAGCAACCGTAACTTTTGTTTGTCTTTCGTTTTTTTTTTTTCATGTCGTCCACTTCCCTATGCCAGCAAGACTATTATATATTAATTTAGTAATCGCACAGTGTGCACTTTCTGCAGACAAAGTTGGTCTTTATGCTGCCTTTGTATATCGGGCCCTTAGGGTGCTTATTTCTTCGACAGGGAAACTGGCAATAAGCAAAACCGTGGGCGAAGTCTGCAGAGCTGCACATGAACCAACGCTAATTTAATGACTTAACATAATGCCCTTGCATTCACACATGATTTAGTACCATGAGCAAGATCCCAAGCAAAAACACTATGGGGGCGTCAGCGCAATACTCCCACATGCCACATGATTGTTAGTTCATGCACAATCAACTTTGTTCATTGCTCACTGCCCACTGCTGCCAGTCAAAGAATTGAGGGTCCTAAGGAAGCCCATAGTGTCCAGATGTCCGGCCTCATTGTTGTTCATTATACCTTAATTGGCAGGGTAAAACATCTTCTTTCCCGTGGACTGTGCTGTTCCAGAGGAAGTTATTTATTTATTTATTTATTTATTTATTTGTTTATTTATTTAATAGGGACAATGCTCATTAATCAACAGACAATGTATTGTAAGTTAGTTGACACAGTGGCGACATCTTGTGAAATGGGCTAATTATTCTTACTGCCACCTCACTAGCTGGTTTTATGCACCAGTTGCATTCTGGGAAATCTCTGTCTCCGCTTAGCTCACCTGTTTCCCATCCCATCTGCACCTGTCTGAAGCTTCTGAGAGCCCAAAGTTCCGCTCATCTGTAACCTGGCCCTCTCTGTGCAGTGGCAGCTCGTCTCTGAACTGTCAATCATGACAGCGGGAGCCGCAACGACGCTGTCTCAAAGCAGACCGAACCAAGACCAAACCTGCTATTATGTCACAACATCAATGCATCTATTACAACATTAGGAGACTATAGCCTAGA
>NW_027468689.1:16377205-16379705 GCF_046254945.1 Alosa pseudoharengus | reverse complement strand
TTGTTTCCCGGGACGACAGACGCTGCCGCTGGATTTCCACCTGGAGATCAGAGAACAGGTAGCAGGAGAGAGAGAGAGAAACAGAGAGATAGAAGGGAGGAACGAAGGATCGAGAGAGAGGGAGAGATAGAAAGAGAGAGAGGGAGGGTGATCAGTGGTTACCATGGCGCGTCTGAACTGGTGTCTGGCGGCGGTCATCAGCTGGGGGAAGTTTCTCTTCTCTTGCTTCTTCCCGCTGCGCTCGAGCAGGAGGGACCAGGTAAGGCAGATATCCCACAATCCCCTCCTCTCTCTGACTGACCCCCTGCATTCGTCCCCATAACGACCACCTGAGCAACCGCTTGGCTTGTCTGTCTTGTTTTTTTTTTGTTTGTTTGTTTTTTTTTGGGGGGGGGGGGTGATGATGGTGGGGGTCACCTTGTGCAGTTCCATTCTTGGTGGTGGTCAAAAATGGAGGATCCATCAGTCACGTTCCGTCAACACACACACACACACACACACATCCACGCACGTCCGATGGCCGCATGTGTGTGTGTGGGTCATCTCAGCTCGTGGGTGATGTGTATGATGTGCAACATACACACCTGTCCTGCAACCGTCATGTTTCACCCCCAAAGGCTTGCAGGTGTCCCCTAAAATCCACCTCCCCTGATGTCATTATGCATTCGTTCATTTCCCCTCTCTCCCCATACCTCACTCACTCACTCGCTCCATCTCTGTCACTGGAGATCCGTAGTGTTTCAGTCCAGACCAGCACAGATAATCTGCTTTGTTTTATTCTCTTCTTCATTTAATGGAATAAATGGCATTATAAATGCAGTGGCAGTTTCAAAGGAGTGTGTGTGTGTGTGTGTGTGTGTGTGTGTGTGTGTGTGTGTGTGTGTGTGTGTGTGTGTGTGTGTGTGTGTGTGTGTGTGTGTGTGTGTGTGGACACTGAATGTGCCTGCCTTATATGGCATGCTGCAATCAATAATTTGTTCCACGACATTCCAAAAAAGCTTACTTCCCCTCTATGGACGGAAAACGGCATTATGTGCGGGATCAGATATTTGGCCTGCGCTGCTGTGATAAAGGCTGTGTGTGTGTGTGTGTGTGTGTGTGTGTGTGTATATATATGTGTACTATTCTGTGGTAAGCATAGAGCTCCTGAGACTAGTCCCCTGCACTGAGCTAAACTCACCAAACACACACATATACACACACACACACACACACACCCACACCCACACAGTGTTCATGCGTAGTACAAGCCTGCAGGCGTCCTCCTCATCGTCTCATGGTTAATTGGACTTCATGCATCTCAGAAGCGGTTTTGGAGCGAGCTGCCGCCACCGCCACTGCCTCTGCAGTGATTGCGCTATTATTTTTATTTCAAAAGATCCCCACTTCCTGCTTTATATAGGCTTTTCTCTTTTTCTCCGCAGCACGGAAAGATAAGAATCGCTACAGAGTCCCTCTGTATTGGATGAGTGGGGGTGGATGGCCACGGTGTGCGTGCGTGCGTGTGTGTGTGTGCGTGTGTGCGCGCGCGCACGTGTGTGTGTGTGTGTGTGTGTGTGTGTGTGTGTGATATTTGATAAGGGGTCAAGCTGTGATTAGGTTGGTCTTCATGAGCCTCGTCATTGGCCTGATGATGTGTCTGCTGCAGCAACCACCCCCCCCCCACACACACACACATCACCTCATTCTCCACACACACACACACACACACACACACACGACACACACACACATATGCCGCAGCACCCCTCTTTTTCTCATCCCATCCCCAGCATTCTCTCTGTTCCTCTCTTTATCCCTTCCTCTCTCTTTCCATCCTTTTCCTTTTCTCTTTCCCTTCTTCTCCTCTGTGCCTCACTCTCTCTCTCCCTCTTTCCACCTTTGTCTCTCTCTGTGTGTCTATTCCCTGGTTCATCACAGTCCTCAATGCAGCCCTACTCTCTCTCTCCCCCCTCTCTGTCTCTCTGTCTCACTCTCTCTCTCTTTTTCTTTCTCTCTCTCCCCCCTCTCTGCCCCTCTCTCCATCTCCCTCTCCCTCCCTCTCTCACTCCCTTTCCCCCTCTCTCTCTCTCTTCCTCTCTCTCTCTCCTCTCTCTCTCTCTATCTCTCTCTTCCACCTTCTCTCTGTCTCTGTCTCTCTCTCTCTTTCTCTAGTTCTGTCTTTGTGAGTGTATGTGTTTCTGTCTTTCTTTGTCTGTTTGTCTGCCTGTTTATGTATTTGTGCACATCTAGGCCAGGCTGTCTTTGGAGGGAAGCAGTTGGGAGCAAGTGCGTTTTACAGCTCATGCTATGTGTATCACACACTCATACACACACACACACACACACACACACACACACACACACACACACACACACACACACGCATACACATGCAGTGCACACACACGCTATGCGTATCACACACCAAGACCTTAAAAACTGTACAGACTAGAACATACACACAGACATTAATTCACATGCACGGGCACATGCCAACAACACACTCACACTCACACAA
>NW_027468689.1:16364705-16372205 GCF_046254945.1 Alosa pseudoharengus | reverse complement strand
GCACCGCGTGCCTCGCCTCCCCTTGACTCGCTCGGACAGCAGAGGAGAGCGCTTCCGCCCGCTACGCTCCTCTCTTCACATCAAACGGATAAAGTCCTTGCACGTGCTTTAAGGCACGTTTTCGGTAACTGACCAGATCACCTGTCACGTGAGAGCACTCACCTGCAGTGTGTGTGTGTGTGTGTGTGTGTGTGTGTGTGTGTGTGTGTGTGTGTGTGTGTGTGTGTGTGTGTGTGTGCGTGTGTGTGTGTGTGTGTGTGTGTTTTGGGGTGGCGAGAGTAATAGAGGATTTTTTCCCCAGACTCGTGAGATGGAGGTCTTTGGGTGGGGGTTGGGTGGGTGGGTGGGTGGGGGGGGGGAGACTATGGGGCCGTTATCCGTCTGTGAGCAATGTGAACAACGACATGCCCCTGCAGAAGAAGCTTTCACATTGTAGTCGTGTGATGAATGAGATGTTGTTCCTGGCGTTAAAGCCAAGATCTGATTTATCATCCTCGCCTGGCGACGACAACGTAGGATTTGCATCCCTGCGACTGCAGCTAAAAGATCCTCTGTGACATTGGCAGGAAAAGTGTGTGTGTCTGTGTGTGTGTGTGTGTGTGTGTGTGTTTGTGGGGAGGGGGGGTGGTAATGATAATGCCTTGGTGCAAGATGGTTTCCTCGAAACAGCCTGACTAAATGCCCTTTCGTTTTAATCTTGATATGTGCAGCGGAGTTTTATTTGCTTCTTAGTGTTACCAATAGGGTGTAGTCATAAACATGCCACACTTGACTTCCTTCACGGAACCTAGAGCCATTAGTAAGATTTGTGTGATTTGACTTTGTGGATGCTGGACAGACATTTTCAACATTCTGTTTGGAGAGTGGATAACGTTGCACTGATGAAGGCTTTAGCCCAAAGAAAAAAAAAGTGTCCAACAAACATTTGTTGACAATAAATAATGTGTTTTTCAAGAATTCTTAGTTATTTTTCACGTGTTTAATGTAATGCAACCCAGTAACAAGTTATTTGAGTTTTTTTTCATCAAGAAGTTAACAGTTTCGTTTACCACAATGCAATAGTATTATTACTCTGAGTGTTATTAGGTTACTGGCGAAGGTAAACAACGTTTTGGTGGTAACA
Organism: Alosa pseudoharengus; assembly: GCF_046254945.1. Taxonomy (NCBI): domain Eukaryota; kingdom Metazoa; phylum Chordata; class Actinopteri; order Clupeiformes; family Clupeidae; genus Alosa; species Alosa pseudoharengus. Next base: position 16,371,082 of record NW_027468689.1, on the reverse strand, counting down.
CTGATCCCTCGATGTGGTTTTGGCGTTGCCATACCAAAGACGCGTCCCTGCACATTAGTGTATTAAGTGTCTTTTTCTTGCATTGTCACATCATTCATCATCTGTGCTTCTATGTCAATCTGTCTCTGGAACACAGTTTCCAGACACCGGGTCTCTCTCTTGCAAAAGAACACCAGATCTTGTGGTTGAAATGGAGCGGTTTGGTGTTGTCTACAATGGGTGGGTTTTGTGGTCTGTGTGTACTTTGGCTGGGAGATGTGGTGTGCTTGTGATTAAAATAAACCAGACACCGTGAAGGGAAGGGTTGGACACTGACGGGACCGGGGGAAGGCAAAGGCGGCTTTGTTTACCGGGAGACAAGGTCTTTAGAGGGAGGGGTGGGAGTTACTGGGTGACTGGCGTGTTCGTTTTAGGGGTGGGGTGCTAGGAGGGTGGAAAGGTCAGGGTGTTGGTGACAGGCTTGACTCACACACTCCTAACTGACGTATCATTTATATAATTGGGGTCTACTGCCAGGGAGTGTGTGCGTGTGTGTGTGTGTGTGTGTGTGCGTGTGTGTGTCTGTGTGTATATGTATGTGTATGTGTATGTGTGCAATGCATGTGTGCATGTGTGAAAACGTGTGTGTGTGTGTGTGTGTGTGTGTGTGTGTGTGTGTGTGTGTGTGTGTGTGTGTGTGTGTGTGTGTGTGTGTGTGTTTCAGTCCAGACGGAGAGCTGGCAATGGCCCTCACCAGCACAGGGAACAAAGAGATGGCACAGCATCAAACACACACACACACACACACACACACACACACACAGCATCATCCTCTGTTGCCATATACCCTCAGGGTGCCCAGTCCAGTGCGCAATTTGCCTGTGATGCGACACAGAATCCTTTGGGTTCTTTTGTTGGGGTTGGCACCGTCAGGTTCTGGGTGTAACCACCACCTCACCCAGCACTGTCTTCCTGAAAGATCATCTAGAGCACTGAATTGGAGAACGCGTCGCTCCATAGGGACCCACTTAACACACAATAGGAACGGATCCTTCAAGGATCAACACAAGCACGCAACATAGTGTGGAGAGCTGGGAGACTGCTGTTTGTTAACACTCCAACACTTTGATTTTGCATTTGTTTTCATTTCTTGTAAAAGACGCTTTTAACCTAAGCGAATCACAGCACAGTATTAAGTGCAGATGCTCATTCTCAGTGGGTATTAAACCTGCGACCGTGGTGTCAGTACCACTTTGCTCTGCCAGCATAGCTACAGCAACTTCTGTATGGATCTCTGCCTTTAGCAGCATTCAAATACAACAGCTGGCCGGGATCAGGGCCAGATTTGGGCCTGAGTCGGTCCATGTGTTCTCCCTGGGTATGGAGCCCATGACCTTGGTATTATATGCTTTCTTCTCTATGGACCTGCCTTTACCACTGACCCAAATAGCAGCCAGAAAAATCGGCTGGCATCCGGGCCTCGTCTCTGTCGTGTGGCTCCGGCCCAGTTCTGGGCCAAAGCCGGGCCTGAGTCAGCGGTCCTGTAGGGAGGCGTTTGAAGAGCATAGTGTGTAAATGGTAGGGGGTTGGGGGTTGGTTAGTGGGGTGTCAGCAGGGCACCAAGAGTGTTGATCCCTGAGAGAAGAGGAGAAGCTTAGAGGGACACTCCACCCCACCCCACCTCCTCATCAAATAACCAACCAACACCCCGTCCCAGCCCAACCAATCCCCCATCAGCTCGCTCCATTGGGCACGTCCACGGCAAAAGCAGTGCATTTGAAGGTCAAAGCTGAAAAACAGAGGTGAAGAGCCGTAAAGCGAGAGATAGAGAGAAAGAAAGAGAGATGGGGGGAAGAGAAACAGTGTGAAGGAAATGATGTACTGTAGCAGCCATGTTAATTTCCCACATGCTCTCTTTCCTCTCTTTCTCTTCCCCCCCACCCCCATATCTCTCTCTCCTCTCTTTCTTTCCCCTCTCTCTCTTACCCCTCTTTCTTCCCTTTCTCTGGAGTGTGAAAGTCCATGTTCCTAGTCAGTGCTCAGTGTGTGCTAATCATATGTAGCACTGTATGTAAGCAAACCCAGAATTGAAACACATTCATATACTATTTATAATACATCATAATTATTATTCTAATTATCATAAAACTATAATATATATATATATATATGTATATGTATATATATATATATGTATATTTTATATATATATTATAAGATAATATATATTTTATATATATATATTTTATATATATAGTTTTATTGTTGAGTTCAAATATTTTGGCAACCACATTTCAAGAACATGCACGGCCACTTCTGTCACGATTCTGAGACACCTAGATATGGCCTCTCTACTTTCAGCCCAGAATGTTATGGTTGACAGTTCAATTTCAGTAACTGATTATTGCACAGGTAGCAAAGTGTAGCAAAGCTGCAGCAGTGGTTTGAGTGCTCATGGGTGACCACTAGGGGCCACTAGGGGTATTGCAGTGGGGTGAATTTAACCAGGCCAGTCAGAGAATGTTTATGAGGGAACAGAAATATGTGAAGAGTCATGAATCAGCATTGTGAGAGAAACACACATACACACACACACACACACACACACACACACACACCCACGCACACACACACAATTTTGTGTTATGAGAAAAAACTACATACATAGACACAATACAATAATACTCAAACACACATACTCATGTGTGTTTAGACACACACACACACACACAAACAAAGAGAGACACATCACAACACACTAACAGTGTCAGCAGAATCATAGAGTTTGATAGCGCTTTCGTAACCTATGGCTAACTCATTTCAGCAACTGCAGGCTCCAGCCTGTCATGGCTCAATGTGTTTAACATGAGTAGGCTCTGGAAACATTTCTGTATATATGCTGTGTGTGTGTGTGTGTGTGTGTGTGTGTGTGTGTGTGTGTGTGTGTGTGTGTGTGTGTGTGTGTGTGTGTGTGTGTGTGTGTGTGTGTGTGTGTGTGTGTGTGTGTGTGCACCGAATGTTAATGCATGCGTTTATCTGGTTTTGTGCTTTGTGGTTTTCCTATGCCATCTTATATGTCTTTCTGGACACCCAGTGGCAACTTACTGCACATATATTTACATGTGTATTTACATATGTGTGTGTGTGTGTGTGTGTGTGTGTGTGTGTGTGTGTGTGTGTGTGTGTGTGTGTGTAATCTATTGTGAATTTTGCGTGTGTGTTTGTGTGTGTGTGTGTGTGTGTGTGTGTGTGTGTGTGTGTGTGTGTGTGTGTGTGTGTGTGTGTGTGTGTGTGTGTGTCCACACAAATTACTCAAAGGCATCTCATTGTTTCCAAAGGCTTGCAGAGGCTGATGGTGACACAGCACTTATGATCTGCCTCATCTAATAAGACTCTCTCTCTCTCTCTCACACACACACACACACACACACACACACACACACACACACACACACACACACACACACACACACACACACACACACACACACACACACACACACACACACATATGCAGACCCACATGAGGCTGTGTGTTGTCGCGGACTAAGACGTTCAGACACAGCACATTGATTTCTGGGTTAGTCGGGGTAAAACTCCTGAGTGTGTGTATTGACTGGTTCCTGGCCTGTGATTCAGCTCTTTTCACTGGGGTTTGAAATTGAAATTCTGGAGAGGAGCACCAGTCTGTGGAGCCCCAACTGCAGTTCTGTCATTTACTGACAAAAGAAAGCAGTGGCCTCTCCTCTCCTTTCCTCTCTCTTCTCTTCTCTCCTTTTTCTCTTCTATTCCTCTCCCGTCCTCTCTGCTCCTCTCCTCTCCTCTCATCTCATCTCTCCTCCTCTCATCTCATCTCCTCTCCTCTCATCTCATCTCTCCTCCTCTCCTCTCATCTCCTCTCCTCTCATCTCATCTCTCCTCCTCTCCTCTCCTCTCCTCTCTGCTCCTCTCCACCTCTCCTCTCATCTCATCTCATCTCCTCTCCTCTCATCTCATCTCTTCTCTCCTCCTCTCCTCTCCTCGTATGCCTTGTTCTTGTCTTCCTTCTTTTTCCTTCTCCTCTATCCATCCCTCACTTCTCCTTTCCTCTCATCTCCTCTCTTCTTCTGTCCTCCTCCCTTCTCTTTTTGAACTTGTAGGAATGCACCAGCTCTGTCCATACTGAATGGTTAAGGCTGGTTTAAAAACAGCTGTCGTGGCCTAGTCATTGCTCTCTAGCTAGTTGTCATACCAGAGCCATTGCCTTCTAATCATTTCAGAAAGTGAAACAGCAGAGTCACAGTTACAGCAGAGTCTATGTTTGTATTTGAAGAGTTCCGAAAAATGCTATAAAAAAACATTAAAAAGTAATGTAATTTGATTGTGTATTTCAGGTGATATTAATACAGTTGCAATTGTGTTGTTTGATTGAGTAAAGATAAATCAAACAACAATACCCAATTACAGTTCTACTGAAGTTACTTGGAAAACAAAATGTAAAAAAATGATTTATGAAAATTTGTCAAAATGGAGGATATAGCGTTTTGGAACCAAACTATTCATTTATTTGTTTGCAATGTTTTTTTGTGTACAGGCAACCGAGCTACACAACCCAGACTAGGGCAAAGACATAACACCAATATAGCATGATGTACTGTACAAAGGTCAAGGTCAATGGTGTCTTCATTATCCCCGAGGGGCAAGTAGTTTCACAGCTAGCAGTTCAGACAAACACCCAACAACAACATTGCACACGCATACACTCTCCATTAAAACACAGGCAATTTAAACATGTGGGATTACAGCATGTTGCTCAGGCTTGGTGATAACAAGTGAGTTTTTAAATCTGTTGGTCCTTCATGGATGTGTATGGCGCAGTGGCGCATCATGGTGGTTGGGGGTCGGTAGAACGCAAGCCAAGCTTCACACATGGAGGCGTTAGTGCTCTGGCCTTTTAATAGGTTTGCAATGCTTTCCAGGACCCTGTTGCGAGCTCGCAGTTGTTGTAATAGCGCTGCAGTGATTTATTTGCCAAGGCATACAAACATCAAATGAGGTTTTAATTATTGATCACTGTTCATACACCCACGTAAAAAAATGACAATGATTGCTTAGTCCTCTCTCCTTGTGTCATTTTAGTAGAGAAGACATCAAGAAGTGAGGCATCATAGAAGGGGCTATTTGCTATTTAGAGACAGAATGTTCCAGAATCATGGTATTTCTTTATATAGTCCTGTGTCATGGTCCTTCGCTCTGAGTGGTATTAGTAGGATGCATCTGTGGGTTCGTGCCCCAGTGTTTCTCTGTGGAGCCGCCTCGGAGTTGCTTTGAAGAGCGAGCGAGATGCTACAGTGGCTGACTGCTGAGGGATTTAGCCTCCATGTGAAGCGAGAGGAGGAGATGAGAGAGAGAGAGAGTAGAGAGAGAGAGAGAGAGAGTAGAGAGAGAGAGAGAGAGAGAGAGAGAGAGTAGAGAGAGTAGAGCGTAGAGAGAGAGAGAGTAGAGAGTAGAGAGTCAATGAAAAATTTAAGTAACGTTAGTGCAGACATGAGCGAGCAGCCACACAGAAAAAGGATGGAAGGAGACAAGAGATGAGGGATGGAGAAAGAGAGAGAAAGATAGTGAAAAAGAGAGAAGAAGGGAGGGGGGAAGGGAGAGGCCTTTGGTGAGAGGGGGGAAGGAAAAAGGGAATAAGGAAACATTGAGGGGATAAATATGGGGCAGAGGAGGGGGCAACATTGGAGAGGGTTGGGCTGGGTTGGGTTGGGAGGTGAGAAAGGGGGGAGGAATTAAGGAGGGGGAGAGTTTGGGGGATTTTGCAGGGGAGAGTAAATAAAAGCCAGATTACCCCCCCCCCCCTCCTCCTCCCTTTGCTCCCTCCTCAACATGTCTCTGGAGTCTTGAGTCTGACCCAGAGAGAGAGTGAGAGAGAGAGAGAGAGGGAGAGAGAGGGAGAGAGAGAGAGGGAGAGAGAGGGAGAGGGAGGGGGGGGAGAGAGAGAGAGACAGAACAAGAGTCAATATGGAATGGTAGGAGTGAGTTGAAAAAAGGAAAAGGCTGTGTGTGTGTGTATATGTGAGTGTGTGAGAGAGAGAGCGAGAGAGTCAGGAGGAAAAGAGGGGAAAAAACGAGTGAGGGGGATGGAATTATCCAGAGCAAGAGAGACGAGAAGGTGGTGAAGAAGGGAGTTACAGCTGCAGTCTGTCTCTTTCTCTGTCTCTCTCTTTCTCTTTCTCTTTCTTTCTTTCTGTCTGTCTGTCTCTCTCTCTCTCGCTCTCCCTCCCTCCTCTCCCTCTCCCCCTGTGAGTCGTGTCATGGATTTGCCTTGCCTGGAGAGGCAGCCTTTCGAAATACCAGGCGTTTTTGGGAATACTGCATCCGATGCGGAGATCCGCTGACTCCCTGGAGATGCCCTCCGT
>NW_027468689.1:16352205-16359705 GCF_046254945.1 Alosa pseudoharengus | reverse complement strand
CTGCACTCCCCTCTAAGGCCTCTGGAACTCCAGACCTCACCAGCACTATGATGTCTTTTTCCCCCTTCTGTCTCCGACTATATCCCTCTCTTCTCACTCTGTCTCTCTCTATCTCTCTATTTCCCTCCATCTAACTTAGTCTCTCTTTCTCTCTTTCTCTCTCTCTCTCTCTCGTTCACCCCCTCTTGCTCACATGCTTTTATCTCCTACTCTCCTCCTTTTCTTGTTCTCTGTGCTCTCTCATTCCCTCTCCACATCTGACATGACCCATTTTTATCCATTTCCTGTGTCCCACTAGAGCACCACTGAGTGTGGGCATCCAACAGCACAACATGGACACTTCATGTTTTTCTTTTCAAATTCTGTCTTGCTGTAATTCCAGCACTGCTACTACAATTCTGATTTAATAAGTCCCTGTAAACTTAAAAAAAACTTTGTGTTTGTCACATTACAGAAAATGATGTAATTAACCGGTCAGAAAAATCTGACTGAATAAAAACATTGAGAAGTACATGTAGGTTAAAATAGGCTGATGGGTATATTCTGCTCTCAGACTGTGTGGACAGGTTTGCTGACCATGCTGAATCCACACCTCAACTCTCCTACCACATAGTTAAACCAGCTGATTCTAGCACAACTCTTCAGCCAGATAGTTGAGTTCATTAGTGAAAACACTGAAAATTATGGTGTCCTGTTTGCAGGTCTAACTCCACAATTCAGTACATATGTTCTTTACATACTGTATGTTTTCAGGAGTAACCTATATAAGGTGTTTCCAAGCAAATCTCCAACTTTGGTTACAGGGACTTTGATTTGGTGACAGGGACAGGGATTGAATGCAATATTATATTACATTATATTACATTATATTATATTATATTATATTATATTATATTATATTATATTATATTATATTATATGGATATGGATTATGTGGATATAAATGCATGTATAAAGTGCGGGGTTTAGTACGTACAGTAATTAGGTGTCCTTCTTAGTGCCTTATGTGCCATGTGTTTGGGTCGTGGGTACAGACAGTTCTCAGTTAAGTGTTGGTCACTCCCATTCCCAATGTTTTCATGTTCTGTCTGCTCACACATAAAAGACGATGTTGTTGTTAATGCATGTCTGTCACTTGCTGGTAATAAACGACAGAGAGACAATCAGAAATTCATGCATTTTAATCTTATGCCCACATCACAGTATATATTATATGCCTCATCATGCCATCTTATAGTAGGAAAGGACATGGTAAACCAGATAGAAGCTGTGAACTCGATGTGTGGTGCGTGTAAAACCGGGCCAGCTATATTACACAGTCAGCTACTTTCTGGGACAAGACTTGAGGGAGTCTGTGTGTGTGTGTGTGTGTGTGTGTGTGTGTCTGTGTGTGTGTGTGTGTGTGTGTGTGTTCACTATTCATCTCAGGTAATCATAACTACTAATGGGTTCACACACACACTGCAGACTTTACAGTCTAGAAGCTGAGCTTGTGTCTATGAAGTATCTCTTACCTTACAGTCCAGAAGATGCGCTTATGTCTATGAAGAGTCTATTACCTTACAGTCTAGAAGCTGAGCTTGTGTCTATGAGGAGTATCTTACCTTACAGTCTAGACAGCCGTGGCCTGAGACCAAATTTCCCTCACGGGATCAAAAGAGTATATATACTTATACTTATACTTATAGACACTGAGCTTGTGTCTATGAAGAGTATCTTACCTTACAGTCTAAAAGCTGAGCTTACTGTATGTCTATGAAGAGTCTCTTACCTTACAGTCTAAAAGCTGAGCTTGTGTCTATATTAAGAGTTTCTTACCTTATACTCTAGAAGCTGTGCTTGTATGTGCAGATTATCTCTAGGCCTACTCTATAACCTTGTAAAGAAAACGCATTAATTGCATTGTGATAATTGCTAGCTCATAGTCACTCCTTAAATTCCACATTCCATGAACTTTCTTCACACACTGTCAAGCCCACACCTATTGTATGTCTTATCCTGATTCTTTAAACACTGGATTTGAACATTTTACCCTACTGAGATGACTTTAAAAAAGCCCCTACCTCTATTTTTAGGCACTGTAAGGTTAAGTAGATCTCTGATTTCGACTTGAACTCTCTCTTGAATTCTCAATTCAATAGAACTATTAAACGCTAGGCACAGAGAAGCACATGCAGCTGTGATCAGAAGCTTTGTAATGGAAGGAAAATCAGCTATCTTATGCCTTATCTCCCTACCATGGAACTCTATTTTATTTGGCATTTGTTAAATTTTTTTGGCCTGGTTGGTGTGCATGGATGCCATTGGCTTGTTTCTAGTTCCTAAATCCCACCTTTGGGAATCTGCGTTCCCTCACAAATCTATTAGTATCCCAGCAGTTATCCTTTTGTTTTGATCACCAGTTTTTTTTTTCCCTTGGCAATTTATTATTGTTGTTCTATTGTTCTATTTCTTTTTAGCCCATAGTATTCTCAGTTGTATCTCTCTAGTACTTCCTCTGCATCCCCTGTGGTTCTCCCATGTTCCTTAGTGTTCCCTTCAGCATTCTCTACTGTTCCTTCTTTTCCCCTGTGTTCCCTCCTCATTTCCCTCCGCTCCCGTCGTGTCTCCACGTGTTTCTGTGGCATTCCCTGGCGTTCCGTCGGAGTCCCTCGGCGTTCTGGTGAACATATCCCCTGCAGGCACCACCCTCTGTTTAAGCGCATTCCCAGGGATTGGACTGCCCCTCACAAGAGGCCATTGTTCATGACAGGACTCCAATTGGCCATAAATTGAAAACAGGTGTGTCAGCCTGGGGTGGGTGTAATTTGGTGTGTGTGTGTGTGTGTGTGTGTGTGTGTTTGGGGATTTACCAAAGCGTCACTTGTTGTGGCCTCCCTCTCTCCGCTGCGGCACGGCAGCTACTTCTTGGTTAAATATAGCGGTCGCTGGTGCGATCCGATTGGCTGGTGCTGGGTGAGGACGATGCGATGTCATTGCTGTGGTGACATGGAGCGTCATCACAGGAGCCTTCCTGGCTCTCTCCTGAGCTCTTCTGAATGCTCGTGACTGAGGGAAGCGCCTGCAGCAGTCCACCCCATCACTGGAGGACTGAGTGCAGGACTGTTGCATGATTTAAAACACACACACACACACACACACACACACACATACACATTCTCACACACACATTGTATTTATATAGCACTTTTTCAAGGTACCCAAAGCGTTTTACAGATGTTTTTCATGCTTGTATGTAGCAATACATGTCTGAAGTTGCTATATTCTTCTCCTAAAGAAATGTTGTTGTCAATGACGGTCGTGAGACCTGCAGTGTAGGAACTGAGAGTCCACCCATACCCCTGATTGGTGTTAATGTTTAGCTGGCTGAGAAGACTGTGGCGTGACTGAATATAGCCAATGGTCATGGGATAGCGATTGTCCTTTAAGTGTTAGATGCATGTGTCAGCAGTGGCGTAGCCAGAATTTTTCAAGCTGGGCGACACTGGCCCATCCAGGCCCCAATGTGGCTATGCGCCTGTGTGTCAGACATCACAAATCCAACTGTCTGCGTTGTGCAAGTTGTGTGTATGCCTGTGTGTGTGTGTGTGTGAGGAGTTGGAATGGGAGTCCTGTTAAATTCATTGGTGCTGTGTGCTTGCCCCAGTGATATTCATGGAGGGGGCACCTAGCAGCACAGGCCTGTCTGGGAAAAGAAGCAGGTTTATGGGACCTCTTGGAGTTAGAGTGGTATGACCTCACTGAATGAGTACGGTCAAACCAGACCTACTGCACTCATGTGAAAGGATATGAAGGCAAGAGGGTGAACACACACACACACACACACACACACAACACACACACACACACACACACACACACACACACACACACACACACACATACAGTATACACATACACTAAGCAACAAAGCATACTTACTCACACACAGACAAATACATGGACACTCTCACAACCACACATATACAAACTCTAAATATGTGAGTACAAAACCCTCTTCTAGTGGGTTTGATTTAGTATCACACACACACACACACACCCATATGCCCATGTGTGTGTATGCTCATAAATCCTCCGTCTCCTGCATTGCTTGAGTGCTAATATAAATGTTTATGGGCGTGTTAAGTTTTCAGAGTGTTTGGGTTGCCAGGGGTGTGGTGCAGGCTGTTTGAAAGCCCAGGATTGATGTCCAACATTTGCCCAAGTCACCAGTCCGACTGCCTTCTCACTCTGAAACAAGACGCTCTTTGAGTCGATAGCATACCTAGCGAACCCACTAAGAACACTAGAACCCACTAAGGACACTAGACCATCTCTTACGATAGACACCCTAAGCCTGGGATTTTTACAACAGAAGGGTCTCTTTTATGAACTGCACTAAGAATCAGTCCAGCATATCCAATGAACTGAATCTAGAGATCTGAATTAGGAGACAGAAGGGGATATGAAAATGCATGCATGTTACACGTCTGTCTGAAAATGTCACCTGATCATGTGCAGTAACATCTGGTGTTGTTAAAGTCACATTTGGGCCCCTGATTTAAAAGACAAAGTGCAAAGTCTCAGTGCAAGGAAAGTTCTAATGAATGAATTACAAGCAAGGTTTTTGGTTTGGGTCTTAAGACTGCAGTTTTTCTATCATTCAAATTAGGGTGTACTGTATGGTGTTGGCTCTGGACATACATGTATCTATCATATGTCTTGGCATGTTACTTGTTTATGTGCATTACTGTAATATACGATATGGTAACAATGGTATGGCATCAATTTGGGCATGGTGTGGTATATGTGGATGTGGATCATGTACGTTGACAGCTAGATATACATAGATTATGCTAATCTAGACATCCATGCTGCTTGCGGTGGGTTATTTGTTTGTGCGTCAGTCAGTGCTGGGGACAGAGCTGTGGTCTGTGCCTGCGCTGCGTCAGTGCTGGGGACAGGCCTGTGGTCCGTGGTCTGTGCCTGCGCTGCGTCAGTGCTGGGGACAGAGCTGTGGTCCGTGGTCTGTGCCTGTGCTGCGTCAGTGCTGGGGACAGGCATGTGGTCCGTGGTCTGTGGTCTGTGCTTGCTGCAGTGCTGGGGACAGAGCTGTGGTCTGTGCCTGCGCTGCGTCAGTGCTGGGGACAGGCCTGTGGTCCGTGGTCTGTGGTCTGTGCTTGCTGCAGTGCTAAGGACAGAGCTGTGGTCTGTGCCTGCGCTGCATCAGTGCTGGGGACAGGCCTGTGGTCCGTGGTCTGTGCCTGCGCTGCGTCAGTGCTGGGGACAGGGCTGTGGTCCGTGGTCTGTGCCTGCTGCAGTGACTGGTGGCCCAGCAGAGAGTCTAGCCTCCAGCTTTGGCAGTGCTCGTGCAGCATATGGCTCAGGGTGTGGGGGGAACAGAGCAAGTGTTTGTTCATGTGTTCAGACCCTGGCCACACACACACACACGCACACAGAAACACAGAAACAAGCACACACACACACACACACAGAAACACATTTGTAGGTCTTTTCTCTCTCTCTCTCTCTCTCTATCTCCCCCTCTCTCTCACACATACACACACACACACACACACTCACACACACACACACACACACACACACATATGCATGCACAGATAGACACACATCCATATCCACCCAGGCGGTCTGCTGTACTGTGATTGCTTGTGTCAGGCCTGAATTCTAATGGAATTCTCGTCATTCCGCCAGCACCATTGGCCCAGAACAAACACGGGCCTTTAACCTACAGGTCTGTAACTTTCCGCTGGCCAGGATACTCATAGGCTACTAACTCTTATTAACATATCCTGCTGTTTATAATCATATTATCTTATATTACAGTTTATTTCATGATGGATTGATGCAACCTTTTCATTCACTTCTTATGTCTCATTCATTAGCATGAATTAGCATTCAATATCAAACTGTTCATGCATATAACACAGTATATGTGTGATTAATATATTAATTGATATTAACATTTTATATGGTTTTAATTATTTAATTATTATTTAATGGTTTTAATTATTTTAAGGACATTGTTTGTACATAGACAGGTCTAGACAGCAATAGACAGGCCGTACTGTGAGCCCTCATCAGACCACCCTGATCTTGGGCGCACTTCCACCTCAAACTGAGCTGTGCTGAAAGGCTCAAACCCCTTTCCATGGGGCCAGGGAAGAGCAGATGAGAAGAGAGAGGAGAGGGAGGAGAGAGAGGAGAGGGAGGAGAGAGAGGAGAGGAGAGAGAGGTGAGGGAGGAGAGAGAGAGATAAGAGGAGAGAGAGGAGAGGAGAGAGAGGGAGGAGAGAGAGGAGAGGAGAGGGAGGAGATGAGAGAGATGAGAGGAGAGAGAGGAGAGGAAGGAGAGAGAGGAGAGGGAGGAGAGAGAGGAGAAGAGAGAGTGGAGAGAGGAGAGGGAGGAGAGAGAGGAGAAGAGAGAGTGGAGAGAGGAGAGGGAGGAGTGAGAGGAGAAGAGAGAGAGGAGAGGAGAGACGAAGGAGAAGTGGAAGGACAAGCGGTCCTTTTTTTAGGGATTCCCAGGTGGACCTGCTGCTTGAGGAAAGAAAGCGCAGAAACGCTGCAGGGTGTTCCCTCTCGTCCTGGTTTGGCCCGGCTAGCTCTCCATTTCTCTCTTTCATTCCTTCTCTGTTTCTTTCCCTTCTTTCTTTCTTTTTCTCACCCTTCCCTAAATCTCTCTGTTCTCTCTCTCTCTGTAACATATTGGGCACTGCCTGCCTCTAAAAAGAGAGCCAACTCAATCCATATAATCAATCAAGGGGAATAAGGGACATTTGTAATCAGCTCTTTTGAAATAGTGCTTCTTAAGCAATATAGACAAAAGTGCAATCAGCCACACAGACAGTTAATCATTCTGTTATCCTCTTGTTGAAATCTTAAAAAAGAACATAAATGTTTGTCTTTTGCTTTCCTAGTCTTTGCTGCATTTTTAGCCTCTCCCCACTTCATCTTCTCTCTCTCTCTCTCATTCTCCCTGTGTCACTCTATCCTCCTTTTCCTCTTCCTCCTCTCTCTCTCTCTCTCTCTCTCTCTCTCTTTCTTTCTCTCTCTATTCCTCTCTCCTGCAGTGAACACAGACATCAGACTGTAGAGGAGGTGTTGAGGGAGGGTGCTGTGAATGAGACAAGATGCTGTGAAGGGTCATTCAGGGACACTCCACCTCTCTCTCTCTCTCTCTGTCTCTCTCTGTATATATTTATCTCTCACACACACACACACACACACACACACACACACACACACACACACACACACACACACACACACACAGTCCCTTAGAACACAGGGCCTTCTGTCCCCAGGCCACCAGGGAGAGAAAACCGAACAACTTGCTTCCTTCTTGCCTGCTTTACACAGACACACACAAACAGGGTGGACAGAGACAGACTATTTTACCGACAGGAAAAAAAAAAGTGCAAAATTACGGATTTTAGTATGCAAAGGCCTTTAGTTCACCTAATTGAAGGAAAACTGCGGCGATTTTTCACATAGATCT
>NW_027468689.1:16339705-16344705 GCF_046254945.1 Alosa pseudoharengus | reverse complement strand
TCTATCTCTCCCCTCTCCTCTTTTCCTTTCTCTCTCTCCTCCCCTCTCCTTCATCTCTCATCATGGCCGCTCGCCCTGCCACCCACCACCTCCTCCTCCTCATCCTCTTCCTCCTCCTCCTCTTCCTCCTCTTCCTCCCAGTCAAGGTCACCTGTCACGTCCGGCTCCGGCGGGCTGCTTAACTGGGGTGTCAAAGTGTGACAAAAGCCATTAAGATTTAGGGAGATAGCGGCCAGCGAGAAACGCTGAGAAACACACTTTCTCCCACCACGGCCTGAATTGGCTGCGGCATTCAGCGGCTGAAGCGAGGGACAGAGAGAGAGCGGGAGGGAGGAGTGGGGGAGAGAGAGAAATGGATAGACATGGAGAGAGAAAGAAAGGTAGAACGAAGGAATTGATGGAGTGAGTAAGAGGGTGTGTGTGTGTGTGTGTGTGTGTGTGTGTGTGTGTGTGTGTGTCGGGGGGAGGGGGGACCTGATGAAAAGGGACAGTGAGAAGCAGAAATAGTGAAAGAAGTGATACAGAGAAAGATAGAATGCAGGTGAGAGGGAAAGACTGCATGGAACAACAGATAGAAGAAATGAAAAGAGAGACTTAATGAAGAGGAAAAGAAAAGGACTGAAAAGAGAGTCAATGATATGAAGGGAGACACAGATAGAGAGTATAGATGGAGATGATGGAGTGATAGAGAGATAGAAGGTAGAAGAGCAAGAAGAAAAGGTGATGCAGAGGGAAAGAGGACATGGTGAGGGCAACGGTTTCCATAACCACCAAAATGGCGAGTTAGTATTGATTTTTTTCCGCAATACCATTTGCAAAAGGTATTTCCATTCACATGGACTGCCATGTTATGTCAACCATTAACTGAACATATAATGCTTTACTAAACTCATGTACACACACACACACGCACACACACACACGCACACACACACACACACACGCACACGCACACGCACACGCACACGCACATGCACATGTAACCATGATGCCAGCTAGTTTAGCTGAGCGTGTAGACTGTTGGTAAACCTAACTCCCCAACGCCTCAAGAATGCTGCTGACATGAAAGCTACTAGCCTGGGCTTTTAGCTCGATTGTCAGCACGGTCAACTCCCGATCCGAGGTGCTGCTGTTTCGTGGGTTCGAGTCCGAGCTGAACCGTGCAGGTTCAACACAAAGCAGGTTACACACACATACAGTACACACACACATACGGACACACAAACACACATATACACACAGTGCTTTCTACCCTTCCCGACACTATCCCAAATGTTTCCAAAATGATTCACGAAGCGTGGCCTCTATGTTAGCCACTGCACTAGCCAGGAGAAGCTGGCAGCGACAAGGCACTAAGCCCTGAGCAGGCACTCATGTTGGACAGCTAAATGGGACCCAGCTGCAGGAAATATTTGGAGGAAAGGATGTCGCTGTCTGAGTCACAGATGATAAACTGAAGCAATGCTGTGATGCAAAGAGCAAACATGACCCACATGTCGGGATGACCCACGAGCATGTTCACACACTAACATAAATGGTAAATGGATGCGTACCCCCCCCCCACACACACATGTCTCTATTTCTCTGTCTGCTTGTCTCTCTCTGTCTCTCTCTCTCTATCTCACACACACACACATACACACTCACACACACATGCACAATTATATACACACACACACACACACACACACAGACACACACACACACACACACACACACAGATACACACATAAACACATAAATACCCTGGATGTGCAGTAAGTCACATTACCATGTCATTTCTTGTCCATAAAACAACATAAATAAAACAAATAGACACATTGCCTACTATGACTAACATAGAAATAGTAGTTTTAAATGGCATCATGCCGTGTATAGTGCATTCCTCATAGTGTAGGTTGCCCTTGGCTGCATATTCTTTAAATTGGTGTGCAACAAAAAAAGCGCAGTGGAATTCATGGATCATTAAGCAAATGCATACATCAGGAAAACGGCAGCCAGTGTAATTTGCATAAAGCCTTAATTGCAACTAGGCAAACACAAATCTCAGGCTTTGTCATTAGCACTGACCAACATCTGCTTGTTCCATCTGCAAAGGCAACTTGTGTCTGGCTCTGTGCATTTGTACCACCTTGATGAAGACTTTGCAGTGTCTGCTGCCAACCCCTGAATTATGATTAAGTTAAATCCTTCATTACAATAAGTGGAATAGCAGAACATATTCAGCATTTCTAACACAGTTGTTCTGTTCGGCATGTCATTGTGTTATTGCAAACAGTCTTCTTTGTCATTTGTGAGCCTATGACAAAAAAAAAAAAAATGTTGAGATATCAGATGTCCATTTTTCATCAGTATGTGTTCTTACTGGGGATCAGATCCATGACCTTTGTGTTGTTTTCAGCATTCTGAACCATTTTAGTGAGCTACAGGTGTTCATGTGTAATGGGGGCCACCGCTCGATGGTGTTTTATGCCCCTAACGTTATCTTCCAGGCAAAGCTGCCACCGTCGACTTAAAGGCACCTTATCCTAAACCTAACCCTAACCTTACCCCATGCCTAACCATAGCGCCTTCCAGGCAACGCTGCCTTGAAGACAACGTTAGGGGCATAAAACACCAAGAAACGGGGGCCACCACACAACAACTGAGTAGAACCACCTGGAAACTGCTGTCCTTCTGGAACTCTGCCGGTTTCCCTACAGTTAGTCAGAGCAGGTTGTTGCTACGAAGACGAAAGCTGAATAGCCCGCTCCTGTATAGAGTAGAGAGGATGAGTGTTGTGTGTGACGTGCGTCTGGACATTGCTGCCCGCTCCTGTATAGAGTAGAGAGGATTAGTGTCGTGTGTGGCGTGCGCGTGGACATTGCTGCCCGCTCCTGTATAGAGTAGAGAGGATGAGTGTCGTGTGTGGCGTGCGCATGGACGTTGCTGGTCTGCACACAAAGGCTGGGTTCATGATGTGGCCCCTGGCAGCACTGAGACGTGTGCTCCTCTCATCGGACTTAATTAGTCACCTAATGAGGGATCTTCAAAGCTATTGTGTTCTCTGGTGTACTCTCTTTCTGTGTGTGTGTGTGTGTGTACGTGCATGTGTGTGTCTGTGTGTATGTGTTTGTTTGTGTATGTGTGTGTTTACATGTACTGTGTGTGTGTGTGTGTGTGGATGTGATGTGTAATTTTGCTTGTATGTTTGTGTTTGTTGTGAATGTACGTATGTGTTGATTGATCTGTGTGTGAGTGTGTGTCTGTTTTGCGTGAGAGAGAGCGAGAGAAAGAGAGAATGAGAGAGAGAGAGAGAGAGAGTGCGCCATATCCCTGTTTCACGCTGCTAACGCCTTCCTACGTGCGGCACACACTGCCGGTCTCTCGTAACCGCGTGCACCCCAGAGGCCAGACGAGACTTCCTGCTCCTCACGCTAACAAGGAAATGGGAAACAGCTTGTTGTCACACAAGTCTTTCTCCATTACACGTGCCAATCTGTCAGACATCCCATAAACACTCTCCTCGCCAGCTTTTCACAGTGTGTGCTGCAACTGTGTGAACCAGGGACTGAAAATGGACAGCATCGTACACTTATACATACACCCTGAGTACATGAAGCCGAAGTTATGGTCAACCATATTGGCAAATTGGAGCCAGAGTCTACACAGTGAGTGCTCTTAGCAGCCAGAGCATACGTAGTAAACAGGAAGTCAATCTAGATCCGCTCACATTTAGTTCAATTTAGTTAAAGTTCCTTCCGATGGCTTTACTTGTAACTGAGCGTGCTTTGTCCATTTTTTTATGTTGTTGTTTTTTTTTATGATATTACAGTATGAAGTTCAGGAGTGGCCCATAGTGTTGATTGACATCCATTACTCACCTCATTTTGGCCAGGGTTCTAAAGGGTTCTAAAGAGGAGACACAGCACTCAAACAATCCTCCACAGAAATGCATGGGGTTAGTTCGTAACATCAATATGGCAGTTGTCTACACATCCCGTGCTTTCTTGTAATGTAAGTAACCCTTATAAGTATGCCTCCCTGTTCACTTGAATGGGAAAATAGCTGCCTGATAACTGCCCAAAGTGCGTTACCAAGATGGCCGCCGAGTGTGGGCACTTGCCTATAAGGACGTTGCGTTGGCTTTTTGGGAAATGTAAACCCTCTTTACTTGTCTTCTACATCACATGCTCTGTGGTTGCAAATCATCCCACCTTCCTCTCATTCTCCTTTCTTTCATACGTTGCCCAAAGCTCATATGACTCCTTATCCACAGGGGGCGCCAGTGGGCATCCCTCACACATTATCTCCCTGCTATAGGTATCCCAGGACCATCTCCCATTGGTGCAACTTAAACTGTGTTTTCTGACCCAAGGCCACAGTGCATAATTAGGCTGGGATCCGTGTGCCAGTGGAGGCTGGAGTTTCAGGGGAAGGGGATTGATTGGGTGTTGATTGGACATTGATCATCAGAGTGCGGTCTTAAGGGGAAAAGTCGGCCTGTAGGCCTCTACTGTATGTCTTTGTGTTTTTTTTTGTTTTGTTTATGTTTTTGCCTTCATTAATGTGAATAGCATTACATTGCCACTGTGTATGAAATATGCCATAGACATAAACTGGCCTTACCTTGTCTGTAGGTCTACTAGCAGGTGATATAATATAAGACTTTATTCAGGGCTAACAAATCTTTTTTCTTTTTTTTTCTGTCTTTCTTTCTTTCTGCCACTTTTCTTCTCTCTATCTCTCTCACTTCATCCTCCACAGCCAGATGAGTTTGAAGGGGTCCACTCCCATACCTTCCGTGTGAAGGCATTCAAGAAAGCCAAGTGCTGTGCAGTATGCAAGCAGGCTGTCACCAAGGAAGGCCTGGTCTGCAAAGGTCAGTCCCGGACACACCAGATACACACACACACACCACGCACACACGCGCGCACACACACACACACACACACACACACACACAAACACACAGACGCATACAGACACACACAAACACACGCACACATACCAATAAGTGT
>NW_027468689.1:16327205-16329705 GCF_046254945.1 Alosa pseudoharengus | reverse complement strand
ATGAGTTTATAACAAAACCATGCAAAGCGAACTCACATGACTGTTTTCTAGAATAGTAACAAACCCCCTCCATGTCTGTTGGTCATGGTAAAATTGAGAGGGATAAAAATCGGCACAAGTCGAGTCAGGCGATGCTTTGATCTGCCGACGATGCCTAATCCCCTTGGCTTCGAGGAATCATCCGAGCCTCCGTAATAAACCGCGTCACGTCCGTCGAGATGGCTGCACTCTACAGCCGGCTTAGCTAATTGGCCGACATCAGAAGCTGTTTCTGTCGGGATTACCTCTTTAGTTTACTGGCTGCACCGGTTTGGCCTGATGAAGCTCCGTGTTTTTGAATAAGGAGTTCGGTCACTGAATATAGCTTGTGCTCTGAGAAAAGCATGAACGGCAGCTCAGTATGGCTTTGTTGCCACTGCTTCGAAAGGCTAGCACCTTTTTGATCATCAGCCCTACTGTGTGCTCTGTTACTGAGGTCTGGTAAATAAACTGACTCTCAAGTATATCAGTAGCCATGGATGTGTGTGGCTTGCATGACGGCCTTATCCTTGCTGGGGTAGGGGACAATGGTCTGAGCTAATGTAATCACATTGAAAAATATTAGAGGTGTGTTTTTGGTTGATCTATTTTTGAGAATATGGCTGTTGGGCTATGAAACAAAGAGTAACATGAGTATAGCATATGCAGCATTGGTTCTTATACCGGTATATCCACGTTCTTATATATCCACATTTTTGGGCTAGTAAACCAGTCTCCAAAGTCTTCAGTTCTTTGTGTTTACATTGGCACTGTTGGTAACAACTTACACAAAATGGCTGTCTCCACACTTTAGATTTGTAAATATTGTCTCTTCAGTGTCCGTGTAAACTCAGCCTCCTGGCCAATAAAAAACACTAATCTCCTGCATGCTGTGAGGGGCTGAGTTCTGTATGACTGTGCGCTTGATCTCCGCTGTGATGTTTCCCTGGATCTGTGGAGGACCTCAGAGGTCAGACAGGGAGCCGTTAACCTGTGGCTCGTAAAGACTCCAGGCGGCCGGCACACAGTCAGAGAGAGAGAGGGGGGGGGGAGAAAAGAGAGAGAGAGGGAGAGAGAGAGAATGTTTGGTCAAGCTGCTGTTCCTGAGGCCTGTTGAGTGAAGCGTACACAGTGTGGATTGTCTGAAGCGAGGCTGTAACTTATGAGACAGGAGATGAGACCCAAAGTAATGAAAGAAAAGAGAGAGGGGAGGGGAGTAGTGAGATTAATAAAAGGCAGAGTGTGACAGAGAGAGATTTAAAACTACACCTTATTACAATATAATATGTGACAAAACTTCAATGAATCATTCTATGCGAGATGTATAAAAATGGCCAAAAGAGAAATAGACAAAAATAGGAAGGGAAGGGAAGGAGAAAGAAAGAGAGAAGGGGGGAGATAAAAGGTGTGGGGTAAATAAGAGGAAAAGAGAGATAGAGAGAAAGAGAGGGAAAGGAGGATGATATGACTTGCAGTGGCGGAAGACACCTGTCTGACGGCATCTTTCATCTCATTTGAGCTGCACTAGTCTGATTAGCAGAAGTGAAGTGAGATGAAGTGGCTTCCAGGAGTCATGTGGGTCCTCTTAGCAGTGTTCCACAATGAGTTTGCTCTCGATGTTTAAACACATCGGATTCTTATCTAATATCACCGGTCTCACAGAGCAGTAAACAGTGTTGATGTGTGTGTGTGTGTGTGTGTGTGTGTGTGTGTGTGTGTGTGTGTGTGTGTGTGTGGATATATGTGCATGAAGTCAGTGTGTATCATATGTGTATGTTTTGGTCTGAGTGATGTGTGTGTTGGTCTCAGCAATGCGTGTGTACAGTGTGTGTGTGTGTGTGTGTGTGTGTGTGTGTGTGTGTGTCTACAGTTATATTTAGGTAGTGCACATAGGCCGGAGGAACAAGAAATCTCTTTGCAGAGGCCTTTCTCTCTCCCTCTCTCTCTGTTGGCCTGACGCAAACACCGGTGCTTCAAAGTCGCTGTCGCCATAACAACGGCTGTTGGCAGTCTTACCAGCTCTGGGCTCCTGAGAGGTGGTGATAGAGCACTGATGGACCTGGCACCCTGAAGGTCATCGCCAAGGTTGGGGAAAAACTTCTACACCACCCCCCTCTCCCCCACATCCATTCTCCCAAAAGAGCCAATCAGATCCATACACACGGGCTTGTGGGTGTTCCTCAGCCAATAAAACACTCCCTTACTCTCTCCTGAAATGACATCTTTGTCTGGAGAAGCCTGTCCTCGGGTGGACCTCCAAAATGATGCTGGTTAGACTCAAAAATAGCCCTGCTGAAAAACATTCCAATAATGCAAAGATGTGGTGATGAATTGATGATGATGATGAATGAGTTTCACACTCTCAGGAGTATTGTAGAGATGACGTTCTCTGAGATGTTGCACAGACATAAAGTGCCTTTAAACTGGTGAGCCCCTGAACAGGCAGGCCTGTTTGTGTGTGTGTGTGTGTGTGTGTGTGTGT
>NW_027468689.1:16319705-16322205 GCF_046254945.1 Alosa pseudoharengus | reverse complement strand
GACCAAACTGTTCATTTATCTGGTGTGATCTCACAGTCATGCAACAGACCGAACAGTTCATTTATCTGGTGTGATTTCAGTCATGCAACAGACCGAACTGTTCATTTATCAGGTGTGATCTCACAGTCATGCAACAGACCGTCATTTTTTTATTCAGCAACATCAGCCGAATCAGACTTCTAAATCCTAAAAAACTTCCCTACACACAACATTCCAGAAGGTTACAGCAACTGCATTTCTGTGACACACTTGAAATTGATGTTTTTTAGTCTATTTGGTTCAGTCTAAGGATCATCAAGTTTCTTGACCATTCTGCAAGGTTTCTAGATAGCAATAGATGGCTCTGCTTTGGTATTGTTGAGGTGCTCCTAACTGTCCACAGCCTGCATTACATGAGTGATAGGGAGTGGCTGCCATGTTTCAAGCCTGTGACAGTCTAATGACAATGATGATTGTTGGGGACCCATTGCTCTTTGGGACAGCCTTAGTGCTATTGGGGTCAACATCTGTATGTAGTATAGTGTCTCTCTGTACTCTAGCTGGGAGAGCTGTGCTCGGTAGCGTTGTGCCTCTGTGCTCGGTAGCGTTGTGCCTCTGTGAATCTGTGTGTGTGAGTGTGAATCTGTGTGTGTGTGTGTGTGTGTGTGTGTGTGTGTGTGTGTGTGTGTGTGTGTGTGTGTGTGTGTGTGTGTGTGTGTGCGCTCTGATCTGATGGATGCTCTTGTCGAGCGTTCCCTAGGCGGCAGCTCGTGGGGGAAGCATCACCATGCGCTGGCCACACTGATGCATTAGGCCTGTGCTTTCAACTGCAGCCAAGGCCTATACTGGAGGGGTGCCCCTGAACTACCCTCTCTCTCTCTCTCTCTCCCTCTATATATCTCTCTCTACCTCTATCTCTCTCTCTCTCTCTCTCTATCTTGAACCTGTACCTCTGTGTCAGTCTTGATCTCCTCTTAAGGATGAGAGGGTGGCCCTTCCTCACTTTCCTCCTCGTCCAGTCCTTTCGTTATACAACAACATGCTGTGGAACCGTAGAATTTTCCAAAATCCTCTAGAACACCTCCTTAGGACAGATACCTTTGACGGACCCTACCAACAAGATGGGGCAGGGGAAAGGAGTTATTTATGGCCGACTGGCTGTTTTTAAAGAGTTTCAGCAACAAGATGTGAACTTTTTTGCTGTTTTTTTTAAAAATTATTTTAGTGTCCAAAGCTGGGAGGGAAAGAAAGCCTGGAAGCAGGCTGAATGGTGCTGATATAGGCTTCCTGTAAGGCTCGAGGCAGGGAGCTGTTTTTCTTAGTAGGATGTTAAAGCATTATACTATTAGCAAAGATATTTATACACTGACTTAGAAGAATGTCTTCAGTTATGAGGTTAATACAGGTTATATATATACATATATATTTATATCTTTTCATGTGATTATTATTAAAGTGATAGTGACATTCTGCTGGTCACATGATCACATATAAATGCATTAAATGTGTTTTATTATTACAATAAAGTAGTATTTAATAAATTGTGATCAATACACATTTTTTTAAATTAGCATAAAACACTGTCCCGGAGTTTATACGTGATGTGGCTAATTCTGATAGTGAATACTCAGCAAATGACTGTAAGAAGAAAGGTGAGGAGGCTCTTTGCTCACGGTGGCGTTTCTCGTCTGCTGAGTCTGCATACGCTTGAATCAATCACCTGCGTCTGCTGCTGCTACTGCTGCTGCTGCTGCTGCTGCTTTGCCGGTATACTGTACTTGTTCGAGGCATAACTCAAGTCGTCCTATCTGCAGTCGTGTGGCGGGACATAAAGCGGGACACTCAGTCATTTCCAGAGCACCTTCGGTTAAGTCAGCCCACCAGGTTTGTCGTTTGCAATGTTTATGTTGCCTTTTTCACCCTTGATTTAGCTTCTGCGTTCTGGGCCGATCTGTTTATTATTTTGCTGTTTACCGAGCAATATAGCTGATGTTTAGTGAAATGGATCACCTTAATGAATCAATCAAAGACAGGTTGGAGAAATGCCCACAGCAGTTTTTCCTTCCTACTGACTTCGTTTTTCTTTTTTTTATCTATTGAATTTGCTCCAAAACATTAGCCTACACTCAGAATATCGAGTGTGGAATTAATTAGCCTCTCAGCCAAATGGTATCACTCAGTCTTGTATGGTCGAGTGAAAGTCTCACTCATACCAAGTATTCCCCAGACACTTACATTATTAGTGTCGGTGTTGTTGCCCGTGGCTGTTATGCCAAATCTGCAAATTAGGCTTGTTAAGGTCCTGGCTCCCTGGCATTTGTGCCAGCTTGATCCTATTTGCTTCAGACTCAGAATTGTGTGTGTGTTTTTTCTCACTGTTTTTTACAGTGTACTTCATGATTGTTTCATATGTTAAAGTGAGAGAGGTCTTAATGCCATTGCCCTTTTAATCAATGATGATTACACACATACAGATACATGTATTGCTTGTTTGCCTTTTAAATGAAGTCATTAGGTTGTG
>NW_027468689.1:16269705-16307205 GCF_046254945.1 Alosa pseudoharengus | reverse complement strand
GATGGTTCTAGCAGAGAGAGAGAGAGCGAGAGAGAGAGAGAGAGAGAAGAATTAGGGAGGGGGAAAGAGAGAGTTAAGGAGAGAGAGAACTGGAGACTGAGTGTTTGTGAGAGAGGCTAATAGAGACATCGAGAAAGCGTAGGATAGAAAAAGAGATAGACAGAGGTAGAGAGATAGAGAGAGGTAGAGAGGGAGATAGGGAGAGAGATAGAGAGAGGTAGAGAGATAGAGAGAGGTAGAGAGGGAGACAGAGGTAGAGAGATAGAGAGAGGTAGAGAGGGAGTGCAGAGAGCACTCCAGACAGAAGGAATGGGAGAGGGGTCTGTTTGTGTAGATGTTGGAATTGGTTCTGATGTTTTGCCACAGACCCCCCCCCCCCTTCTTTTATACCAAAATGTCTGTCTGTGGCTCATCTCTCTAACTACACATACACATATGTCCAAAACAACGCAAACGCAAATCCTCCCTGTTCCATAGCATTCTATACGTGTGTTTGTTTTTCCCTTTGCTACATGGGACTTTGTTTTTTTTTCCCCAAGAACATCTGTTTCTTGTTGTCATGGTGAGGATAATGGATTTCATTATAGTATCTTCTTCTCAGACAAGAGTCTTATTGGGAGGAAATGACACGGTAACAGTAGTCTTTCGCAGCTGAGTCAGAGCAAGTGCCCATAACCTCCCAGCCCATTTAAAATACATTGTTTTCCACGCTTTCCACACACACACACACACACACACACACACACACACGCACGCATGTACACACACACACACACACACACACACACACACATAAACTCTGTTTTCCCTGGGTAGACTCATACTGACTGAAACAGCTGAGAGTCTGGCATGCCCTGGAATCCCTTCCTCCTCAGAGTAGCCTGGTCCAAGCCCTGATGATTTCATCCAAGTTAATCTTATAAAATCTCAGTGAATGTAATTACATGATATTCCAGTTCCTGTTTGTTATTGTCATTGTCTGATACTTCATATGGCAATAAATAAGGTGCAGAAACACAATACCAGGTTGACAGTGAGTTTATTGTATGCGATTTAGACTTATCGAGACAGTGTTGTCCGTAAAGATTTTTGAGGGATATTGTGCCAACTCTCTTCTAATCTTCATACAGACTTCAGTTTCAAAGATGCAAATTCCAAGACCTAAGACAGAGTCCCTTTGCACTTCCCTGTAATCAAATCACCGCTTGGAAATTGGATTGTCCTCCGTACCACTATTTTGATGCAGGTTAAATAAAGTCTTATATTACAGGCGGAAAGTTGGTGTGAGTGAATTTTTTGGGGACACGCTGCAGAATATAGCTCATGTCCTTTTAACATTCCACTGACCACTCTTTATGTGTTGCGTAGTCCATTGTGAGCAACAAAACCACACACAGGCCCTTCAGGCGTCCTCGTGGGCTTTGTTTTCAATTCTCCGCTTCACGCTCCTCACCAAGCATGGCGGTCTTGTTGTAGATGCTCTTTTTGATGTTGAGGACATTGTCCTGCTTTTATGAACTGTGGAACATTCAAGGCCCCCTAAAAAAAGTGAACACATCCTGTAGAGCTCGAGTACATGCAGTCGCTCGTAACATTCAGAAGATTCGAGACACGAGTCTGCTGGTTGTCTGAAGTGTGATTTACACTGATGATGGTTGATTTATGTGCAGATGGCTAGCAGATATTGTGCGAATCTTGGACTCAACCTCTTGAGACACAAAGAAAGTGATCCAATAAGCTGAATGAAGGGCAGACGTCTCTGATGTGTATTGTCTGCCTTCATTTGTGGATCCCAGGAACAAATAGAGAAATGGGCAGTTGCTCAAACCTGCTCATTTATCACAATAAAAGTCATCTGTCTTTTGACACTTCTCAACTGATGGAACTTGATGAGAAGCACACCCGTCATTAGGACAAGTAATTAATTTCTGTCATTGTGGACAACGTTCATCTACCCAATATACACTATTAACCCTTGTGTTATCCTCAAATCTTACCAACACTCTTTATCCTTGGGGTCAATTTGACCCCAGCTAAATAAACCCTCAGAAAATGATTATAATTAATATTGTTACCCAGTTTTTTTTGTGATGGGTACTTAAGAAGAGTGTGATAACCACCATCAAAAGCCCTACAAAACAATCCCACCCCCCCACACCCCTTTATGAACCTTGGAACCCTGGCTGGCAATATTGCCCATCCAGTGTCAGCAGCCCAAAGGCTTGCTGTTGCTTTCCCTTTTGACTTTTAGAGTCCTGCCAAAATGACTTATATGTAATAAGTACTTGTGTATGTAATAATGATAATAACAATATGTTCCCATACTATTCAAATAATAATATCCAAAATGTGTCAAATATTCATGTACCTTAAGTTTCATACAGCTGGGGTCAAACTGACCCCAAGGAACATCAATGTACAAAATATTTGTACAGAACATTGAAAACATATTATTGAACAAGTTTCATGCTAACTCTGTTGTACCCTTCAATTTAGGAAAAGTAATGAAACATGAAGCAAAAAAAAAGAAGTGAACCATATATTTTATGATGTTAAACGTTGCTTGGGGTCAAATTGACCCCAAGGATAACAGGAGGGTTAATGATGCACATTTGTATGTAATAAGACAACGTTCTCTGTACTGTAGATGAAATCATGATAAGCAAAAAGGACTCAGTTGGACAGTAGACTGTGATGTGTGATTCATGTGACATATCATATCGTGCAAGCTACCAGAATTGTTTCTATGTATTGCATGAGCTTAAGTGTTGCTATGTGTTGATATTGTTGTTGTTATTGTTGTTGTTTGTCTTAACTACATCACTAAATCCAAATGAGAAGAATGGCAGATTTTTTTTGTTGGCCGCTTTAAGGAGTTCATGTATAAAGCTAATAAGCTAACTAGCTAATAGCCCACAGATCTGCCGGCCAAACACTGACATCAGAACACCTGGCCCTGATAAAAAGCTAGCACACTTACTAAATGATGCATTGTGTTCAAATAGCTTTGTGCACAAATCACAAAAATGATGTAGGGAAAAATCCAGGTGACTATTAGGAATTACAGGTGGGGTTTTTTTCCCTTTTGAGAAGACCATGTAAAGTGGCATCAAAATTATTTGAAACAGCTACAAAACGTACCTTTGTTAAAAACAGTGAAAACATACATATTGGTATTGCAACCCTGATCATCTTCCAATTTCTTTTGATAGGGATCCACCAAATCCACCAGAAGTATGGACTCTCGTCAGAGACCCTCACGGTAAGAGCACCCTCTCCCTCTCTCTCTCTCTCTCTCTCTCTCTCTCTCTCTCTCTCTCTCTCTCTCTCTCTCTCTGTGTGTGTGTCTGTGCGCTCCATGTCTCGTGTCCAAACCTTGTCTCTGGGCCATGTGGTCTCGTGGTGATTGACTGTGTCTGCGTCTGCTCTGCATCTCTCTCGCATCTGTTTGCCAAGGTCCCCATCTCGAGGCTGTGTGTCTAATTAAAGTCTTTTCATCCCAGCGTTTTCATCATTGGGCCTCCTTAAGAAGGTCATTGTTCTTAAAGCGTGAATGGAGGGAGAACGCTCAAAGTTTGGCATCCAGAAGTCTGTCAACATAGGCTGTCTGTTGAGTCTGTCCCCATGCTTATTAGCCGGGAATGAGGCAACACGGGACAGATGGGACAAGTATGTCAAAACTGAAGACATCAAACTTGGATGGGACCTGCTTGTAGTTAGCGTGGGGACTTTTCAGGCAGGCTGTTTTGACTGAGAGCATCGGGGAAGACCAAAAACACCCAAACTGTGTATACTAAAGCAAAGTCAAAATGTGACGGAAATGAAACTATGGCTCTCTGTCTGTCTCTCTCCCTCTCTTCAGCACAAACTGACAAATTAAGTTGTATCGTAACGTATCATATCGTATCGTATCACATTGTATCATATCGTATCGTATCACATTGTATCATATTGTATCGTATCGTATCGTATCGTATCGTATCGATCTTATTGTATCGTATTGTATCTTAGTGTCTCTCTGCACTCACTGTTTAAAGATGGATATGGATATGTGTTAGTGAGTGACAGGGAGGTGACGCTGGGCATGTAACTAAAGTGTTCCATTCGCGTATCATTTGACACAACAATTAGCTTCCCTTTTAATCTATGGGACTGGCTATACCAGTTGTGATAGCGACGCAGACGTTTGAAAAATTGAGACCAGTCTAAAACTCTGCCCACGAACGGAGCGCTTCATTTACGTGCCTGGTGTAGCCTCCCTGTGAGACTTAGTGAGATTAAAATGTGAGATGAGCGGCCCGCAAAGAGACAAGACTGAGACAGAGGCCGGATTAAGAATATTAGTAAGAGGTATAAGTATACTGTAGACCAAAGCCAATCGCTACTTTGTGTCTGTGTCTGTGTAGGTGTGTGTGTGTGTGTGTGTGTGTGTGTGTATGTGTGTGTGTGTGTGTGTGTGTGTGTCTGTGTGTGTGTGTGTGTGTGTGTGTGTGTGTGTGTGTGTGTGTGTGTGTGTGTGTCTGTGTGTCTGTGTGTGTGTGTGCAGATGTGACATGCACATATGTGAATTTTACCACATGTTTTGTATTCTATGTTTATGCTATATCTTCAGTGTCCTGACATGTTTCTATATATCCACTGGATGTTTCATGCTTTGGCAACACTTTTATCACACCTTTAAATTATGCCAATTGTCTTTGTGTGTGTATGTATGTGTGTGTGTGTGTGTGTGTGTGTGTGTGTGTGTGTCGCCAGGAGCCTGAGTATGATCCAGAACCTGGATGACACGGAGGTGGACCTGGTCTACATCACAGAGCGGATCATCTCACTGTCCTTCCCCACGGGCTCCGACGAGCACAGCTACACCTCCCACCTCAAGGACGTGGCCGCCATGATGAGGTCCAAGCACGGAGAGCACTACCTGGTGAGCTTCATTACATTTACATTTATATTTACATTTACATTTATTCATTTAGCAGACGTTTATATCCTAAACAACTTACATATGTCAATACAGACATATATGTAACACAGACACATATGTATGTGTGTGTGTGTGTGTGTGTGTGTGTGTGTGTGTGTGTGTGTGTGTGTGTGTGTGTGTGTGTGTGTGTGTGTGTGTGTGTTCATGAGGCAATGCAGTGTTATGTCTAGCCGTCTAAAGTGGCTTTGTTTGTCTCAGCAGGAGTTCTGCTGGTTTACCCACAGTGTTGTTACTGTGGTGTCATTCTTATGGGTCCACATGAAATCCTCTTTAATGAACTAGTGTGGATTGTTTCTGGAGTTGATTTTTGGGGGCCTCATTTTGTGACAAATGAAGTGCAAAGTATTGTACTAATAACAAAAATTGTTATAATCGCTTATGCTTATGATCTTATTTTGCTCATTGCAATTACCAATTAATGCCTTAAGTATTGAATTAGCTATGATTAGACTCTTGTACTTTGCCGATCTTCTAAATGATCAAGACTTAGGTCTCGAAAACGCTTATCCATTGAAGTAGTCTAGGGCTTTTAGAGTTGTATGGACTCATGTCTCACCTCTTTGATGTTCCTGTTCCCATGGTTACAGGTTCTTAACTTGAGTGAGCACCGAAATGACATCGTCAAACTGAACCCAAAGGTGAGCTCTTGCACCAGATGAAATGTCATGCTCATATCATTAGGTTGTATTCATTTTGTGCGCTATAAACCATGTTCTCATTTTAAATGTCTGTTTTATTGCACTGCTGTCTGTCCCTTATCCTACTATGTCTGTCTTGAGTGCTGTATATCTGTTTTTATTTTTGTTTTCTCTCTCTTGCTTTCTTTCTTTCTCACTCTCTTTTACTCACACACATATAACCCAACAACACAGTCTGTCGTTATAACTGAAATTCACTTTATCCTGTATTGACAATGACTCCTCACCTTTCTGTGTGTGTACGGTATCAGGTCATGGACTTTGGCTGGCCTGATCAACATGCACCTGCCCTGGACAAGATCTGTAGCATCTGCAAGGCCATGGACACCTGGCTCAATGCAGACATACACAATGTAGTTGTCCTACACAACAAGGTGAGCCTGCACACTGCACACATTCAGTAATAAACACTGGCAAACACACAGACACACACACACACACACACACACGCACACACACACACACACACACACACACACACACACACACACACACACATACACACACACACAGTGACAGACATAAGTAAGGACATGCTGAACTGGTAGGGATAAAATCATCACTTTTTTTTTTCTTTTCGAGACAATTTTTGCTTTTCTTGCCAATTTTTGCTTTTCTAGATTTGTTCAGAATAGACCACAGTAGAGTGAATAAGTAGCTTGCGCACTGAAGACTTCCCTGTGAGACTGCTGCTGTGTGTTTACAGAACAGACAGTAGGGGGCGCTCTTCTACCATTGCCCTTGACCCCTACAGTCACACTGTGTGGGGGGGCGGGGGGGTTGTTAATGTGTCCCTATCTATACCTTGGTGTAGATCGAGTTTGTGTGGTTCAGGTTTACATGTGGTTTGGGGTACATACTGGTATAGACCTGATTTGAGACGGTTGGGTGGTGTGCAGACTGAATGGGTTGAGATGTTTTAAAATGGTGTTGATTTGCTGTTAAGAACTACAGTCTACAGTCTACAGCTTTGTGTGCGAGACTCTCTCTCTCTCTTTCTCTCTTCTCTCTCTCTCTCTCTCTCTCTCTCTCTCTCTCTCTCTCTCTCTCTCTCTTTCTCTCTCTCTCTCTCTCTCTCTCTCTCTCTCTCTCTCTCTCTCTATCCCCCCCTCTCTCTCTGTCTCTCTCTGTCACCCACAGACACACACACACCAGATACACACACACACACTGGCACCCACTTCAACACCAACAATATCAACAAAAAAAACAAGTTCAATCAAGAAACACAATACAACACAGCAGAAGCAAGCAGTGAACCAGTGGCTCTGTAGCGCTTCATCAGTAAGAGTCCAGTCCAGAGGTCATTTCCCCTCCTCTGCTCTCATCTCCGCACAGTGGCGGGCGGTGGCGGGGCTTTGAAAGGCAACCCGATCGCTTGGCGGCTCCACGGCTTTGCGGACTGCCGCGCAGTGTAAATAAAGCGAGTCATTAAGTGTGTGTGTTCTCTCCGCCGAGCGTCCAAACACTGTGTCGCCGTGGAAACCACCACAGCCCATTTTGCTCCGGTGGAAATGGAAGCTTGCGGTTTGGTGTTGGGGGGGGGGGGGTGTATTGAGAGATGGTGTGTGTGTGTGGAGTGGGGGTGAGGTGTGGAGGGTGTAGAGGGGGAAAGGGCAGGAGACTAGAGGGAGTTTGGAGGGGGGAAGTGGGGGAGTTAATAGCCTCCATTCAGTGCAGCGAGGGGCCATTTGATTAACTGTACCCCCATTGCTTGGCTCAATCTCAATCACTCCCCTCTCTAGTTCCAGCTGACAGCCGTCGTGACGCTCTTTTCTGGGCCCCCACAATGCCCGGCTGTGTCCCGACCAGCCCAATCATCTCTCCCCAACCCGCTTCCCCATCCAACAGCACTTTCCACCAATTTGGGGCATTTCAGAACATAAAAAAGAAGAAAAAAACAGCTGCAAGTACAGAGCCGAGGCTGTTGTGTGTGTGTGTGTGTGTGTGTGTGTGTGTGTGTGTGTGTGTGTGTGTGTGCTATTTTTCGGAACGAGGATGCTGTGCCCTGCAATCTCAGATTCATGAGAATTAGCTGCAGTTGCTCGAGCATGGCTGCAGCGTTGGCTTGGATTGCCAAAGCAATGTCTATTTTTGTGGACATTTTTTTTTCCCACTTGGTGCCTGGAGTTTTTCTGTCTCCGGATCTGTGGGCATCCTGTTGTTGTGTCCTCCAAAACGATCACGGAAAAGAACAAGATCATTATGTTGCTAGCGTTCATATTCATGCCGCACTGTAAGATGCCAGGCCAGGCGAATGAAAGCAAGACGGCAGCATAGGCTCGGCTCAAGTCACACGCAAAAAAGATCTTGAAGTTCATCTGGATATTCAATTTGGGTAGCTGTGACTAATAGCTGTTCAGATATGTTCCACAATGAGAACATGCTCAAAGTACCTAAGACAACTAGATGTATACAACAGCTAGGTTTATCAAATTGCTTTCTGAACAAAATGATTTCTGATTGGACAAGAGGTATTCCATGTGTGGTAATATCCTGACACACCCCTTAAACTAAACTAAAGACTCCTGTGCAGTGACTTTTACGTGGATGTTGCTACTACATAAACTATACAAAATGAGGTTAAGGAATCAGGGCATTTTAATCTGTGTTAATTTTTGGGTTATGGTTATGGACAGCCTCCTTCCCAAAGCTCCCTCTCTCACTGACCCTTACTCTCTCCATCCCTCCCTTTCCCTCTCCCACTCTGCAGGGCAATCGGGGTCGGACAGGGGTTGTGATCGCGGCCTACATGCACTACAGCAACATCTCTGCCAGGTAAGGGAGTGGGAACGGCCTCGCTTGAGGAGCGGCGATTTGTGCCATAATTCTGTCTTAGCCTGCTGTGCTTCTCCAAGTCCCCACAGCGGGAGTGTCAGCTGGTGATGAATGGGCCAGGCTGTGGGGATGGGACGAGGACGGGCTCTGGTAAAGCCCCCCCCCCCCCCCCCCCACACACACACACACACACACACACACACACACACACACTCCCCACCCCCAGCAGCCCACAGACAAATTCAGGTTAACTTTGTGTCACTGGCCCCTTTTATGCCAGGAATACACAGTGTGTGACAGACGTGCACACAAGCGCGCGCACACACACACACACGCACATGCACGCACACACACACACACACACACACACACACATACTGGTACACACACACGCACACACACACACACACTCACACACAGGCATATACACACACACACACACACACACATCCACACACATAAACTCTCACACACACACACACACACACACATCCACACACAGAAACTCACACACACACACGCTCATGCACAGATACACACACACACACACACACACACACACACACTAACTGGTAAAGTGAAAGCACCGCTGTCTCTTCCCATTAAGCTAAATGAATGGGCCGTAATGGAGGCCACTCCCTCCCCCTGGGCCCTCTCTGATGTGTCTTTGCTTTCCACAGTGCTGACCAGGCCCTGGACAGGTTCGCAATGAAGCGCTTTTATGAAGACAAAGCCCTGCCAGTGGGCCAGCCGTCCCAGAGGAGGTGAGTGGGCGTGAGAGCCGCAGATAGGCTACTGCTGTCCACCACGGCTGCTGCTGTTGCTGCTAGCCGCTAGCGCTAGCCACTACTGCTATACTCATGAATGCTTTACTCAGCCACCAAGGTAGACCTGCTTCAGGGGGAGAAGGAGGGCAGGAGCTTACTGCTGTCCTCATAATGACCATATTCAAACACAGTAAAGGGGGTGTCATGCTTTGACTGACATGTGTTTTTTTTTTTTTTTTTGGGGGGGGGGGTGGTTTTGCCTCAGTTGTTCTGTTGGGTCAGTTGCTTGGCAGGATTGGCACCCCTGGCATGATACAGGGGGGAAATCTTTGGCTACCTGATCAAAGACCACCTGACCCCTCCCCCCGAATAGATTTCCCCCCAGCAATCTGTCATCACAGGCATGCTTGATGGCCCCAGTCCAGGCCTGTGCTCTGAAACCACACACATGCGCACGTGCACACACACACACACGCGCGCACACACACACACACACACACACACACACACACACACACACACACACACACACACACACACACACACACACACACACACACACACACACACACACACACACATATTCAACAAGTGTAAACATTTATGGATTGGACGCTCCTCTTATTTAGCCATTTCAAAGCTCCTCCCAATAGTTTATAACTACCGGTATGTGTAGTAATAAACACAATGGAGTTGTGTTTGCAGTTTTGGATCAATCATTTTTCATAATTTTCAAATGTAAGACAGGTCAGACAAATATTACAGAGCAGCATTTTTTTGGTTTTGGGATCCTGAAGAATCAGCTCCTTCAGCAGGGGGATTAGTCTTGCGTAAATGACAGCACGGCTGATACTAAAGTTGGCTCTCACTATTGGCTGGGCTAATTTTTCACAGGAAGATTTTCACTGGAGAATCTCTCTCTTCAGAAAACAGAATCGGAACCGTGCTTAATCTCTGTCTGGGAACCCGGCTGCTTGAAAACAGGAACAGAGGAAGCCACCATTATGTCTGCGGAATGCAGACAATCCCTCATCCCTGAACCCTTGTCCATTCCTCTTCCTCCTCCCTAGTCGTTTTTTCAAGAGGCTTTGAAATAATAAGATGCTGATAATTACCTTGGCTCACAGAATGACTGTAAGCCGACAAAGTAACCAGACTGTCAGACAGAATCTACCCTCAAAATGTTCCGGAACGTTTCAGAAGAGGCTGCATTAAAACAAAAATGCCAATGGCTTTATGCAATGAGGTCCAGAGAAGTTAATTTATGAAACGTAATGCGTGTTTGTGACGTGTTAGCAAAATATGAACTGCTCAAAACCAAAATATTATGTCCAGTTATTGTTCAAAGAGCCACAAACTCAGGCTGTTTTTTGTGAAAAGAATTAAGCCACTGTGTTTAAAAAGAAAACGTAGATTTATTAAGTGGTTTGTTTGTCCAACATATAACATTGAAAAAAACACTTCATCATTAGTACACGTGCTCTAAGACTAATTTCCATACAATGCTACAGGGCAACTTTCAGACCATATGGCATCTCATACTACAGTCAATCTCTGGACTAGTTGACTGCAATAAAAGTGAACAAAACACCCACATGGATTATGGAAGTCTGGAAACTGTTCCCAGAACAGCCGCTCAGCCCTGCTTTTGCCTGTACCTCAGGGCCACTCCTGTCCCCTGACACTACGACCTTGACCCCAGGGGTGAAGTTCAGGTCACTGCTATTCGCACAGTACCCATGTGACCAAATCTCAACTGGGCTCACGTCTCCCTGTCTTCTGCCAACAGATTAGTGCCATCCTCTGGACCTTGAATCAAAACAGTGCTCTCCTCGACCCTTCATTAAAGCACTGACATAACCCAGGGGACACACAGTATCTGCCATAGAGTGCAGTCTCATGGTACATACTGTGCCATATCTAGCAGTAGATGTTGACTGATAGACTAGTTTCACTAAGTCACCATTGTCATTCTCAAAGGTCTTAACAGCATAATGTAACATAACATTAAGCTTCCATAGGATTAAATGTCACAAGCTTGATCATTCTTATAGGAAACATATAGTTGTGCTGTTGAATTTTTATGACAATGTAAGGGATGGCCCTCCCCCCCAGAACAGGAAGCCTGCCCCCTCCCCCCACCACCACCACCACCACCACCTACCTAGTCTCGCACATTAAGTTATTTGACATTTAATTTTGCTTTGCTTTGCTTTGCTTTGTTGTGTGTGTGTGTGTGTGTGTGTGTGTGTGTGTGTGTGTGTGTGTGTGTGTGTGTGTGTGTGTGTGTGTGTGTGTGTGTGTGTGTGTGTGTGTGTGTGGGGTGGGGGGTGTATCTGGAGAGGAGAGTGGAAAGTGGGTTCACTGTGGAGGTTCTATTCCATCCCTGTGGAGAAGAGGCAGGACCCAATGTGGTTTGGCCCCCAGTGAGTGGTGCGATTTTGTCCCCCCCCTCACACACACACACACACACATACCCCACACACACAACAACCCACCCCTGCCTGGGAACGTGGAGCATGTTGGAGAGAAGTTGTTTTGAACATGTGCCATAGCAACGTGTCGGAATGAGTTCACTTTAAGACGGGAAGTCTGTAAAGTGAAGGGGAAAAAGCTCTTCACAAGTATCTCGAACCCTTGAAAGTGGAACTTATCATTTATTGAAAATGCTTTCTTTTACTAGGGTGCCCTTCAGTGGCATTCATTAGTGGTTCAGTTCGCGTGATGAAACCATGACCTCTGCTATTAATAATGTTTCAAAGTCTGAGTTTATAGTTTCACATTAACTTATTGGATTGACGTAAATAGTTTAATAGTCCTCAGCATTTTGAGACAATTAGTCAATGTAAAGGGAATGTATAACACAACCTGTGTTTATGGTGAATTATTAATGCACAGTTTTTTTCCCCTCCTCATCTTTTCTCTCTGTTTCTCTGTGATTGTGTCAGATATGTACAGTATTTCAGCGGACTTCTCTCTGGTCATATCAAGATCAACAACAAGCCTCTGTTCCTGCACCACGTCATCATGCACGGCATCCCCAACTTCGAGTCCAAAGGAGGTAGTGTACAGCCCTCACCGCCATACATTCACAAGAATGAGAGGTGGTGTGTATCACAGTAACAGAGAAAAAGAAAAACATACATTACTGTAAATGCTGAAATAATGTAATGCAATTAAATGCAAAATGCATTGACGGCCAAATGATCAGTAGTTTTAACCACTGTTGCAACTAAACTATATTACCATCAAGTAAAAAACTCCAGCTGATGCTATGGTCAAGACATTTGCATAGTTCTTCAATCAGAATTGTTAGTCTAAAAAAATGCATTCTTAAGAGTGTCAGCACTTGCAATGCATTGTATTCCTAATGAATGCATGTTGATGAATACCACTGCACTGCACGCTGTGTTCTAAGAGCTCACAGTCTCTCCTTCTGTCCACTGTCTTAGGTTGCAGGCCGTTCCTAAAGATCTATCAGGGGATGCAGCCAATTTATATGTCTGGGATATAGTAAGTGATCGTATTATAGTCAGTTGATGACGCTAATGTGTGTGTGTGTGTGTGTGTGTGTGTGTGTGTGTGTGTCTGTAATGTGTATGTGTGTGTGTTTCAAGAGTAAACAAATGTGACTCGAAGCATACAGTATGTGTGTGGGTAAACCCTCATTAAAAGATTAGTCACTGATAATCCATTCTGGTGTGTGTGTGTGTGTGTGTCTGTGTGTGTGTGTGCGTGTGTGTGTGTGACGGTGTGTGTGTGTTTGTGATTGATGTGTGGGTGCAAGGTATCCCAAGGCTCACACACACACACACAAACACACACACACACACACACACACACACACACACACACACACACACACACACACACACACACACACTCTAGCTCATCCTCTCCAGAATAAAGCATCACGGAAGCAATGGATTACACCTCTCCTCGCCCCTCCCCCTTCTGTCTCTCCATTCGTTTCATGGAACTATCCAACTCTGCTTCTTCATGTAATCATTAAGTAAAATTTTTTCAAATATTGCAATAAAAAATTGGTCACAGACTCAGGTACTCTAACTGGTAGTAAAAGATGCATGTTAGCTAAGGGTTTAGAGTACAACTTGCTTGTTAATACAACTGTATAAGTATATAGTATGATACTATGATGAGTTTACTAACAGGTTTGTACACACTCCATTGACATTGTGCACTATGCACACCATTCTCTATTATGTAATTGACTTTAAGGTTGTGGTAACCAGCCTGATCTGTGCTTAGTGATTAACTCGTTATCCTGTGCTACACTCTTTAATTGCAGCAATGTTCAAGGTGACAGCTCCACAAGTATCTGCATAACCATAGAGCCTGGCCTTCTCTTGAAGGGAGACATCCTGGTGAGAGGACAAGCTTAATGTATTATTCGTATTTCCAGAAACGGTTTCTAATTGGGCAATAGTAAAGTGTGGTAATCTAGTTTAATCAACTGTTTTTTTTGTGTGTGGTTTTTAATGAAGATGGATATGAAATGTGAGATGTCACATTTTGTTTAACTGTATTTATGTTCTAATTATTTGACAAGGTTACCAATCCTCATCTTCTATTCTCTTTACCTCCCTCTCTCTCTCTCTCTCTCTTTTATCTCCTCTTCGCTCTTCTGTCTCCAACTCCCTTCCCCTTTCACATCTCTCCTCTCTCTCTCTCTCTCTCTCTTCATCCCTCTCTCCGTCCCTCAGCTGAAGTGCTACCACAAGCGCTTCAGGAGCCCGAGCAGGGACGTAATCTTCAGGGTGCAGTTCCACACGTGTGCTGTCCACGACCTCGCCGTGGTCTTCACCAAGAATGAGCTCGACGAGACATTCAAAGGTGTTTTGCTCAAATCCTCATCACCACAAATTCATAAACATTCATGTAATTTGCTTGATTGCTAGGTCAAAAATGTGTCTTTCTGAACAGAATATATTTGTGTTTGTCCATCAGATGACAGATTTCCAGAGTATGGGAAGGTTGAGTTTATCTTCTCATTTGGACCAGAAAAGATAAAAGGTAAGCTTGTTGTTGGCTGTAATCTCTATCTCCCAATCCCCGTGAGAGAAGATTATGCGGCGAGCAGATCGTCTTGTTTATGCTGTGTGAACCGCGCTCTTGTGAAATCTATTATCCAGCAGTCTCTCTGTTGTTGCTCCTTAGGGCTTGATCATCTGGAGAACGGTCCGAGTGTGTCAGTAGACTACAATACCCAGGACCCCCTGATCCGTTGGGACTCCTATGACAACTTCCACAAGCGCTGTGAAGATGCACCAGACGGTAAGTGACTGGCCAAACTTTAACTCAAACATGGTTCAGGCATCCAACATATAACAGGATTGAATTACTTTTCTATTGGCTTTGGTATGTGTCTGTGTGTGTGTGAATGAGTGTGTGTCTGTGTGTGTGTGAATGAGTGTGTGTGTGTGTGTGTGTGTGTGTGTGTGTGTGTGTGTGTGTGTGTGTGTGTGTGTGTGTGTGTGTGTGTGTGTGTGTGTGTGTGGGTGATTGGTGAGCACTTTAGAACTTCAATACTGCACTTTCCAGGGTATCTTTCATTAATTTGTGTGGTACTGAGTGCAAATCTTCGGTGTTGTTCAGTACCTACAGCAGTGGCGAAGCTTGTGTTTCCATAATCTATCCTCTTTAGAAGCACAGTCATAGACTCATATACTCACACATAAACTGTGAATACTAAGGCTATACTGAGCAGCCCTGCATCAGCACCATATTCATCTACTGAGCGGGTCCAAGCACCTGAAGGTTGCTTCTCTGAAAACAGCTGCAAATATTTCTTTGATCATACATTTTCTGCATCCTCAGTTCTTTTTTACCATTCCTTCTAGTTGTGAAACTCTCTGATTCCGTTTGATAGAACACAACAGGCCTTGAGGTTGTTTGTCTTATCAAAAAGTTCTAAACTCTGTCTCTTGCGTGACTTTCCAAAAGCCCTGGCCCCCTCTCGATGTTCCCTGTTGATGTCTGGCTTTTATTTATGTCCCCTCTTGGCCTCAATCGAGACGCGCGTGACCATACCCCTCGTCCTGTGTTCCCGGGCCACTGCAGCTCTGCTGGACAGCTCTACCAGGCAACACCATCCCATAGTAATTTACGATCTCCTGGGACTCCGGGCCAGGGTGCCTAGGGAACAGCCCGTGCTGCCTGAGCCGAAGCAGCACAGTGAGAGGTCTGCTGATGGATGGCCCTGCGTCTGTCCTGCTAACACTACTAATGAAGACCTCACGGCGACCACAACAACCCCCCACCCCCAGATATGAAGGCTACCTGAAAGGAAGGGTTAGTGTAGCTTAACTCGTGGAGTTAGCATGCTAACTACACAAGAGTCATGGGTTCAAGACCCAGGGTGCAAAATGTAGTAATGAAAATAGAGGCCTAGTGAGTGACAAAATATAGTAATGCATCAAGTACAGGATTGTAAGTCACTTTAGATATAGATGTCAGCCAAACAGAGGTACAGGGTTTGAATGGGCTTATTGATGAGGTTTTGGATGAGGTGGGTCCCATGTCAACAAGCAGCTGATGACGTAAAAAGAATGTGTTTTTGAACTCTGTTTTTGAATGCAGTTTTGTTATGCCTTGTTTTGCTTCCTGTTTAGGGCCGGACTGAATCCAAAGACGTAATTTTCTTTTCTGTGTCACTTAATTTGGGCATCTGTCACAGTGGTGAATTTGTTTTTGTTTTTCTCTGTTGTGTAAATATCCTGTCACGTTGTCACATTACCCTGGCTCCCAATGCCATGGCGTTTTGCCTTGGAGTTATGGTTGTGTGTTCCCTGGAAGAGACTTGGCCTGTGTCCTGGTGTTTGGGCCCAGGAAGCACAGCGGGCTGGGTAGGGTGCAGGGACCAGGGACAGGTGGCCTCCAGGATTAAGCAACACCAATGACAATGCAGTAATTCACTAACAGCAGTGTCATAATGTTCAAAGACAGAGGGTTTGAACCACTGCATGTTCTAGCTGAACACATAAACAGTGGCTTTAGAGATTCAATGTTGGCACCTTTCCTACATAGTTCTGGTCACTGAATTGTTAGGGAATATTATGACTACTGAGCAAGTCTTCATCAGATGCATTATATTGTATGAAAGGAGACATCCATGGAGGAATTTGGCTTTCAGTATCGATGGGAAAGATTAGAGTGTTTACTACACTGTAAATTAAAGTCCAAAGCTTTAACACAGAGCTCTGACTGTTTTTTTTTCTTCTTCCAAGTCGTCGACATATTTTAGGAGGAAAACCAGTCCTATTTTTGCCAAACCAGTGCCAACATGTCTTCCTGTCGCAAAGTGTTGAAGTCACGTCTGTCACCGCTACACTACAATTAAGCTGACCAGTGTCAGCCGACAGAATTGGCTACTCGTTTGTTCTCCACATCAGAGTAGGTGTTTGAGGTCAGGCACTGAATGTTTGAGGTGCATGATGATGGTCCGGAATGTGAAGTCGAAGGAATGTTTTACGGGAAGCGACCAAGATAATTGAGTGATGTGATCACCGATGACTTCTTACTGAAAACATCACTGGCTGCGTATGAGCAAGAGGAGTTGACTGACGTGCACGCACTGTGCAGTGTTCGCTACAGCAGTGACTTGAGTTTGAGTCAGAAAAAAGTCGACTGACGTACATGTACTACACTTGGAGCCAAAATGGCGGTGTGTGTGTGTGTGTTCTGCCTCACACCAGCATGTGTAACCCCTCACCCCCCCACCTCCATTCCCAGTCCCAGAATGCATGCGCTGGATGAGAGCTGCCATAAACTACGGCGGCTGCCTGCCAATCAGGCTTTAAATAGCCGCAGCAGAAATAGGCGGGCGTCAGACTCCCAGGGCCCATGGGGAGGCTTTTCTGGGGGTGGGGGCAGGGGTGAGGGTGGGGGGGGGGGGGGGTAGTTGAGTGAGGGGGGGGGGGTAGCTTGCATGGTGTGGGAGGGGGTTGTGGTCGGGGGGGAGGGAGGGTGTAAGCTGATCTTTCTCTCTCCAATGTCATGTGCTGGTGTGCAGGGGTCAGAGGACCTGGGGACCTCTCTGTGTGTGTAAGCGCATATGTATGCAGCACCCTTCGCAGTTATTGGCACCCCTGGTAAAGTGGACTAACAAGAAGTTTTTAAAAATCAGCTTTTGCTGATTACAATGAAATGGGAAATCCAACCCTGAAGGGAAAGACATTCACTCATAGAAAAAAAGAATATCTCACAAAGAAATTAACAAAAAGACATGCACCACAGTTATTGGTATCCTTAGGGGATCTTGTAAACAAAATGTAACTGAAGATTTTTTCCATTTATTCAATTTTATTCTTATTCAAGTCAATCAGAATGTCTGATTGAACTTTCAAGCTATAATCCATGACTTCCTGTTTCACTAAGGTATAGTGGTCAAATGCCTTGTCAACATGTGAAAGACAAGAGAATACCCATTTCAAATAAAGGGAAAGTGTCTTGACATATTTAAGTCAGGGAATGGCTATAGTCAGGTAGAACTTTGTGGAATATGGGCATAAGTGTGACATAAGGTACGAATGAAATTTTTTTGCTTAAATTGATAGGTAAGGGTATGTCCTTTTAGAATCTGACGGGTGCCGATCCGGTTTTCACATGTTTTTTCAAGTGTGAGAAAAGTGTGAAGTTGATTACTGGCAGGAGGAAAGGACAGAATCAAGAAAATTATTTCTTACAGTATTGCAAGGAGTGACGTGTATCATTTGGAATTTGGAACAAATATAACAACAAAGTATTTGACATTAATGCTACGGCTGCAAAATTAGGAGACAAATGTTATGATTTGTTGGGTGTTCATGCATTGTCTGGTTGCAACAGTGTGTCACATCCATATGGGGAAAACCTCAGCAATCTATTTGATGCTCAAGAGGAATCTTACAGATGTAGAAGCTGATGAGCATGAGTGGATGAAGGCAGGAATGGATTTCCTTTCTTGCCTCTACTATGGAAAGACTGTTGAAAGCCTCAGTAACTTCAGATACATGCTATTCACTAAGAAAAGAGATCCTCCTAAAATAAAGAGTATTCCTCCAACAAGAGATTGTGCAGCGGAACACATCAATTGTGCACGGCTGCAAGTCATTCTGTGGAGAGCTGCTGACAAAAAACACCTCCCGTGTGTACTGATGATGTATCCCTGTTTGGTTGGAAAATAGAGGATGGAATTCCTGTGCCTGTTCATGGCAACACTGACATTGCACCCAGAACAGGTCTACATCTTGTTGCTTGTGGATACAAGGCAGTGCCAGCATGCTCCAGGGCCTCTTGCAGCTGTCAGTCAGATGGACTACCATGCACCACCTACTGCCATTGCAAAGGTGGCGAACAGTGCGCAAATAAAAATTCTAAGATGGCTACATTTTCAGTGGAGGATACTGATGATAGCGAGGGAGAAATGTCTGATTGAATGAATGTTTTTTGGAGGCGACATTTGATGTTTGTGATGTGTACAAGGCTAGCCTGGCAACATGTTCTGTATTTAGATGCTTGTTGAGGGTTGAGACAATTTGTTGCTCAGCCTACCATTTCATCAGTGTGACCTTACCGGACTTTACAGATATTATGTTCTCTCGAGGGACTTTGCCACTCATTTGTAGCATTTTGTATTGACATAGTTGATTTCTGTTTAGTTATTTTTTTATGGTCAAAAAAGGGGGCGTGGCAGATTATGTCATTAAAAAAATGCTCAAGGGTGACAGATCAGCACCCGTAAGTCTACACCCCTCAAACTGTCAATTTATGCAAAAAAATGCATTCGTACCTTATGTCACACCTATCCTGGGGTTCTACCTGACTACTAGAATAAAATTGGTACTTGACTGAAAATGTCCATATTTACAGTTAAAACAATAATTAAGAAGTTGCAAATCAACTTAAAATGTGACAAACATTGATTGGAACCTAATGCACAGTGAAGAGGATGGCAAGAGAGGCAGAAAATGGAGTCAATGTTGGAGAGTTGCAGAGACAATTATCATCTTGGGGTCACCAAAGTCTTCAAAACCTCCGTACTAATAGATTATTTAGAAGACATGCCAGGTAAAAGCCTTTCCTGTCATTTACAGTAATTGCAGATGTAAATGGCTGGGGTTGCTAAATGCTACTTGGACTTTGTGAAGTGTGTTCTATGGTCAGGTGAAATTATAATTGAGCTTTTTAAGAGAAAACACTCAAAATGGGGTTGGCATGCATAGAAGA
This sequence comes from Alosa pseudoharengus, assembly GCF_046254945.1. NCBI lineage: Eukaryota > Metazoa > Chordata > Actinopteri > Clupeiformes > Clupeidae > Alosa > Alosa pseudoharengus. The sequence continues at coordinate 16,287,751 of NW_027468689.1, read as the reverse complement.
ATGTCTATACTGAAAAGATCCTTATGCCTCTTGCTAAGTATAGTGGAGGATCTGTGATGTTGTGGAGCTGTTTTATTCCAAAGGCCCTGGTGATCTATATAGATCTATACATCTGTGTGTCTCTTCCAAGACACTAATAAAAGTGGGTCACGATTGGAACATCTAGCAAATTGAATTAAACCAAAACATATGTCCAAATCAACACAAACCTTTCTCAATGTGTCTCAAACTTAGTTTATATCTCAAACTTAGTTTATATATATATATACACTGCTCAAAAAACACTTTTTTCCACAATTGTTAAAACATTTTTTGAAACCTTCCACCCTTTTCTCCATTCTCAAACTACATTCACATAATGTCTGACAGTTCTTGCAAAATAAAACACTCGCCTCAAAAGTTTTACTTGTGCTCAGAACCAAACAATGTCAGAGTACCAATCCAGTGTATGACTGAAGTGTTCCCTTAATCTTTTTGAGCAGCATATATAAAATTACAGTATATTACTGTGTCGCTTAAAGGCTTTGCATTGCACCACAACTAAAAGGTAAGTGCAAAGGTCTGGCTTCGCAGAGCTTGTTGGTTTCTTAGAAGTTGTGAGGCACAGTTTGGCGCGTCCGTGTGTCGTGATGATGTTCCAGCCCTTTTTTGTCCTGCTTGGACTGCGGCTGGCCTTCTGAGGACATCTCAGGCAGCCTCGAGCCCGAGCCAACCAACGCCTCTCCGAAGCAGGCAGGCAGGCGCACACGAGCCTGAGAAAAATCCGTGAGAGCGACTGTGGTAATCTAGAATTAGAGAGGAGAGACATAGCAAACGAGCTAAAGGGAGGGATGCAGAGAGGCAGAGAGAGAAAGAAAGAAAGAATGAAAGAGAGAGGGAGAGGAAGAAAAAAATGCTGGTGTTTGCAATCTGCCCGTAATTAGATGTGCTTACTCGTGTGTGGGTGTGCATGTGTGTGTGTGTGTGTGGATGTGTGTGTGTGTGTACAGTATGTGTGTGTGTGTGTGTGTGTGTGTGTGTGTGTCAGCAGAACAGTCTCCCACCACCACCAGAACTCTCATTAATTGCAGGCTCCCAAGTGCCAAAGCCTGAGAGAGGACCGGGGAACGAGCACGGAGAGGGAACATGGTGTACGTGTGTGTGTGGATGTGTGTGTGTGTGTGTGTGTGTGTGTGTGTGTGTGTGTGTGTGTGTGTCTGTGTGTGTGTGTGTGTGTGTCTGTGTGTGTGTGTGTGTCTGTGTGTGTGTGTGTGTGTGTGTGTCTGTGTGTGTGTGTGTGTGTGTGTGTGTGTGTGTGACACACACACACACACACATACACACACACAATTGGTACCCTACAGTGGTGGTTAATGACGTTTAGTAGCACGTGAACGGGCACTTGCACATACTTCTGTGGCGCATTGCGTTAAGGCCGGCAGATGACAGCCGCCGTTGCACAGCAGTTACCAGTCCCCTGTCCAAGAGTTTGAATCTGGGTTAAGATTTTGACAACAATATTGACATCGTTGTTTACCTAAGTTTATCTTTTGTGCAGATCATATTATCAATATCAGAATTCGCCTTCTTGGCTTGGTTTGCGTAAAATAACAAGGACCCCCTCCTCCATGAAAATCAAAGGCTACATATTCTCAGCTGACTCGTCAAAAAGTGCGCACCACCTTATTATTATCTGCAGGTGTGTGACTTTTACTTACGTACACATGGCTGCAAATTGACTTTTAATTTATGTATTTTCTGCCTTGGGCATTTTAAAATATGGATGTATGGTGGTTAGAAGTGTAAATATCAATTAGAAACCTAAATATATTCATAATTATTCATTTGCAAACAAATAACTGGCGTCAGTGACGTCTTTGACATGAAGATCCCTGGAACTATGCTTCTTCTAGCATTCTACCACAGGTCGAGAGGTGTAGTTGTAACTACACAACTTTATGATAGTGGTTGCAAGCGTTCGTTGCTACTATGGTTTTGGGAAACACTAACGTAGTGTAACGATGCATTGGACTAGGCCTATGTAAGTTCCAAATATGAATGTAATTCTGCGGCATAAAGCAGATGTATTTGTTTATTGTACAGAAAAATAAAAATGACATGTCAAGCAGTCAATTGACTACATTGCAGTCAAGAAGTAGGGCAAATTAATTTACGAAACCAAAACGTGGGTCATAGTTGTCTAAGCCTCTATAGCGTAGCCTGTTAAAAACGTCGCAGAAGCCTACCCAAGGCTACAGATTAATTCTGAACAGTTATTTCTCTACTGGCTCAATTATCACACCACTGTTTTGATTTGCGTAGTTGCGTTACCCCAACACTGACAATAATGTAGACAGCAAATTTTGAGTTCGATTTTCGTTACCAGCAGTCAAGCCTTAAGCTATACCCAAGTAGCCTAAATCGAGGTAAATCGAGCTTTTTCAGAAGGGGCGGCAGGCAGAGTGATGTACAGTGGCAGAGCGACGCACAGTGGCTGAAAGTGGTACTAAAGCTTCATGCAGCTTCACGCCTCGTAATGCGCGACTGAAGTGGCCATTTGAAAGCGATGCCCACTGTATGCATATTGTTCTGGGGCAAGCTGGTCCATATCCTGCAGGGGGTTGGGAGCTTGGTTAGTCTTTTTCAGCTGGTCCTCTCAACAGCTTTCATCACTTGCTCTTATACTGACACAGACACAAACAAGAAGGCGTAAAGGTATACTATGTCGGCTTCGTCCACTCTGTAGTGTCTAGAATCTGGACGAATGGAACGAATGAATATTGGGACAGTGGTAGCATAGTGGTTAAGGAGCTGGGCTAGCGTGCAGTGACCTACCCTTACAATGGATCCACCAGTTTAGCTAAAACACTGAACTGGAATCAGCTTAAACGGCATGAGTGGACACTTGGTGTTGCTGCTTTTGTTAAAAATATTTGCCGTTTCTAGTGCTACACTGCACCAGTCCGTCCACCGAAGAGAACACTAGAATGACCTCTGTGGTCAGTGTGAGAGAACAGGCCATCTTTATGTTTAATGTCGTTTTTATTGTAGTAGTGCTTCACCTCACCAGTCTGTCCACCAGTGGAGGAGATAGCAAGCTGACCTGGGATCAGGGAGAGAAAAGAGCAGGTGTTGTTGTGGTTGAGAGAGATGATGATGTGTGTACGTGCCAGTCTGATGTCCACCTGTAATCATGACCTGGGGGGGTTGGAGGTGAGCGAGAGGTCATCCTCGGGGATCAGGCAGTGGAGCTGCGGAGATCTGGGATGTTAAGGATGGGAGATTAGCGGACATCTACGGAGAGAAAGACAGAGAGGGAGAAAGAGAGAGAGAGGTTTAAAGTTTTATTCAACCATTATCACGAATTATCACGAGTTAAATCAGTTTAACCAAAAAATAATGTTATATGTAACAAGAACACCCCCCCCCCCTACTCCACCCCCAACCCCCTCCCCCCCACACACACAATGACAGAGGAGAGAAGATGGAAAGAAGACAGAGCGGGAGAGAGGATCAGGAACCTACTGTAAAGGATCCCTATCGTCAGCCGTGGATTTGCACGTGTGACTCCGAGTTCTTGGAGATAATTAGAGACACTGACCTGTGTTCACACGGCCCTTGATTGTGTGTGAATATGTTTATGTGTGGGTGTGTGTGTGTGTGTCTGTGCGTATGTAACATTTTGTGGTGTGTGTGTATGAGTGAGATCATTGCAGTCTGTTTCTATGGCAAAGAGCTGGGTTTTTTTTTACGATTCTCGTTGTGCTGTGTGACTTTTAAAGGAAGGGGAATCAAAGAATCTGATGACAGAAGACTCCCTATGAGAGACTGGGAAAACATTGTCTTCAGGCAGCGCTCCAGACACCTAAGCAGTGCCAGGACCCACAGACATTTCAGTTATGAGCAGCAGTGACCGCTCTTAGTTGGTGTGCAGGCTGAGGGTTCAGTTAAAAGCAGAATATTCCAGAATCATGAAATCATGAACAGAGGTTGACAGGGGTAGTAGTTGGTGGGTACGAGAATACGAATGAAGTGAGTGTGTGTGTGTGTGTGTGTGTGTGTGTGTGTGTGTGTGTGTGTGTGTGTGTGTGTGTGTGTTAGAGAAAGAGTGTAAAGAGAGGTGTGTGTGTGTGTGTGTGAGAGAGAGAGAGAGAGAGAGAGAGGGGGTTTGTGTGTGTCAGTAAAAAAGGTGAAGACCAGGTGACCAGCCTATTACTGTCAGTTAGCCAGAAGAACATGTGCCTATGACATGGGTCACCTTACTGAACAGCATGAGCAAGTCAGGATATGATGGATGAGAGTGAACACTCTGAGTCACAGGTATGTGTGTGTGTGTGTGTGTGTGCGTGTGCATGTGTGTGTGTGTGTGTGAGAGAGACAGAGAGAGAGCAAGAGAGAGAGTGTGCGTGAGTGAGAGACAGAGAGTGAGGTGATGGAGAAGGTGTGGCATCATCCTTGGTCCAGTTACACCCCACCCCCACCTCACCCAAAACACACACACACACACACACACACACACACACACACATCATTTCAACCCTATCCTCTGCAGCTGCTGCCCCCAAGGTTACCCCCATGGGGCATCATCTGAAGGCGGACTTGGATGACCACACACTTTTCACCACGGCCTCTGCCACCTCCTAACCTGACTCCCGCGCTGTCAGGCCCGCTTCAAACACACATTCTCGCCGGCTTTCGGGGGCTAAATTTGTATGTGCCCGGCCCCACGGTCCAGTCGGTGGATTGGTGAACATGACGGCCACATGTGGCGTCAAACCCCTGCCATGACAGAGATCCTGTTTTTAATCTGTCTTGTTTGCAGGTCGGAGGATGTGTGTATGTGTCTGCGTGTGTGTGTGTGTGTATGTGAGTGTGTGTGTGTGTGTGTGTGTGTGTGTGTGTGTGTGTGTGTGTGTTTGTGTCTGTCTGTTTGTCTGTGTGTCTGTGCATGAGTTTTGTTTGTGCTGTTGTTCTGTTCACATTTGGTCTGTAAAAAGGTCTGTCTGCTGGTTTTATAAAAGAGACAATGGGCAGAGAGAGAGAAAGAAAGAAACATAAATAAAGATTGATCAATCTAAGAATTATATACATTACAGAGAGGGAGAGCGACAGATGAAGAAAGGTGGTGTGTATTTGAGAGAGAGAGAGTGTGCGATACAGACAGAGCTGGTGTGTATTTGAGAGAGAGAGTGTGTGCGATACAGACAGAGCTGGTGTGTATTTGAGAGAGAGTGCGCTGGTGTGTATTTTAAAGAGTGTCAGGCAGAAGCAGTGGGGAGCAGAGTGAGAGCATGGCGCTTGTTTACTGCCGGGCCACCCTTATTTGGCTGCCGTAAGGCCCGCAGCATTTTTGGAATAGTGAGGAGGGGAAGTGTGGTAGTGGAGGGAGAGAGAGAGAGAGAAAGAGAGAGGGAGAGAATATGTGTGTGTATGTGTGTGTGAGAGAGAGAGAGAGGGAGAGATGAGATGACACAGAGTGAGCCTGAAGACACATTTACACACACTCTCACACACGCGTGCACACACACACACACACACACACACACACACACACACACACACACACACACACACACACACACGGACGCCCTCATGGAGTCACTCCCCCTTGCCACAGAGTGTTCTCGGGGCTGACGCCGGTTAGTTGCCAGAGTGTGGAGAGGGGGCAGGATTGTCAGCCCGAGACACAATGAAGCTTTCCCAGCCACTCTGACAGATTATCTTCACAAGCTGGTAAGCAACACAGTGTGGTTGTGTGTGTGTGTGTGTGTGTGTGTGTGTGTGTGTGTGCCTTGTGTGTGTGTTGTTAAGAGTAAGAGAGAGAGAGAAAGAGAGAGAGAGAGAGAGGGAGTACTGAGGAGAGTTTAAGTACTGGTGCAGTAAGAAGCCGGTGTTTGGGTTCCCTGGGGCAGGACAGTTGGCTGTACCTCAGGCTTGCGTCTCTCCTACCCTACTGTACTGAATCCAGAGCAACAACTTATGGATGCAAAGTGCTTTTAACAGCAATCTCTAGGTATGTGAACTTGAGGAATGTTTTACTGTAAAGACGTAAGATTAAGGCAACAGATTAATCTTCATTATGGCTGACTTTTATGTCTTTTGATTAATGAGTTATCCTACGCTAACAGACATCACAATGCATTTTTCCTCACGCTTTGTGGTCACATTAAACTGTTTTGTTTCCATGGTTTCCAACAATTAACTTTTCCTGTACCATACATTCAGATGCTATATGTTCCTAAGTCTACGTATTTTTTCAGCAAGACCTTGGGCTGGCTGTTGATACATCCAGTCTGTTTTTAATGATATCGATGGTACACCACAGCTATTTGAGTTTTAGGTTAGTTTTGTGTGGTTGTTTCAGGCTTGCGCTTAAATGCTCGTCAAAGAAGAGCTGTTTAGTTGGCTAAAGTAGTGTGCTTTACTGGCACTGCTTGAGCAAGGCTGCCTGCTCTCCGCGTAGTGTATCTTAGCCCTTGTCCCTTGGGTGCTATTTAGTGACCCTGGATTGAGTCCTCTGACTTGGCCAGCGCGAGGCTGCCTGGTCATTACATCACTGGGAACATAGTGGCATTGTTGTGTGCCTTGAGAGAGGCGATGTATTTTTAGAAATTGTGCAAATGAGGACGTCCGAATTATTCCAATGAAAGAGTGCCCAGGCATTTAGGCAGAGCACATTTCAAAACAGTTAAAAAGAAAGTGCACATGTGTGAGGCTTTGTGGTATTCTTTTCTATTCTATTCTATTCTACTGTTTTATTTTGTATGCTAATCTACATGGTCTATCCTCTGGTAAATGGAAAAAGAATTGCACTGAAGAATAAAGAAGGCTTCTACACTCTTTGATTACACACACACATATATTAGTGTCGCCATAAACTAGTTTTATTGCCGATGCCTTCAGTGTGGTTCTTCTGCTGTCTTGTTCCGTCCATTAAGCAGTGGTCTTGTAAATGCCAGTGCAGAAGTAACGGGGTGGCTAACAAGTCCTAAAGACCAAACAAGACACCTGAGATTGGCGTGTCAGTTACCGGACAGTTAAAATGCACAAAAGATAAAGAGAAAACGGTGTACATGTGGCAATTTGCCCAGACTGGAGAGTAAAGTATGCATGTATCTCAACAGATAAGAGAGAGTGGATACAGGAGAGTGCAGAGTCTTTGGTACAATTAGTGTGTGTCTGTATTTTGTGAGGATACAGAGACCAGCTATAGTGGTGTGTGTGTGTGTGTGTGTGTGTGTGTGTGTGTGTGTGTGTGTGTGTAGGTATGCTTGTATGTGTGTGTGTGTGTGTGTGTGTGTGTGTGTGTGTGTGTGTGTGTGTGTGTGTGTGTGTGTGTGTGTGTGTAGGTGTGTAGGTGTGTGTATGGTTTTGACCCTGGCCTCATCTCGGGGGGGCAACATGCCTGAGTTAGAGTGTGCTCTGACAACATGTTGAGCAGAAGCAGCAGGTTCAAGCCCGCTAGCAGTACCCTCATACACCCCCACACCCCACCCCTGTCCTCCTCCTTCCAGACCTTTACATTCCCCACTTTCTCTTCATCGGCCTCTCTCTTTCCTCATCTCTCACACCCTCTATCGCTTTCCGCTGGCTTCCTTTCCAAGTCCCTTTACTTCTAGCATGATCCTTCATTTATTTTCTCTTCCCACGGCTATCTGTCTTTCAGTCTATCTATCCCTCTCTCCGTCTGTCATTACATTATTATTTTTTTCTTCTCCTCAATTCCCTTTCAATTCCTACAATCTCTCATATACAATTTATGCTCAAAGTCCTCCTCTCCCCCTCCTCCTCTTCCTCTTTTTCCTTTTACCTCTTCACCCTCTTCTTCCCCTCCTCCTTACGCTTCTCTTGCTCACTCTCTCGTTCTCCTGCCCGAGCTAAGTGCTGTCATCAACGAATCCCACCGCCCACCTTGCCTTGTCTCCACCCGACCCCCTCACCTGTCAATCTAGTCTCCCTGCCGAGCCAAAACGCACACTCGTCAAAGTGAGGAAAGCGACCCAGTGCGCGAGAGGGGCCGAGGGCATGTTCATCAAGAGGGAGTCACTGAGGTGACCGTTAGCGAAGGGGGCACCAACATGCAGAGCCGTGTCCTGTCCCGCCTGGCCGAGGGCACTGAGCTTGCCACGTATACGTTTCCTTCCTGGAAGCGCCCGCTCTGCTCCCACCTCTGGCATGTCTCCCCCCCCCCCCCTCTGCCCCTCCCTCCATTCCTCCCTCACTCTGTCTCTCCCTCTCTCCCTCCCATGACATCATGCCCGCCTTGAATGGTTGCCACCACTGTTGCCGGTTAGATTGGGTCAGAGTCGAGTCAGCCTTTGGCACAGAGCACAGCACAGCACAGTACAGTGCAGTGCAGCACGGCGCGACGTAGCGAAGCACACACACACAAACACACACACACACACACACACACACACACACACACACACACACACACACACACACACAAACACAAACACACACACACACACACCACCCAGCCACCAACGTCCTGCTCCAATAAACATCACTGGGACTGTTGCTCCGATAGGCTTTCAGCGCTGAAATTACTGTATCGTGGTCAGGGTTTGATATTGAGGGTTTCGATGCTCTGAAACGTAGAAGCAAAGCTTTTGGATATTTTTGGTCTGTTTGGAATTGCATGGGAGGGGAGAGTGGTAATGTAGAGTTGGCCATCTTTCAAGGATGTCAGCTTTAAAAGGATGGAGTAAAAATTCAGGAAAACAAAACTTTTTCTGGTCAGAACAATGTGACTGAATGTTCGACTCCTAAACTTTTTTTCATCACAGCTAGGTGCTTTATTAAGCTACATTACAAGAGGTCAAATTCAACAACTAAATAGCCTAAACTGTCAGGAGGCTCATTTCAGTTCTCAGGACCACCGTTGGTGAAAGGCTACTTTGGGCAGTCAGACCCTACTTCACCAGAAGATACTGTAAGTGTTCCCAGACAGACAGGAGACATGCACTCGCTTCTCCTCTCCCCCTTTCTCACTTTCTCCATTCACTCTCTCTCTCTCTCTCTCTCTCTCTCTCTCTCTCGTGTGTGCTCACTTTTAGCGTGTCTCGTCTGGCCTGGTTCTCGTCTCTCGTCTCATCTCATCTCGTTTACGGCTCGCGACAGCCTGGCTAGACGGAGCCGTCCCTGCCGTCACTGCCACTGTTGCTACAGCTTGAGTGGGGGGTGTCTGTCTGTCTGTCCGTAGGGTCTGACTGCCCAAAGTAGCCTTTCACCAACGGTGGTCCTGAGAACTGAAATGAGCCTCCTGACAGTTTAGGCTATTTAGTTGTTGAATTTGACCTCTTGTAATGTAGCTTAATAAAGCACCTAGCTGTGATGAAAAAAAGTTTAGGAGTCGAACATTCAGTCACATTGTTCTGACCAGAAAAAGTTTTGTTTTCCTGAATTTTTACTCCATCCTTTTAAAGCTGACATCCTTGAAAGATGGCCAACTCTACATTACCACTCTCCCCTCCCATGCAATTCCAAACAGACCAAAAATATCCAAAAGCTTTGCTTCTACGTTTCAGAGCATCGAAACCCTCAATATCAAACCCTGACCACGATACAGTAATTTCAGCGCTGAAAGCCTATCGGAGCAACAGTCCCAGTGATGTTTATTGGAGCAGGACGTTGGTGGCTGGGTGGTGTGTGTGTGTGTGTGTTTGTGTTTGTGTGTGTGTGTGTGTGTGTGTGTGTGTGTGTGTGTGTGTGTGTGTGTGTGTGTTTGTGTGTGTGTGCTTCGCTACGTCGCGCCGTGCTGCACTGCACTGTACTGTGCTGTGCTGTCTGACTGACTGTCTGTCTGCCTGTTTGCCTGACTGGCTGTGATCATCTGATACAGGCCACCCACTGTCTCTCTCTCCCTCTCTCTGCATCTTTCCACCCGACGGCATCACACACACACACACACACACACACAGCCCTGGCGGAGACAGACAGACAGACAGACAGGTGGATGGGGCCCTTGTCTTAAACAGCGCTGCGGCAGTGGCGGGCGACAGAGGTGGCATGCAACGTCTCTCTCTCTCTCTCTCTCTCTCTCTCTCTCTCTCTCTCTCTCTCTCTCTCTCTCTCTGCCTCTCTCTCTCTCTCTCTCTCTCTCTCTCTCTCTCTGCCTCTCTCTCTCTCTCTCTCTCTCTCTCTCTGCCCCTCTCTCTCTCTCTCTCTCTCTCTCTCTCTCTCTCTCTCTGCCTCTCTCTCTCTCTCTCTCTCTCTCTCTCTGCCTCTCTCTCTCTCTCTCTCTCTCTCTCTCTCGCTGCTCTCTCTCTCTCTCTCTCTCTCTCTCTCTCTCTCTCTCTCTCTCTCTCTCTCTCTCTCTGCCCCTCTCTCTCTCTCTCTCTCTCTCTCTCTCTGTCTGTCTGTCTGTCTGACCACCTGTCTGCTATTGGGTCACAGAATCCCGTCCCGTGTGGTCCTCCGGAGGTGTTAGCGTGCCAGTCGCGGCCAGATGCCCGAGTGCCGCTAATAGATGCTGAGCAGGTTTCTAAAGACAGGAACATGCTCCCCGAGTCCCTAAACAGGGCCTGTCATGGTCAGGGCAATGAGGCTATTATTACTGTCCAGCACCATCCAGGTAGTTCAGACGCCATGATCTTAGGATGAAGACTTTTTAAATATTTATTGAGGTGTTAAAGGTACTTCAGAAAGCAAAGATACACCTGGCAGTATTCTGGTCCATGCAGTCTTCCAAAAAATAATAATAAAAAGTGTAAAAATGTACCAGAGCACTCAAATGTGTTCACAATACAAAAAAATATATATGTAGTATAATATTCTGAAATGATAAATATAAATGTGTTATATTTGTTTTACGTACAGGTACATATTGCAAATGACACATGACATCATACAGATTATATTGGCAGTAATTTTGGGCAACATGTACAGCAAGATGTTGCTTTATGTACAGGTGGAAGTTGATAAGTATGTACGCCAGATTAATCATGCTCTCTATTCTCCCAAAGTACTGACTGCCATGAGAATAGGTTTGCTATTCATTGTACCTGATGTCATCCCGCTGTATTGTACCCAGAGTGAGTAATATCAGTGAATACAAAAGGAATACAAGCACAACATGTTCAGTTATATTGGGTAGTGTGCTTTATTGTGCTTGTGCTAATGGTTACTCATCCACTGGTAGTGATATGAGATGGGTGCGTTTGATAATAACCTGGAATTAAAATGGTTATTTATAATAGGGCACTGGACAGGTGCTAAGATCTAAGGAGTGTTATGTTGGCATCCTAAGCACCCAAGTGCCAATGGGGTGAACGTGATGGCATTAGAAAGACTATGTGTGCTCACAGTCATCTCTCTTTCTCTCTCTCTCTCTCTGGCTCTCTCTCTCACACACACACACTCTTTCTCTCCCCTGTCTCTGTTCATCTGTTCCTCTGTCATTATTTTGCACTTCTAGCCACTGGTCTTCTCTTACCAGTCTTTTCCACCGTCTCCTAGAGGTAGCAACAGTGGCCAACAACACACACACACACACACACACACACACACACACACGCACACACACAGTAAAAGGCCCCCGTGGGCACTGTAAAGGTAGTGTTTATGGGTTGACTCAGAGAGGCCCTCTCCCTGGAGGTCAAATAATCCGGTGGCCACACACTCATTCACAGGACTACACCCAGGAGATGCCCAGCCTCTGAACACACATTTCTATTTCTGAGGGGGGCACTGTTTACGATACAGGGCTTGATTTCAGCTTTAATTGAAAGCTCTAGTGAGCTAAGGACGAAAACATTTGATTCATGGAGAGCAGAAGAAGGTCTGGGAAGAGATGCAGAATATGCATGACGAAAGCTTTATTTCATAGTTCAGTTATATTCAAGTGGAACAAAGTACTGATCCTTTATTATACATTTGTTGCCCTGTTGCCCTGTTATCATTTCTCATTTAATGAAGCCAGTTCTATAGATTTTTGACTAATCTACTTTAGGTATGTTTGACCTTCAGAATCATCACTACCCTTTTCCCACATTAAACAAATGCTATTGAAGTAACATTTATATGGATAGTGAAATAAATCTTTACTTCAAATAGCTATAGACATTTGTGTTTAGCCACCAAATTCAGTTTTGAATATTTACCAAGAAATTGTATTCAGAATAGAGTAAGGAGGCAAAGTTCAAATCAAAAGTACTGTGTTGCAGAAACCAATGCCCTTGTGAAGCAGCCCGTGAGAGTGGGCAAGGTTTCTAATGAGGCATTAACCTCAGGCGTGGAGACACAATTCCTTCACCTGCCTGGTGTGAGAAGAGCATATTGCATGTTACACACCAATTCAGGGGTAAGGTATGTGGAGGCTTTATTCTGGATTACAAAGCTAAGCTTACGCGCATACACACACAAGAACACACACAAGGACCGCTCTAAAAATACTGCATCCTGCTGCCATCACCTTAGCCGAGGGTCAACCTAAAAAAGAAGCCCTTCAGGCCAATGGCACACTAAATACTGTGTGTGTATGTGTATGTCAGTGTGTGTGTGTGAGTGTGTGTGTGTGTGTGTGTGTGTGTGTGTGTGTGTGTGTGTGTGTGTGTGTGTGTGTGTGTGTGTGCGTGCGTGTGTGTGTGTGTGCGTGCGTGTGTGTGTGTGTGTGTGTGTGTGTGTGTGTGTGTGCAAGCACTCAGACGTTTGTGCATGCATGTGTGCTTGTGAATGCGTTGTCGGGGACCTACATAAATAGCTTCCGTTTGAAGACACACAAGTATAAATGTCACCACATTGTTTGTGTCAGAGGTCAACTTCCTGTCCCAGGAGAGGTAGGGGCATTAAAAGGAAGGGGCTAGCCAGGGTAAGAGGAGACCGGATACAGCACCAGCTCTGAGTCTGACATGGACAAATAAAACCCACATACAACACTACAGTATGTGCTCACTCAGGATATAATCACTGTATGTGTAATGTATATATGGTGATGTATAGGAGATATCTGTTATTGTAGCTTTAACTTAGCCTAGCAGGAGACGTGAGCCATATGCACACTTGGTACTTGGTACTTTGGCTAATCTTACTATCTGTCTCAATTCAAGTTCTTCCACATGCACATGTACTATTTTGAGTGCATAAGTGTCTTCACACTGACTATCATAGGGACATGCAGTGCACTGCTGGTACCCAGTACCCGGATGGTGCACCCATATTGGTGAAAAAGTTACATGTGAAATGATGGACAATGTGCACCCTCTGTGGTCACTATTGGCAATGTACAGTAGCAGAAAGGGATGTACCACTTTTTCCCCCCATGGTGGTCAGATGACAATGTGAACATTGATATTGCCATTTCAAGTGTTTAATGTTTGTTTTCAGTTTGAGACAACACTAGCAAATGGACCCAAACGCATAGTGTACAAAGTATGCTGCATTGAAGTGTATTGAGGGAAGTACCCAGAATGGGACACAGTGTTACTCATTGTCATTGATTGGCATACATATTTGAAATTCTAATATGTGTGCAACTCTATTGGCCTTTCTTAAGTGTGCCTTCCAGTCTACCAGTTACCTACTGTAGCTCATGGACGAACGTGACCCGGCTTCCTCAAGATCAAGGTTTTTGGGAGCTGACGTCACACATGGGCAGGTTTGCGTCAGTCCTGTTCGTGTCACTCTACATGTGGTGTGAGTGACCTTACCTCCCATCTTTTAAGGGATAAAATAGCCCTACCAGCGATACACACATGCAGACAAGTGCATGCACAAAGCGGATCGCCATCCTTGCTTCCATTTAGTCACCCTGAGAAAGTGTAGCACACCAAGTGGCAGGAATCTCTGTTATGTTTACTTCTTTCCAGCCTGTTCAATGTCTTATAAGACGGATATTTAACAAAGAAAGTCTGCACTTGTCCAATGGAATATGAAGCCTTTGACTGGGCTTACTAAAAGCCAAATAAGAGATTTTTTCTTCATTGTCTGAACCCTGTTCAAGAGTTCAGCATTCTAACATTATGGCCCATCCAAAAGGAGGTGATCACTTTCTTTAGCCAGAGATTGTATCTCAACAATGAAAAATGTCCGGACTGATGCACTGTTGCTAACTGTTGACAGTCTCCATTTGGCGTCTGAAACACTCCAGTTAAACATTGTGAAGAATTCTTGCAGTTGAAAACAGAAGTTAAGAATACACTAGAAATATTTGTTAGAATGTAAAAGAATGTTGCTGTCTGTAAACAATTCTGATTATAGAACATTGTATGTGTGTTGGCATCGGATTATGTAATGCACTGTCCAGTTGCCAGGCCCTTAAGAGTAGAAATGCCCCAACCAACAGCTGCCCTTTCATCACAGTTTCAAAATGGCCTAGCAGTAGCTTGCATTAACATCAACATCAACACATAGGGGGAGAGCTGCAGACAGTGTCATCATTATCACCCCGACTTGAAGTGCACTGAAGAGGGACCAGGGGCCAAAAGCTAAAATAGCTCTTTAGCTGAAGTGCTTTACCATGTGCGCCCGAGGTCTGGCTCTCCCAACCTGCTTCTGGCACATGTGCTAAAATGAAGTTTTCAGATTTATAATCTGTTGCCGATCGTGTATCCCCACAAGCAGATGTCCATGGTGGTATGGGGGGCTGGGTGTTGGGGCAAAGTGGGAAGGGAGGCTTGCAACAGAAGATGTTTTTTTTTTTTTACTAGAGTTGGAGGTGATACATGTCGTAGGCCAACATGAGCAGGTTCTCATGGGTAAGCCAGGATGACGCAAGGCTGGAGGTCCTTTGGACCCAGTGGACACTCGAATGGATCATCTGAATCATTTCATGAAATAAAGTGATGGCAAGGAAGCCTTTCGGTTGCCAGGGACATCTGCCTCCAAAATAACCATCCTTAGCATTACTTTGAGGTGAACCACAGCATTGCTGGCATGGCAAAGAAGGAATCTTTGGACGCTCCTAGTCCAGCCTGTATCAGCAACTTAAGGTCCTCAAAATCTCTCACTGACCGAAAACGTGGAGCACAGTTTCATGTTCTCCTTCAGGATGGATTTCTCTCACTTTAACTTAATCGGCATATGACGTATACTCATTCGGTGCTTCTTCTCTGTGGATATGTTAGCTTGACCTGTGCAGTGGTCTGTGGCGGACTCAGCATTCATGATAGATATGAAAACTAGCAGTTACATCCAAGTATGCTTGACTCCTTACCAAACATTACTAGAAATTCCTGCTGTATCAATTTATCTTACCTCTATCATTTCATTCTGTTCAAAATGCTTTTCAGTTGCCTTTTATAGACAAAGAAAGCCTGGTGTTTATTCAAACTAGTGTGGACACAAACGCCTGCACACTACTGTTATATCAAGGACAGTGGAAAAATATCGCCCATTCCTTCCTCCGCTCACAAAACCCAGAAAAAGGAGCAGGTCACTGCCACCGATTTATAGTCCTGCACAGTGACTGCTGTTTGCACACACACAAACACACTGGTAGGCCCCTGCAATAGCAAACTTGCCTGTAAAGCAGTAACTAGGCATGTCGGTAGTGTACTGCATACAACCCTCCCCCCCTCCCCACGGGGCAAATGTTAAGTGACACATCACAGCTGGCTGTCAATCAAACCAGGAAGGGGCTGCCCACTGCTGCGTCATCAGCACAGTGCAGTGACGCAGGGGGGGCCCAGCGTCCGAGACTGAGACAGTGCTTTTAATAGACCAGAACACCCCTGCAATGGCCAAGCACTAAGGTCCAGCGACAGGACAGGAGGGCTAACTAGCAGGAAGCCAGCAGTGAGATATAGTACACAGAGCATTGGGACACAAGTGCAGCAACCAAACTAGGAGGGTTGTGAGTATCTAAACTGGTTCTGAGCCTTGGTGAGGGCAGACTAAAAACAACAGGAGATAGGTTTCTGTTTCTGTTCATGTTTGTATGTGTGTGTGTGTGTGTGTGTGTGTGTGTGTATTTGAGTTTTGAGTCAGGTGTGTTTGAGAATAACATGGCACATGGTTTTGAGTACAAGTTGAAAAATGCAATATTAACATGAACTATGAGCTATTGCTTCACATCTCCAGATGCAATCAAGTTTGTTTCTACGGTTTAGGTGTCAGCACTTTTGGTGTACTGTAGGTCTGTGCACAAGAAAGTTTGAAAATGCTTGTTAAAGAAAAAATATGAATCTTTGCTAGTACTCTGAATATGTGGTTTTAAAACAAATGTTCATATAACACGTTTCTTTGTCTCTCTCTCTCTCTCTCTCTCTCTCTCTCTCTCTCTCTCTCTCTCTCTCTCTCTCTCTCTGTCTCTCTCTCTCTTTGTTGTTTTACAGACGTAGTGCACACGCAGGGTCCAGTCGACGGCAGTCTCTACGCTAAGATCCGAAAGAAGGACTCCACCGAGGGCATTGTTTCCGTTAACGGCCTTCCGCCCGCCGAGCGTGCTCATCCTCCCCTCCAGCAGGCAGTCGGAGTAGCCAACCACGCGCTTCCCCTCCCTGTCGCCAACCACGCCCTCCCGGTCGCTGACCACGCGCTCTCTGTGAGCAGCGACTCGGGCAACTCCACCGCCTCCGTCAAGACCGACCGCACCGATGACCCGCAGTCCCAGCAGGGCGGCGCCGCCGGCGGAGGAAGTGGCAGCGGGGGGGCCTGCGTGAGCCAGCCGCCCGGCGCCGAACCGTCTCTGAGTCCGCGGGAGAAGCGCGAGCTCGAGCAGCTGCTCAGCGGTCTCGAGGGAGGAGGAGGAGCCCAGGGGGGCCGACAGGGGAGCCCGGTGGCCGTCGGGGGTATCCTCCACCTGGTGCCCGCGCAGGTGCACGTGAACGGGCGCGGCTTGATCCGCGCCAACACCGTCCCGGCAGCAGCATCGGCGCGCGCCGCAGGCAGCCGGAGCGAAACCGAACGCGAGACTGATATCCTTGACGACGAGCTCCCAGAGGCTCCCAACAGCGCCGACAGCCTCGGGACGATCTCGTCTCTGGACGGACACGAGACGCCAGCCGCCGACAGCCAGGGACACAGCGACTACCAGACTCCCCAGCAGCAGCAGCAGCAGCAGCAGCAGCAACCGTCGTCTGACTCGACCACCGTGGACATTGAGGGACCGTCGGCTCTCCCAGAGCTCCGGTCCAGCAGGAGAGACATGCCGGTGCACCAGGTGCACGGCTCGGCCTCCGCGCAGGAGCGTCTGATCGACTACAGCGACCAGAACGGGGCCATATACCGCTCACAGTCCTACGGGGCTGCCCCGGCCATGGACCCAGGGGCAGCTGCCAGGCTTCTGCCCCAAGCGCCCGAAAGGAGCACGAGCAGCCGCGAGGCCGTCCAGCGCGGCCTCAACGCCTGGCACCAGTACGGCCTGGTGGACGACCCCTT
Organism: Alosa pseudoharengus; assembly: GCF_046254945.1. NCBI lineage: Eukaryota > Metazoa > Chordata > Actinopteri > Clupeiformes > Clupeidae > Alosa > Alosa pseudoharengus. Next base: position 16,270,450 of record NW_027468689.1, on the reverse strand, counting down.
CTTCGGGCCCATGTCGGGCCTGTCGCGCTTCCCCACATCGCCGAGCGGGGCCTCGCAGAACGACGTGGAGCAGTCCATCGAGGCCCTCAACATGCTCATGATGGACCTTGAGCCCACGCAGACGCCTGTACCCAAGTCCCAGAGCGCCCCACCGGGCGACAACCCGGCTACCTACCAGACGCCCTTCGCCCAGAACTACCCGAGGCCCTCGTACCAGGCGGACCAGGCCATCCACAGCTACTCGACGGGCTACCCGCCCTCCACCTCGGCCAGCTACGGCCAGTCCTCTCAGAGGTCCTCCCCGGCCTACCCGCCCATGTCGCCCTCCATGGAGCCCCACAGGGGGGCTTTCCACTCCCCCACCCACCCACAGGAGGCGTACATCCACCGGGGAGGCCCCGGGTCCCCGTCCCCCACCCTGCACCACCCGCAACCCCTGAAGCCCCAGAGCGCCTTCACCCCAGGGGGAGGCAGTTCGGTGTGCTACACCCCAGAGCTCCAGGGCATCTCCCCGTACCCCACCACCCAGATGAGCTACAGTGCCTCCTCCTCTCCCCTCCCGTCGGTTACCCCTGCCAGGGAGGCTGACCCCGAGGAGGAGAGCCTGAACCTGGAGGGGCTGGTGGCCCACCGCATAGCTGGTGAGTGCTTAACTGGATCCGAAGGGTCTTCTTTTAAAGTTCTGTTTCTTTGATACTCAACGTGAAATTGAAGGGCTCAAAGGCCTAGATTGGTTGATTACAGT
>NW_027468689.1:16239705-16264705 GCF_046254945.1 Alosa pseudoharengus | reverse complement strand
CACACAGACACACAGGCACAGACACAGACACAGGCACAGACACACACACACACACAAACACACACACACACACACACACACACACACACACACACACACACACACACACACCCGCACGCAAGCACGCACACACACACACACACACGTACACACACACATACTGTACACACACACACATTGTAGTGATGTCGTGACAGAGCGTTGTCATTTTTATTCATCATCATAGCAATATCTCCATGGCTCCCTCCTCCTGCAGCGAAGTCATGCTGCAGGTATAGAAATGTACCAATCAGAGGCCAGATAAGCCCCAAATGCCCCTCCTTTCCCCTTTTCTCTTGCCTCTTATTGGTCATTTGAGCTGCCACACAAAGAATTGATTGGGATTCTTTGGTAAGTGCAGGATGCATGCTCACATACTACAGATGTTTCACCATGCTTGGTCTTCATATCAGCATGATGGCAAACAGCATAAGCTTTTCACAGTCCATAGCGTCCCATACCGTAGGCATTTTAAAGTTCCCCAGACTGATTGATAAAATACACACTACAATATCATATTTACTTTTGGTCAGGAAATGTGTGAGTTGAACCACGAAGCTAGGTCTTAATTTCTTAGACTTTAGGTAGTTCATTGGAATGACCATTAGATTTAGATTTTATGTGTGTGATCTTCAATGTTAAATTCAGCAGTAATGAAAAATTAAATATTCCATCAAAGAGATCTGTGCTATGTTTGAGGTGATCATTACTGTATGTGGTTCTTATTCAAACAAAGATTTGAATAAATAAATATATTCGCTCTTAAAGAGTATACTGTTATTGCAGCTTGTACAATGCCTTGTTGCCATACATGCAAACTGCATTTTATGTTTATACATAAAAAGAACTACAAAAGATTGCCAGCTACCATCTGCATTTGACACATTTGACAGCACATCAATATACCATCTAGAACATAGAGAATTTGAAAAGAAAGCAAGGCCTACATTACTGCACCTGCTCACATGAAATGTCTGTGCTCTTGCACTGTGTCCATCACATATGGCTGTGTGGTGTGGTCGTTGTCCCCATCACTGCCCTTTAAGCACATTGTTCCATTGTTTTTGTCACTTGCATGACTTTCCTGTTGTCCCATGTTCGTTGTTTTTCTGATCACTGTTGGAAGTATCCGCCACCTGGATGTGTTGCTATTTGTGTGTGACCTCCCCCACCCCCCCACCCCCCCCCCCACAGTGTTAATGTTTTTGTTACGTAAAAATGTAAGTCACGTGAAAACTTGTGCTACATGAGCTACAATGTAAGCATTTCTGACAGAGAATCAACTTTTACTTTCTTCTCCTCCTTTTCTCTCTGCTCATTCACTCTCTCGCCCTTCTGCATTCCTCTTCTTCCTTGTTCCTTTTCGCCTCTCTCTTTTTTCTTGTCTGTGTTTGGGGCTGCAGGTCGCTCCCCGCCAGGCTTGGCCAAGACGCCTCTGTCGGCCCTGGGGCTGAAGGCGCAGAGCCCCAACGATGTGCACATGCAGCAGAGCAGCTCCGGTGAGTCACACACACACACGCACACGCACACACACACACTCTCTCACACATAGACTCTCTCTCACACACACACCCACACACACACACACACACACACACACACACACAGAGACACACACACAGACACACACACACACACACACACACAGACTCTCTCTCATACACACACAGACATACACACACAAACACAGTTACTAACACACACACACACACACACACACACACACACACACACACACAGTTACAGACCAAAAGGAACAGTTTGGCTGGAGACCTGCATGTTGATATGGCAGCTTTAGTCCCCATTGACTGTGTCTTACATACAGTCCATCAGAAGGGCATACACGGTTTGGTAAAGGAACACTGTCTCCTCCATTATGCTTCCATGCTGCTTTTGGCTCTTATTCAACCCATCCTGATCCTGTGTAACTTTGAATCTTTGACTGGCTTCATACTCAATCTCTCTACTCTTTTCTTCTTCTCTCTCTCTCTCTCTCTCTCTCTCTCTCTCTCTCTCTCTCTCTCTCTCTTCTCCCCCTTTCTCACCAACAACCTCTGTCTCATTCCTCTCTCTTTTTTTCCCTTTCTATTTTCTTGGTCTTTTCCTGCCGTCAGATTCTGACTCTAGTGATGAAATGGAAGGTAAGGGTCTGTCTCAGATAACCCCTGGCACTCTAAAGATCATCCCGGCCACCCAACCCAACTCACGCGTGTCGTCTTGCCCTACTCCATTTGACCCTGTGCTGTGCTGTGCTCATCCCCTACCCGTTCTTGGCACTCATCTTACCCCCTTGAAATCGTTATGTTTACCCCTTGTTTTGGTATAATCTGTTTTTACTATATTATGCCAATGAGATTCCATGATGCCATGAGGTATTACTGTTATCATGGAACCAAAAAAGTGTAGGCCTGATATGTTTTGACATACTGTAGATTACTGTAAGATTATTTTTATTTATTTCCCCTGTCCTATGTATGAATTGAAGCCTTGTGTGTTGTACTTATTTAGTTTCCAGTTTCTAGTTTTATAAATACTAGCAAAAACACTAAAAAGTATAAGTATGTAATGTCAGTGTTCCAATATGACTTGTAATGTTAATTTACAACTGTATTATGCAAAATAGTTAGTTGTATCTGTTTTTTTAAGAAGTGTAGTCCTCTTTGTCACTAATATCCTCACATGACTGACTTGTTTCCACCTCTGCTATAAGTTTCTAAAAGTAGCTAACTTTTACACATTTTTATTTCGAAGGAGTGTTTACCCCATACCACTTTCAGGTTATCAAAGAAACTCATTTTTCTGTGATTGCGTAATCATTTATTCACCGTTGATTTACTTTTCAGATATTTACATGTACTCTCTTTGTTGTCCTCCATCTCGACCTCAAGGTTGTCGTGTTTGTTACAGTATTGTTTGTTTGTTTTTCACCTGCATTCACACGTTTGGTTCGTTTTTCTGCAGAGCCGCGAGGCTACATTGGGCCCGTGGCACACGTTGGAGGGAGGGGTCTCGCCATGTCCCCTAGCCACCAGCATCCCCTGTACCCGTCTGAAGCTATGGAGAGGGCAGCGCCCCCTGCCCACGGCATCAACCCCCCGCTCTCACCCCTTGGCACCAGCCACCACCCTGAGGGGTGAGTATTTGAGGGTCTGTATGTGTGTGCGTGCGCGTGTATGTGTGTGTGTGTGTGTGTGCGTGTGTGTGTGTGTGTGTGTGTGTGTGTGTGTGTGTGTGCGTGTGTGCGTGCATGTACTGTATGTGTGTGTGCGTGATTTATGTCCAAAGATGACTGACATCATCATTATGTTACAGTAATACACATGCAGGTTTGGACTGACCATTTTATAACATCATCCTTTACCCATTAAAAGCAGTGTTTTTCCCACGATTTTAAGGCCTTTCATCAACTTTCTGTACTTGTTCTCTCTCCTGCCCAGACACTTCTCACATCCTGACGGCTCCATGCGAGTGGCCAGTCCCCCTGTCCCTGTGTCCAACGTGGGCTACCCGCCCAACACCACCGAGCTCACGCACCCCCACTTTTACCCCGACCCGCTGGGCTACCTGGATCCTGAAACGGCCACGGTCAACATCATGGGCGTCCATCGTGTGCCGGGCAGCCCCAACACGCTCCACCGCACCGTTGCCACCAACACCGCCCCCAGCCCCGTCCTCCAGCGCCGGCTAGCCAATCAGAGCCCAGTCACCGGGCACCGGGTCCCCCCAGCCAATGGCGGCGACCCCAACAGCCCTGTGCCCGCGCGCCACATGGGTGCCACCAAAGCGGTGCCCCAGAGCCCCACGATGGGCCGCCACGCTCAGAGCCCGGGCAGCGCCGGAAGCCTGAGTCCGGAGAGGAGGCCCAGCAGGCAGGCCAGCCCCGACGAGAGGCCCGGCGGGCGCCAGTCCGGCGCCTCTGGAGGTCACCTGTATGGCGCGGAGCCAGGCTCCCAGCCCCTGCTGCCCGATAAGAGGCCCAGTGCCACCCCCACTGAGGGCTCCATGAACAGGAAGATGTCCTCGCCAGGGCCCAGCGGTGCCAGCACGCCCGTCATGCCCCCGCACGCAACGTCTGAACCTGCCATCGTCTCCATCTATGGTGAGGGAGCGATAATGATGCGATTGTGATGTATGAGTGTGAAAATGGTATAGTGGATGTTGGACAATTCATTTATCATTTTATAACATTTAATGTATTTCTGAAATATAAAAAAATAAAAAAACTTCTCTATTCTCCAATTTTACCATATATACCATACTGGCAAAATGTAAAAAATATATATTGTGGTGATTGTAGTTTCATTTTATCTTTGAAAAGAGATATGCTGGACTGAATCATGAAGTACTGTTGTACTTGTTTCTTCCAGCTGATGGACCACCAGACATCAAGCTCAACGTAAAGTTTGTGCAGGACACATCCAAGTTCTGGTACAAGCCAGAGATCTCCCGGGAGCAAGGTAAGAGCTTGCCTAACATGGGTATCCTAGAGACCATGTCTCCTTACAGTAATGATGCTCAGCAGCACTAATGTTTTGACTTCATGTACATGCGCTGTGCCTCCTCTAGTGATAACTCTAAATAGACGTAATATTTCATAAGGACAAAATATATCATAGCACACAGCATTAGCATAGAGTAGGGGGAAATAGATAGATAGATAGATAGATAGATAGATAGATAGATAGACAGATAGACAGATAGATAGATAGATAGATAGATAGATAGATAGATAGATAGATAGATAGATAGACAGATAGATACAGCACTAATCAATAGAAAGATACTTTGTTAAAAATTGCAAACACCTTTAATGGCCTGGTCTAACACGATACTATCCTCCAGCTATCTGCGTGCTGAAGGACAGAGAACCTGGGGCGTTTGTTATCCGAGACAGCCACTCCTTCAAGGGGGCCTACGGCCTGGCCATGAAGGTGGCCTCACCTCCACCCACTGTGCAACAGAACAAGAAAGGTAACATTTGCATTTAGCAGGTGCTTTTATCCAAAGCGTCTTGTATCAATTATATTACAAGGGCTATTTTCCCCAGAGCAAGTCGGGTTAAGTGCACAACTTTTCAGGCTACTGCATGCTAGCCCAGCTCCTTAGCCACTACGCTACCACCACCCCATAACATGAAACTAAAGGCATGGGCCAGTCTGTGGATTATCATGGAAAGAAGACTTATCTTGATAAGATAAACCTGAAAACAAAAATGGCATTGAATTGAACTAACACATGTATTGAAATGAAAAGAAAAAGACCTGAAAAACTGATTAAATGGAATACAATTATATCAGCTCATTTTGGAGCATAGTAATGTTAAATTATTTGCCTTAATTTTGTTCTTATTTATCAGTGGGTGACATCACTAATGAGCTGGTTCGTCACTTCCTGATTGAGACCAGTGCTAAGGGCGTGAGGCTGAAGGGCTGTCCCAACGAGCCCTACTTTGGTGAGCTCCTGATCCTCATTAACGCACACATTCATTACTCTATATTCTCCAGCAGTGTGTGGTGGTCCTCCTTCATCTTACTGTTCTTCGTGTGTGTGTGTGTGTGTGTGTGTGTGTGTGTGTGTGTGTGTGTGTGTGTGTGTGTGTGTGTGTGTTTCTAATTGACAGGCTGTCTCTCTGCATTGGTGTACCAGCACTCCATGACACCCCTGGCTCTACCATGCAAGCTAATGATCCCAACCCGAGGTAAGACATCTTCACTGGCTACCGCTCTCTCCATGGTCCTTTCACAGTCCAGTCATCATGAACATGAGTACTAATGCAGTTTAAATCAAATTAAATACTGATCCATTTATTTTATTCTGTCAACTTCAAATTTGAAAACAGATTAAAAAATGTTAACAACTGTACTTCTTTCTGTTTTTGAGTGTGAGCACAGATGCGAGGTTATTTGTCTTTTATCTGGTTATTATTTTTTAATAAATCTAATTGTATTGGATATTGTATCTTCAGTCCTAGAATGTGTATGACTATTGACCACCTGATATGTATGTTTTACAATGTACTGTACTGTACTTGTCATTGTCTTGTTGCTGTCCTGTTGCTGTATGTTTACCTGGGGCGGTTTTCCCAAAACCATAGTTGCTAACCTGTTAGCAACTTAGTTGGTTATCAATGGGAAATTGCAATGCAACCAACAAAGTTGCTAACGCTATAACGTACAGTATCTATCTATCTATCTATCTAACGCGCCCCAGGGTAGCAAACTAGTTTCCCCTCTGGGGATCAGTAAAGTTAATCAATCAATCAATCGATCAATTAATGTGATTCCTTCGTCAGACCCGAATGAGGAAGCCATTGAGTTAGCCACCCCAACAAGCTCCACCATTGACCTACTGAAGCAGGGTGCAGGTAAGCCGGAACCTTCCGGTTATAGCTCCCCCTCTCCATATCAGTTGCCGCCTTAGCTTCACAAAATAATAACAGGAAAAGGGTGGTTACATAAATGGTGTCTTGTTTAAGAAAGGAGAGGTGATTGAAAGAGATGGAAGGTATTTTTTTTCTTTTTCTGTCAACCAATTTGACTGCAGATGATTTTGTTCTCTCGCGTGATCTATTCCCTCCTGTGACTTCTTCTCCCCCACATGTGCACCTTGCCTAGCCCCTGTCGGTCCCCTGACAGTTTGTCCCTCTTATGTCACCGTAGGGCCGAAGGTTCCTGATGAGTCACAGGGTAACTACAGTGCTACAATGTTTGCCAGGCTTTTTGCTCTTCAGTTGGTCCTTCAGTTAGACCCACAAATGAAGCCTAACTCATGATGCAGTTGTGCATGATCCCTTTTGTGAACAGCTATTCACGGTCCAGCTCTTGCCCCACACCCTCAACTCACTGCATCAGTCGCATCACTGCATTTCAGAGTACTTACAAGAAACAAACTCCCCAACCCCTTCTGTTCTTGTTTTTGTTTTGTTTTTCTTGAGAGGTCCTCGATATGTGTTGTCATGGCATTGCATTGAAAGCATGCTAGCAATCAGTTTGCGTACACTCACAAGAGTGTGACTAATACTTTTGGCGCAGTGTGCAACAAGTTCAATTTTCAATAACAAATTTGAGGTTTCATCACCATGAATTAGCAACAGCCAAAACACTGGACTCTAAATAATCTCCTCTAACGCTGACCTTTTTACAGTGTGCTTTGTGCCTTTGGAATGAGTTTGTGATAAATGTATACGCTATGTGGCTAAATGTGCTCTAAGGCGGGGATCACATTAGCCAGTGGCAAGCGGCAGCGGCAAGCGTAACGCAACGCTCAGACCATAATAAGTTCTATCTCTTTTCTATGGTAACACAAACGGTTTGCCTTAACTGACAATTGAATACACTCGCGTTGTGCTTTGAAAGTTGAACGAAGTTCAATGCTCAGCTTGCTCAATGCTAGTGTTACGCCAGCTTTGCCACTGTTCCGCTGCCGAACCATAAAGAACAATAGGACACCTGCAGCTTGACGCTGGCTAATGTGATGCCCGCCTAACTGAACAGTTTCTGTGTAGTATTTGGGCTGTTTGTTTCATTCTGTTTTTCAAGATCTGTTTTTTTTCTTCTCTCTTTTTTCCCAGCATGCAATGTTCTGTATATTAACTCGGTGGAGATGGAGTCCCTGACAGGCCCCCAGGCCATTGCCAAAGCCATCAGCGAGACGCTGGCGGCCCAGCCACTGCCCAGTGCCACTGTCGTCCACTTCAAGGTGTCCACCCAGGGCATCACCCTCACCGACAATCAGAGGAAGTATGTCCCTGCATTTAGCAGAAGCTTTAATAACTAGTAATCTAAGGGGCATGATAGATACAGTATATAGATAGATAGATGGATAGATAGATAGATAGATAGATACACACACACACACACACACACACATACACACACACACACACACACACACACACATACAAACATACTTTATTGATCCCCAAGGGGAAATTCAAAGTCCCAGTAGCTTATGACACCACACACAACAATATAAATAGGATGATAAAAAAATAAATCCACATGACTAAAATGAACAGTAAAAGACACTAAAGATACTAAAACAAGGATCCACATGAATGTACTGTACTGTATAAGCATACATGATCCACATGAATGTAATGTCATGTATAAGCATGAGGTACTTGCAGTGACAGGGCAGGGACTGACAATATGCCGTGGTAAGGTGCTCAGTAAGGTGTGTGTCATGGTGGTAGTGCAAATAAGTCCAACAGTGCAACAGTGCAGGGTTAAAGTCTAGCGACCAGCAATAAATATGGACAATATAAGAGACCAGTATTAAATATGGACAATATAATAGAAAAATGTAAGCATAGTAATATAACAGTTATTAGTTAAGCATATTAGTTATCCACCTCTTTGTCTTATACACCATTAACAAGTATTAACAAGCTGCTTGTTAACACTTACAACTGTTAACAAATATGCTTGTAAGTAACTTAAAAGGCTGCTTATTAACACTTACAAGCTGCATGTTAACAGTTAGTTAATGTTATTAAACGATAACAACAGTTAACTAATTGTTAGTAATGAATTGTTAACTGCTTATTATGCACTGTTAATACCTAATAAGCACATGTTATTCTAAAGCGTTACCCAGTTATAGTATAATTGTATGGACAAGATGGAGAAAAATGTAAACATAGTAATATAAGAATTATAGCAGCAGTGCAAGGATAGCTTTGCAGTAATAGGGTATCAGCCATTGGTCAAGTATGATGTGATGTTAGAGCACAGTCCAGACTGGGAGATGGAGGGGATATGTACAGTAAGGGATAATGGACGACACGGTGGTCTGTTCACAGAAATTAATGCACGGTACCGGCACCCGCCACAATTTCGTGTAGGCAACTTTGACTAACTTTTGATGCGCTCACAGAATCCTGGCTCTGGGCCAAAATGCGAGGGGTGGGGCCTGACGTGAGCTGTTATTGGATCAGTCAAGTGTCAGTATGGAAATGTAACCAATGGGCCGCTGATTGTCCTTCCTTTGGGCCGATCGTTGGCCAAAATGATTAAATTATATATATGGCCTATTCTATCTGCCCAAAAGGTGCGTTGGCCCACCGGGAAAATGCCGGTATGCCAGATGGCCAGTCCGCCCATGGATGGTTGCTACGGCCAAAGGCCAGTCATTAGTTCTATCTCTCCTGTTGTCAAGAGGCCGTATCCCAAGATTCTGATGAACTTTAGCTTTGAAACATCGCTATTTACTTAGCCTGCTGTCATCCATCTAGCTAAAAGCCACCTCAGTCATATGCTACAATGTTACTATGTTCTGAACGTCTGCATTTTACAGCTCGGATCTAACGCGACGGTTCATTTAAACTTCACAACGAAAAAAGACAATAAAATAAACAATACACTACCTACAGCTCATAATGCAATTAGCAAGAATCTATTGACTCACAACCAGCAAACAGGCACTGGGGCAGTGTCTAACTGGCTGTTGATGGGAAAACTGCTCAGATTTGGGGCTTGCTCTCCCCCATAAGAAAATCGCTGATTATTACACTTTCTCTGTGGACACATCACCACAGGAGACAGCTGGCATAACATCAATGCTATGGGTTCAGATTCAAGGAAGTAACAGTAGAATATACAGTATGCCTTAGCTTTACTCTTAGTCCCTTCCAATAAAAGCATCTGCTAGAATGGTCAAATGTACTGTAGGCCTATTGAAACAATTTTGGGATTACATAAAAGATAAATAAATGCTGAGGTTGCTTTGACATCACTCATAAGGTCACTCTGGGTGGATTGAAATATCCCTCTGGCAATGATTTGAAAAGCTGGACTTTAGCTTGAAATTAGCTTGATAGCTTCTTGAAGAGGGTGCCAGCCTCATTAAAGAGTTTTAACATCCCCACCAAAAACTGCATTCTTCACTGTCAAATGTGTGCTTTTAAAGCATGCATTTGACCATGGAAAGAAGCAGCACCTCTGTTGATATTTAGTCTCTTATTATAGTATGTGTTCTCATACACAAGTCTGTCTTCCAGAATCTTCTTCCGGCGCCACTATCCCATCAACACCGTCACCTACTGTAACCTTGACCCGCAGGACAGAAAGTAAGTGCTAGCTGGCATATCATTAGGCATTTTTAGAAGTCTGGCTTTAAATTTGCATGCTTCTAAATGAAAGGTTATGTCTTTGCAGGTGGAACAAGACAGAGGGTGGAGCGGCTAAGTACGTGCATTACAAATTCTTGTAACATTTGCAACATTTTGACATTTATGCCTTTAGATGCCACAAAATGTATTGAATTTATTATGATTTAATACAAAACAGTAATAATCAATATCATTATCCTTTTTGTTATTTTTGTTATGGCATGTGTGATTGAGGTTGAGTTTTAAATAAGTTTTACCCGAAAGATAATCACCATTGTTATGACTGTCTTAATGTGTATTCAGGATGTTTGGATTTGTGGCCCGGAAACAAGGAAGCACAACAGACAACGTCAGTCACCTGTTTGCCGAATTGGAGCCAGACCAGCCGGCCAGTGCCATTGTCAGTTTTGTCTCCAAGGTCATGCTCGGCAACCCCAAACAGTGAAGACTGCCCTGGCAGACATTTCGTTTTTTTCTCTAAACTGCGTGTGTTCTTTTTTTTTCCTCCCACAAAGACACGTTTTTTCATGACCTTTTTTGTGTGGATATATTTTTTCATAAAGGTCTCCCCGCCCCCGTCCTTCTTTCGAAGAGATGGGAAGGAGGAGTTGAGTAAACTGTTGACTTTATTTTCTTTTTTTCTTTTCTTTAAGTTTTCAAGGTGTTGATTTTTCCTTCAGTGAAGTAGGAGAACATTCAAGATGGAGTCTATGCACGTGCAGGAGAGCTCAGAGGTTTTTCTGGAAGAGGAAGGGGAGAATACTTCTCCCAGTGGTTCATCCAGACTTGAAGAGAATTTAGGAATTAATGAGTTTTAAAAGAAAGACAAGTGAAGAAACAAAAAAGCAACAAAGAATCATTTTTCAGATAGAACAACCAAAGGTAGTGTTCAGAACAAGTATGCCATTATTGGACAATTTATTCCATTTTGTTTTGTAAAGGAATTTTACTTTTAACCAGACTGTCAAAAAAGTACAAAATCCCTCTGGACAAAAAAAAAAGATTTTTTGTCTGTCTCTGTGACTTCTTCTTTCAAAAAGAACATTGAAAAAAAAAGAAAAAGTATTCAGTGACGATATGCATGTTCGCTTGCAAATGGTCCTTAGCTGCTTCTCTAACCCTTCGTTGTTGGTCAAGACTGCTCTCTTTGTAGACACTGGTGGACTCGAGATTGTAGGATGCTACCAGGTCTACCGATCACAACACCTACACACACAGACACCAGTTCAGTTGACCAAACTGCATATCAGGAAAAAAATTGAAAAACACTGTGGTCCAACATCAGCAATAATGTCACCCAGGCCCCAGACTCAACTAGTCAAACTCAGAAAGAGGGGGAACTGTTGGGGTGGAGAGGATTGTGGATCGGCTGCTCTGGCCTGTAGATGCAAAATGTGTGTGACTGCACTGTATCAGGATGCAGGTGAGGATACAAGTCTCAGCTCATGCACAGAGCCTGTAAAGCAGGAGAGAGATGTTCTACAGGTCACCTCACACACACACAGACACACACACAGACACACACACACACACACACACACACACACACACACACACAATTACTGTACACACACAGAAATGTGCACATCTCCCTATAATGACCCACACTGGACACTGGAGGGGTGAACAATTCATCGCCTGGATGGACCAACAGCGATGCCCCCGCATGCCGTAGTGCAAAAGTAGCTCCTTTAACCTTTAACCTTTAACCTTTACCCTTAAACCCGACTCAATGAACTTTACCCCCCAGCCCCCCACTATCCTCTGAACGCAGATCACCCCTTTCCCCTGCTGTAGGAAAGAAACAAAAAAAGAAGAAAAATTGCTATGGCGACACTGATCGCTAGAGACTTCAACTGCATGTGATGCTACCTTCAGGTTTTTTCTTTTCTTTTCTTTTTTACTTCGAAAAAAGGGTCTTACATCTTGTTGAAGTTATCGCTATGCTCTGTCTTTATCTTTGTCACACACACACACACACACACACACACACACACACACACACACACACACACACTAACACACACACGCACATCATTTCCTCCCCCGAGTGGAGTTTTATTTCAGCCAAATACACATTAGGCAATGTCTACCTTTTCTTTCAAGAAAAAACAAAGTTGCTTTGTGTTCACACTGCCCATTACCACACTTCTTTTATTCACTGTGTGAGAGCGTGGCTTAAAAAAAGAAGACAACATAAAGAAAAAACAATACACAAAGCCCAATCTTCATAAGCTATTGAAAAAAGATAAACATGACTATAAATAATGATGACTACATATGTATTACTATAAAAAGGTGACTTTAATGAAAATATTTATTTTTGTTGCTCTCTTGCTTTTAGGTTATTCATGCAGTATATTGAAATGACAAGATATTGTATAGTCAACATTCAAAACATCTGAGACTACATGGGGGGGAAATTATTTTGATTAAGAGTTAAAAGTCATGAGTGAAAAAAGACATCTTGTGTGTCCAGCTGAGAGTCACTTTTTTTTTGCGTGTGGCCACTGCTCCATTTTGTCTCATGTTGAGGTGTGTGAGGGGAAGACATTCATGTATAAAAAAACACAATGTTTTTATTTTTGTTTTTATATGCATTTTTTTTTATTTGTAATCCTTCAGTTTGTGCAGTTGCAGGATGATAACGCTGTCTGTCAGTTGTGTGTGTGTGATGGAGATGGAACTAGAAGTCTGCCAGCTACAGACACTAATTTGCCCATCAAGAATGTCAAGAGGAAGGCACACAAATGTGTTTGCCAAAGAGGCAAACTCAGAAGATCCACAGCGTAGGCTACCCCATCTTTATAATTGTATAGCACTTACAGACTGCCAGAGCCACCCTAGTTAAGTTAAACCAGAATCTAAACATGTCCTCATGACTTTTCTAAGGACAAGCTACAACAGATGTCGGTGCAGTTCTTACATAGCTTCTGTTGTTGGGATTCAGTATTGGAAACGGTTGAATAATATCTCGTTATTATTAGGGGAAGAGCAGGTGTCATGGCTGCCAAGAACCTCTGTTGTAGATCATGCCGCTATTAAGCACCATACTCCATTCAAAACCACTATAGCTGTACACATATATGCAGTTTCTTCGCCTTTTTCATGTAACAAGACCTCAAAGCCAACACAAGATAACAAAAGATACTGACTGTCCTTTGTGTATTATGTATTTATTTCTGATTTTAAATTATGTTTTGTTTGTGTTTTTTTCACTCACCGGTTGGTCTTCCCCATAGTCAGGCCCAGTGCTTTGGTGTCATCAGTGTTACCCAGAATGTTCTAGACTCGCAGGCGACCCGGCGGACATTTTCCTTGGATGTTAGCCTGAAGTCAGTGAGTTGGCTTTGCGAAGATGAAGTCTGGGGTTTGAATGTGTGAATGTACTACTAAGGCTGTACAGAGCTTCTGTGGGATTTATGTGTTTTTATTTTATTTTATTTTATGTTTATTTGTGTTATAATGCCATGGCTTTGTTCCTGAGGAGAAAAAAAAACATTAAAGCAATACAAACCAGTTACATTAAAAATGGTGTTGTTTGTAAACTAAATCTCCACACACGCCCAGGTGACATGCTTCTGGAATTGTCTAAACATATTCATATGTTCATGAATTATTATTGGTATATGAAACTGGACCATGGTTTGCAAGGCTTGATCGCACAGAGAATCGTGCTAGGTTCTAGATGGGAGGAAGTGCTAATACAGAACTTTGAAAGGTTCTCTAAATTACTATACCTTCAGTCATGGGCAGTTGTGGCCTACTGGTTAGGGCTTCGGGCCTGTAACCGGAGGGTTGCCGGTTTGATCCCCGACCACTAGGAACGGCTGAAGTGCCCTTGAGCAAGGCACCTAACCCCTCACTGCTCCCTGAGCGCCGCTGTAGCAAGGCAGTTCACTGCTCTGGTTTAGTGTGTGCTTCACCTCACTGTGTGTTCACTAATTCACAGATGGGATAAATGCAGAGACCAATTTCCTTGTATACGCAAGTATAGGCCTACTTGGCCGAGAAACCTGATTTACTATTTAGCTACATTTCTTCAGTCATGAGGTTAATACACAAGGATAGGGTGTATAGCATACATGGGCAACATACGGCCCGCGGGCCACATCCGGCCCGTGGGCTTTCCCTGACCGGCCCGCGTAAGGTCCATGAAAGAACAATCGGATAACCCCGTAATTGTAACCAAAATATGTCTGAGTTTATTTGCAAAGCTTATGTTAGCCAACTAGTATGATGCTACTACCCACAGGTTGCTTGAAGCAGCCGGCTCAACACAGAGCGAGTTGACCAATTACAGTTATGTGCATAAAGTTAAAGCAAAAAAATAGCCTACATTTTTAAAATGGTTTTCTTCACTAACTCTTTATATATATATATATATATATATATATATATATATATATATATATATATATATATGAATAACACTTGCAAAACACTGCCCTGCAGTTTATACACAATGTCGCTAAGGGGCACGTTTCCCAAAACCATAGCAACTTTGTTGGTTGCAATGCAATTTCCCATTGCCAACCAACTAAGTTGCTAACAGGTTAGCAACTATGGTTTTGGGAAACGCACCCCAGGAAATTTCTGTATCAGAGTTTCTGATAAGACCCCCCTCATCAGAGGTGTCTTCTAAGAAACTGTTTTCATTCCTTTTAAATCACGTAAAAGCATCAACAGAGACGGTTGATAAAACGTTCTAAAGGATCTTTGGTATCAAGCACTGGCCATGAACATGAGCAACCACACAGGACAAGGTAGTACATCTACTGACCGCTAGAGGGCAGTGCTGTCCAAATTTCCATAAGCGTAAAAAGGAGTTTGCAACATGCCTAGCAATCAGTTCATCTCTCACATGATACTTCAAAGAAGTAAGTGAACTAGAATTCAGTGTTTTTCCACTGTTTAAAACGTCTACCACTTCTCTTTGTATAAGCTGTATTTTGGAGAGAGGTTTTAATCTGTCTTTTGTACCATTTTCGGGGAAAGGCTCTAACCTGGAATGAGGTAATCTATCCTCTGGCTCTGTTCCTACCCGACTGGACAGACCTGTCTTATCAGAGATCAGGTGACCTCTCCAATATCAGGTGATGTCACTGCTTTTCGCCGGCCTTCTCAGGCATCTCTTGTTCTCAGAGGGAGAGAGGGCTTGTGAGATTGTGCCGCCAGAGATGATCGCGTATCCACACCTCCCTCTCTCTCTCTCTCTTCTCTCTCTTGCTCACTCAGTATCTCTTTCTTTCTCTTCCTCTCCCTTTCTCCTGCCTGCATATATTTCCCCCACTTCCCATTGTTGATGGATACAGTTTGAGTTTGTGAGGTATGAAGTTAGCTAGTGTTACTAGTCTTTTCAGTTTTTAGTTATCACTCCTTACCATTAAAACATGGGGAGACAATTAATTACAAGATAACATTTTATCATATCACACTTTATTAGATCACATTTTCAAATTGAGGATTCTCTGTGTGATTTAACCCCGTGCTGAACCCAGTCACTCACCTGGCGTTCGGCATAATTTTTGCCCTGCATTTGACAAAGTCCAGCAATCAAGTGAAACTCTTGTTGTGCTCACTAAAACATCTACAATTTGGTGTCCCAACTTTTAGGGAGATATCATAGACATAATTAATGTGAAGTGTATATTCAGAAAAGACTTGCAATGGATATTCAGAAAAGACTCATAATGCCCTGCTAAATTAAACACATAATTAAAGTACTGTGTTTACACAGTTAATGAGAGACATTTGTGCAAGATATGTTACATTCCGTAAGACCAGAGGAATTATCTCGGAACTTCTGCTTCCAAAGAACAGGCCATTTCTCTGGAAAGGAAGCCATAACAGCCACTGCTACCAGAAAAGCACTCCTCAGTGGGTAGGGACGTCTAACCACAAACAGGACAAGCAAGTCACCAAGCACTTCAGTAATCCAAGTTTGGACCTCATTATTTGGAAGAAGGAGCATTGCCAGACCCAAAGCTCCATTCTACTGGGGGCACAGCACAGCACCCCACCACACACACACACACACACACACACACACACACACACACACACACACACACACAAACACACACATACACTCCCTTCTTACTCAAATCACACTTTTTTAGTCTTGAATGTGTCCTCCTGCATGCATGGAATGTGCTACGCTATATACCGGTAATCTGCTAGGCTATATAATGTGCTATGTAATGTACTCCCCCTCTCTTGCAACTTACTATGCCATACTGCTGCTGCTAAAACAGAAACAACTACATTGAAGGTACAAAGTACTGTTGACATATCAATCTGTATCACAATACTTATTTTAACATATTACCATAAACAGTTTCATTATGTTTTTAGGCACAAAGGTCGTTCTGAATGCAAAAAAATCAAGTCAACTATAAATTAACTAAGCCTCTCAAAATGTATAACCTAATTATTCTGACATTTTGCCAGACCTGTAGGCAGGTTAGCTACAGTAGGTAATTTGTTTCCCACTGACTACAACCAAGTCCTACTGCGTCATCTGTTCTCATTGCTTCCTTGTTTTTGCTACGTGCAATTTTCTGATGTTCATCTACTAAAGTGTTTGTGTCTAACTGGAATCAACATAGGCATCTGCAACAAACTCCACAGGATCTCAGCAGTCAAATGGAGACTCTGGATCAATATTCAACCCCATCCTTCTTGATTTCCCATCACCATCCACACCCAATCACCTCCCCACCCAATCAAACTCCCCAGGCCACCCAAACCCCCCTAATCTCCCATCCCCATCCCCATCCCCACCTCATCACCCCACCACCCAATCAAACTCCCCAGGATCCCCTGAATACCCATCACCAGCCCCACCCAAGCACATGATGTCCCCTGCAAGAATGCAGAGACTGCTGCCAGTTGCCTTGCAGCTTTTTACTAGCCCAAGACCGTCAAGAGACAGACAGCGTTTTACTAGCCCGAGACCTGTAGCACCAAAGAAGCACAGGGCACCTCCACCCCCTACCCCTCCCCATTCAGAAGGATCTCTCTTAAGCAGCAACAACCTCTTAGTTCATATTCTCAGCCAGCACATAGCACGGAATGTGCAGTGGGAAATTCTGATGGCAGCAGCAGGGAACAAATCACTGACTTTGATTGCAATATTGTTACTTTGAGCTCTCTTGTAAGATTATTTGACTTAAAACTAGATGTACCGCAGAGCGGTACAAAATATGACCGCCGCCCAGTCCAGCACATTTTTTCCACAAAAAGAAATCACACTGAAAGGCCTATATGATTCTAACTGTCTCACTAAATTGCATTATCCACACTCAATTCTCACTGGTATCTGCTAGACAACAAGTACCAAAACATGATTAGTTCATAGATTTCACATGTAAAATTCATTTTATACAACCCCACCTCCATCTTGCCTGTTCATAATTATGAGAAATTCTTGATTGTTTGTGTTATGTTTATGTTATGTGTGTGGGTGTGTGTGTGTGTGAGTGTGTGTGTGTGTGTGTGTGTATGTGTGTGTGTGCGTGCCTGCGTATGTGCCTGTGCATGGAAGCGTACATATGTCTACTGTGTGAGTATGTGTCATACGCAGTGCCGGCCCAAGCCTTTTGGGGGCCCTAAGCAGAATTTGATTTGGGGGCCCCCTCCCACAACGCAGTCACCTGTGCTTGGCGATAATTCACAACT
The DNA here is from genome assembly GCF_046254945.1 of Alosa pseudoharengus. NCBI lineage: Eukaryota > Metazoa > Chordata > Actinopteri > Clupeiformes > Clupeidae > Alosa > Alosa pseudoharengus. The sequence goes on along the minus strand of NW_027468689.1, from coordinate 16,246,872 downwards.
TCACACTATAATGTCATATTATAAATTAATACAGTGAGGTTATGTATTAATACAGCAACTGATTATGAACTACTGTCCCCCTGGACACAGATGCATAAGGACCCTCTCCCCCTACCCTGTTTGTGCAAATGTGGGTACAAACGTGTGTGTGTGTGTGGGGGGGGGGGGGGGGGGTTAGATGTGATTTCCTGTATTCTGGTGCATTTTTGGGATGGTCAGCTGGAGAAGGGCAGTACCTAAATTTGTTCAGATTCATAGCCTTTTGCTTTTTGACTTATTGGTAGTGAATTCACACAACTACTTGGGGTTCAGGGTCCCTTGACCTCTTGGGCTCGGTAGGCTCATTCAGTAATCCATCCTTGCTCACATGCCAAACATGTTTTGGGGCTCCAATCTAGACTTCTGGCCCCATGTGCTTGGTAAACCAATGTATTAATATAGTTGTTATTTACACCAACCCTGTCACCTTTTAATCTTAGAGGGTACTAAAATCACAGATTTATTTGAAACATTCATATTCAAAGTGAAGCACTAAGGGTGGTTTACTGAAGTTGAATTGACAAATAACAAAATACAACAGCATTTGTATTTGTTGTAAACAAGTACATCAGTTTAATGACTTGTTTTTCAACAGATTTGCTGAACAAATCCGCAAATGTGCATTAAATGAGCAATTTTCAACTACAAAATAAAAACAAAATAGACAAACATTAATAATCAAAAATAAAATGTCCCAAAAAATAGATAATTATTCCTACTTCGTTCCTGGTTTTTAGGCATCTGCAACTCTGCAGTGCACGAACCTGCAATGATTAAATAAATACATAAATAAATAAAAAAAAAAAACGATGTTAAATGTGTCATGTCATATTAACAGGCTATGTAACCATTTGCCATCAAGAAAACCTCACCTTCTGGTAGAGTTAGGTAGAGGTAGAGATGTGCTCCAAAGGACTTCAACAGTGTCTCTGAAAAAAAAAAGCAATTCCACATGTAACAATTCATATTCTATTGGCAAATGAGGCATAATCAAAAGAGTATACTTAATTGCAGTATGGTGAACGCTTAACATGGTGATCTACTGCAGCCTAAATATTAGGGTAGCACCGCTACATCACTTGCCACTATCTTAATCAAATGTAAGTTTATTTTCGTCACAGAAGTCTCCCCACCCAACATGGTATATTTTCTCAAACACTACCATCTCTCTCCAAAGATCTTAGAGCAGAGCGCACATACTGTTCCATCTTTGCCTATGAAGCTGGAACGTTACCGATGCCCAGAGTCGTGCTAGTCAGTGGGTTGGGTTGGGACTGGGAGCCTGGGCTTAGTCTGTTGTTGCTATCAGACTTACCACTATGTCACATATTATAGAGCAGTAATAAACTCAACACTTTCAGGTGCGAAATCAGAAACAATCCCGCTGTGGTAAATTTGCCTTCAGCTACGTTTTCATGTAGCTACTGTAGTGCTAATGTCCACTTCAGTCAGCTAGCTAACTTTAATTTACGACATAATAAGCCCACCTAGAGCTAGGGTACATGCTTGATTGAACATCCAAAACAATCCCAATATCCTTGACATCTGAAATACATCTAGATAAATATATATTAATGGGAGACATTTCTCTGTTGATGGCGGAGATTTAGCTCTGGTGATGGCTTATATTAGATCATGACAGCTAGCTAGCTACCTCAAGCACAAAACATACTGTAAACTAGATGTACCGCAGAGCGGTACAAAATATGACCGCCGCCCAGTCCAGCACATTTTTTCCACAAAAAGAAATCACGCTGAAAGGCCTATATGATTCTAACTGTCTCACTAAATTGCATTATCCACACTCAATTCTCACTGGTATCTGCTAGACAACAAGTACCAAAACATGATTAGTTCATAGATTTCACATGTAAAATTCATTTTATACAACCCCACCTCCATCTTGCCTGTTCATAATTCTGAGAAATTCTTGAATTGTGTGCATGTGTGCATGTACATGTTTATGTTATGCGTGTGTGTGTGTGTGTGTGTGTGTGTGCGTGCTTGTGTGTATGCCTGCGTATGTGCCTGTGCATGCAAGCGTACATATGTCTACTGTGTGAGTATGTGTCATACGTATGATTACTGTGAATGTATGTGTGTGTGTGTGTGTGTGTATCTGTTTGTGCACATGTGTGCACATGAAATGGGTTAACATGACCCCTGGAGGCAAACATACGGAAAAAAATGGTCATCCTAGGCCCTACAGTTCTCAAGATATTCACAGAGAACTGTGTCTGCCCTACCCTCCTTTCGGGGGGTCCAGTCCAGCGGGGGGGCTACAGATCAAAACGAAAAATTACGGTTCCATGCTATCCATGTGGGGGTACATGCCCACCAAGTTTTGTGTACCCCGGTCTTTCAGTGTCCCGGGAATCCTTGTTGGTGTACGTCACTAAATGTACACATAAATTATTTTATTGTAAGGCCCCCCATGAACGAAAGTACACAAAACTTGGCATGCATTCGGAGGGTGTCATAATGATCCTACACTTTTAATTTCGTGCAGTTTTGACCTTGTCAGCCAGAGATATTGTGATGAAAACACCTAATTTTTTGCTTTTTAATTTTTAACTAGGTGGCGCTATACATGAAATAAGTGGTAATGGGATGGGTTGACATGCCCCCTTAAGACCAACATACATAAAAAAGGTGGACCTCCTAGGCCCTACGGTTATCAAGATATTCACAGAAAACTGTCTCCGGCCACCTACAGGCCAGTTGGTGTATAGTAACATAAATTAATTTATTGTGTGGCCCCCCATGAACGGAATTCCACGAAACTTGGCGTGCATACAGAGGGTGTCATAATGATCCTACACTTCCAATTTTGTACAGTTTTGACTTTGTTAAGTCACAGATACCTTCAATTACAACACCTCATTTTTACTTTTTTGTGTTTAACTAGGTGGCGCTATACATGAAATGAGTCGTTATGGAATGGGTTGACATGGCCCCTTGAGATCAACATACAAAAAAAAATGGTCCTCCTAAACCCTACGGTTTTCGAGATATTCACAGAAAACTGTGTCTGCCCTACCCTCCTTTCGGGGGGTCCAGTCCAGCGGGGGGGCTACAGATCAAAACGAAAAATTACGGTTCCATGCTATCCATGTGGGGGTACATGCCCACCAAGTTTTGTGTACCCCGGTCTTTCAGTGTCCCGGGAATCCTTGTTGGTGTACGTCACTAAATGTACACATAATTTTTTTTATTGTAAGGCCCCCCATGAACGAAAGTACACAAAACTTGGCATGCATTCGGAGGGTGTCATAATGATCCTACACTTTTAATTTCGTGCAGTTTTGACCATGTCAGCCAGAGATATTGTGATGAAAACACCTAATTTTTTGCTTTTTAATTTTTAACTAGGTGGCGCTATACATGAAATAAGTGGTAATGGGATGGGTTGACATGGCCCCTTGAGATCAACATACAAAAAAAAAGGTGGACCTCCTAGGCCCTACGGTTCTCGAGATATTCACAGAAAACTGTCTCCGGCCACCTACAGGCCAGTTGGTGTATAGTAACATAAATTAATTTATTGTGTGGCCCCCCATGAACGGAATTCCACGAAACTTGGCGTGCATTCAAAGGGTGTCATAATGATCCTACACTTCCAATTTCGTGCAGTTTTGACTATGTTAGGTCACAGATACCTGCGATTACAACACCTAATTTTTACTTTTTTGTGTTTAACTAGGTGGCGCTATACATGAAATGAGTGGTTATGGAATGGGTTGACATGGCCCCTTGAGATCAACATACAAAAAAAAAATGGTCCTCCTAAACCTTACGGTTCTCGAGATATTCACAGAAAACTGTGTCTGCCCTACCCTCCTTTCGGGGCTACAGATCAAAACGAAAAACGATGGTTCCATGCTATCCATATGGGGTTACATGCCCACCAAGTTTCGTCTACCCCGGTCTTTCAGTGTCCCGGGAATCATTGACGGAAATTTGGACATGCGAAAAAGAAAAAAAAAAAAATCTGACTAAACCTATATGACCGCCGCTTCGCTGCGCGGCGGTCATAATAATACTCATACAGTACTATTTTCAACTGTTGAGAAGTTTACAAATCCCCAACACAAATCCCCCACAATTAGCACCTGAACTTCTCTCAAGTAATATATGCAATGAGTTCTTTTTTCAAAGGTAAAATTTACAAAATATGACTCAGCATATCTTCTCGATTACTAACTCAACATCCGAAACTTCCAGCTACAAAGGGAGGGAAACTTAACTTCATATCAGAGTTCAGCTTGATAGACTACAAAACGATTGAAAAATGGTAGAGAATCTCAGCTCTTCCACATGTGGCTTAGATACTGTCTACCAATCTGCGTACAAATTTTTTCAAAACTGTATAGCGGCACTTATGGCAGCAGATGTCCATCACATTGTAAATGTATCATTGCTGTCTGGCAATTTTCCTAAGTCCCTGAAAACAGCTGTTGTAAAGACCCTTCTCAAGAAGAATAACCTGGATGCCTCCATGCTAAACAATTACAGGCCCATATCCAATGGACCTTTTATTGGCAAAATGATTGAAAAACTAGTCTTTAATCAACTAACCACCTGGGTATTTTGATTACTTTCAGTCTGGTTTTCGGGCAAATCACAGAACTGAAACAGCTTTTATTTAGGTTTTAAATGGCATACGCCTCAATACAGATACAGGCAAAACATCAGTCCTAGTGCTACTGGACCTTAGTGCAGCATTTGATCACAACATATTGCTACACAAATTAGAACACTGGGTTGGATTTACAGTTATAGTTATCAACTATCTCAAATCATCTCTACAAGATGTTGCCATCGGCAACTGTACCTCAACACCAACATCCTTGACCTGTGATGTTCCCCAGGGCTTGATCTTGGGACCACTATTATTCAACCTCTATATGCTCCCACTATAATTTGATTGATTTTAAAGGCAACTGGAGGGACTTCAGTTAAGCAAAGCAGCAGGCCCTGATGGGGTGAGTGTGGGGGTGCTCAAGAGGTGTGCTGAACAACTCTGTGGAATATTTCAAGGCATCTTTAATCTGAGCTTGAAGCTAGGAAGGGTTCCAACTCTGTGGAAAACATCATGCCTGGTCCCTCTGCCTAAGGGGCATCCCAAGGTGCTACAGTAAATGACTACAGGCCAGTAGCACTATCATCCCATGTGATGAAGACCTTGGAGAGGGTAGTCCTCTCACACCTCAGACCCTTGGTCAGATCAGACAAGTTTTTTGAGTGGTGCAGCCTGAATCATGTGCAGCTGAATGTGAACTTTCGGAGGGAAAAGCCTGTTTTGACCCCTGTCTCCATCAGTGGGGTAGATGTGGAGTGCACTTAGACGATAGACATAGACGGTAGAAATCACTATGGTCCCCTTGAATCTCTTTGTCAGTGGATTGACCAAATCAACAACTGGATGTCTCAAATTTTTCTTCAGCTGAACAAAGTAATTACATTTGGTAAAAAGGAGGAGTGTGTATTAATAAATTAATCTTGCTGTATTAATTGACAGTGACCTCAATTTCAACAGCCACATGAAAGCAACAACTAAATCAGCTTTTTACCACCTGAAAAACATTGGCAAAGAGAGGGCTGATGTCAAAACATGATTTAGAAAAAAGTAATTTGTGCCTTTTTTCTCCAGCAGGGTTGATTACTGCAATGGGCTTTTCACAGGCCTTCCTAAAAAGACTATCAAAAAGCTTCAGGTGATACAAAAGGGAGAACAACCTGTTAGTAAAACCTGCTGTTAGAACTAAACATGGTGAAGCAGCTTTTACATGTAGCTGCTACTGGATGTGGTTCAGCTCTGGAATCAACTTTCGGATGACATCAAAAAGGCCCCAACCATACAGTATATATCTATGGCCCCAACTGTAGACAGTTTTAAATCTAGACTTAAGACCAAACTGTTCTCAGATGCCTTCTGCTAACTGCACTGATTTACAAATTCTGAATTTGTCTTTAAATTGTTCTACCTTGTGTCTTTTATTTTGTCTTTTTAATTATTCTTTACCTTTAAATGATTTTACCTTGTGTGTTTTATGGTTTCTTTTTTATTATGATCTTGATGATTATGCTACTTTTTAAACTATTCTTTGACTATTGCCCTTCTATGCTTTTATTTGCTATTACATGTACTGTTTGCTTTTGTTTATGTAAAGCACATTGAATGACCTCTGTGTATGAAATACGCTATATAAATAAACTTGACTTGACTTGACTAGACTAGGCAGCCAGCCCAATGATGATTTGATTGACTTCTTCCTGCATTACTAAAGAGACTTGCCAGCAATTTTGGTCAGAGAGGCTGTTTTACTAGAGAGCAGGAGAGGTTGTGTTGCAACAGCACAGCCTACTGATAAACCGTCGAGCTATGTTGATCTAGAAAGGTTAAAATATGGAAGATACTCAGCTTGTCTTATGGGTTAATCTGCACTGTTACATTGCCATCTGCCAAAATCGAAGGATCGAAGGGTCTAGCAACGACTGTGTGTGTGTTGTGTGTGCGTTTGCGCGTGTGTGTGTGTGTGTGTGCGTGCGAACGTGTGCATGCCTGCTGAAGTTTGGGCACCTCTGTTCAAAAATTATGTTACTGTGAATAATGATGCAGGAAATGAACTGAAACATTGAAACATTCTTTTCAACATTTCAAACAAGATCTTGCACATGCACTCCAAGAGACTCAAACCTTCTCCCAAAAATCAGCAGGTATGAGCTCCTCTAAAACAGCTGCCTAGCTCTTAGTCATTCTCAGGTTATAGCTCTTTTCTCAGTCTGTGATGTCAATAGGAAATGGTAACAGGACCAGTGGAGATCAAGCTGAGGTATGGAGGTCAAGAAAACCTTCTACCACCATCTGACAGCATGCGTCCTCCAGGAAGATTTAGAGTCCAGAGTGATGGTGTACTATTCTACTGTGGTGGAATAGTTGTCCGAAGAAAAATGTTCCTGTGCTCCCACCACAACATTTAAGCATCAGATTTTTGCCAAGGATCATTTACATAAGCTTGCATTTTAGAAAACAATTTCATGGATTGATGAGGCTGAAATAGAACTTTCTGGTGAGCAAGCAATATATTTGTAGAGAGAGAGAGGGTGCAGAATTTCACACTTCTC
>NW_027468689.1:16224705-16234705 GCF_046254945.1 Alosa pseudoharengus | reverse complement strand
GGGCCACGAAGGACCATAAAACTGTACCTTGATGCGGAGATTTACTGATTCCTGGTACAGTCTGGTGTTTGGCAACAGCCTCTGTAGACAAAGACAAAACGCGGAGAGCTGCGCACACCTGCCGGACTAGAGAAGCCAAGAAAAGCCTCCAAAGCCTTATTACCTCCAGTACTGTGGCGAATTTTCAGGGATATCTGGACCAAGCACGCACACAATGCATCACTTTGATTGAGATAGATGAAAACTCTACACGGGCATTTGCAGAGGCCATTTTGTGCAACTTTGGCTCGATCTTGTTTTCTTCAGGGCTTTTTGTTCTTTAAACGGCTCCTCCACGGGTCCGTTTGCTTTCACTTAGCGAAGATCCTGGAATGGGAGCACACTGGAGAGGCATGAAGGGGCCGTCTTGGATGATGGATGTCATGTAAGTCAACACCCTCTTTATTTACCATCATGCGTGTGTGTGTGCGTGCGTGCATGCATGCATGTGTGTGTGCGTGTGTGCGTGCGTGCGTGCGTGCGTGCATGTGTGCGCGTGTGCTTGCGTGCTTGCGTGCATGTGCGTGTGCGTGTGCGTGCATGCGTGCGTGTGTGCCAGGTATGCTTCTGTAGATAGCCACTCCGGACATACCGTGCACATGGATTCCACCGGCAGATGTCTTCAGCAGGCACCCATGACAGTTCCTCCATTTCTCATATGTGAAAGCAAGGGAGGAAGGGAGGGAGGGAGAGAGAGAGGAGAGAGACAGAGAGAGAGAGAGAGGAAGGGAGTAAGGGGCATGCCAGCCACAATGCCACGTTCACCTCTCTCCCTCAGCTGTCAGCATGATATACTGCCTCCTTCAAAGCACTCAACACTTCCATCCACCCGTACCCAATATGCAAGACAGGAACGGAGGCCCGCATTTTTCTAGCCGCCGTTTGGGCTGCACGATTTCGACCGCCAAGCGTATAGCTCAGCGGACCCGTCCCATTCCCCTGCTGGAGAGAGGGAGGTAGAGGGGAAGACTGCGGTCAGCGCAGCTGTTTGTGGCTCACCAGCGGCCAATATGAGTGTGCATCCACCAGTCTCATACGGGATGAAAAATAGCCAAGGCTCACAGAAGGTCTACATTTGAAACAGTTTTTGTTGTGACACACATTGAGTGTTACACTAGAGACTCGTGTGGCATACACATCAAAAGGATACCTTGCTCTGCCAGCTTCACTGAGTTCCATGACTCCGGGATCAAATACTATCCTTGACTTAGTATAGCATCTCTTTTGCCTCTCTGACATTTACAAAAATGTCTTGTAAATGTAATTGTAAATGTTAAAAGATGTGACACTCAAATATTCTAATAATATTTATACAATTCAATCAGTTTTTTTTCTAGCATTTTGCCCTTCTAGGAAAAAGCAAAACTTGCTCACAATGTCTTTTGGATGGCGGTAACCTCCTCCCATTTCTCTTTTCAGAGGCAGCACTTTGAAGCTTTAAGGGCGCCTTTGATCAGCCTCGAGGTATTCGTGCTACCGTCAGCAGAAATCTCGTTAGGCAGCCTCGCGGCTCTGTCTCCCAGCTGCCAGGCCTTCCCCACACACCCCGCTTCCACCCCGGGACCGGGACGAGAGAGACACACACACACACACACACACACACACACACACATACACACACACACACACACACACACACACACACACACACACACACACTAGGGCCCGGGACAACCTCCAGAGCCCGCTCCGGTGAAGCCATGTTTTGGGGTTGCACACACACACACACGCACACTGGGGCCCGTGTCAGCGGCGAATGGGGGTTTGGGCTCACCTCAACAAAAACACCCAACCCCCCACCACCCCCCCCGCCCCCCTCCTGCTATGTTCGGAGCCTTTTCTCTCGTCAGGAGGAGAGACAGAATGTCTGGGAGCCACAGATGCCCCTGGAGGCTCTCCCAGCCCAGAGAACATTTCCACAGCCAGGAGAAAGGAGAGATGGAGGAGCAAGAGAAGAAGATGGGAAGAATCGAGAAGGATGAGAACATGGAGGAGGAAGAGAGGGGAGAAGAAGAAGAAGAAAGAAAGAAAGAAAGAAAGAAAGAAAGAAAGAAAGAAAGAAAGAAAGAAAGAAAGGGAGTCCAGGAGGAGGAGATAGATGGAGAAGTGGCAGGAGGTGAAGGACAAGTGAAAGAGGAGGATAACCTGGAGAGACAAAGGAGGAGGAGGAGCAGAGGGATGAAGAGAGAGAATAGAGAAGCAGGAGGAGGAGAAGGGAAGGAAAGGGTGAAGAAGTTAAATGAAGAAAAAGGAAAAGAAAAGCGGTGACGAACTTAAATCATGGAGGATGAAAAAGAAGGAATATGACAACACTAGCAGCCACTGTTTTTGCTCAATCCCACACCCCACCTTACTGGGAACGCCCCACCCCCCCCCCCCCCCCATGTGCTCGGCATGGCCACATGCTAATCACGCACCATTTTCAGGGAAAATGAAAATCTCGACAGCATATCGTTCTATCATGGTCTTACAGCAAATCAGCCAATCGCTCTGTGTTCCAAAAAAAAAAAAAAATTCCACCAGGTTTACAACCACACACCATGCACCATGAATTGCTTCACTGCCTTGTGTTTAGCTGTAAATCTGGAAAATTCAAGAACCAACTGCTTCCAGGTCCATTTGGCGTGGCCGTCCATAGGAGATTGAGCCAGGTGGTAGGTGTGAAAGTTGTGGTTGTTAGCTATCGGTCCCATGTAGATGGAGAGGTCCACAGGAAGTCGTTCCAGCTGTTTTCTGTCTAAATAGCCTGTCCAAAGAGCTCTAAAGAGCTAGGAGATAAATCTGCCTCCTGACAAGCTGTCCACCTGTGCAGCTGATAAGGCGCTAAGTTTCCATGCCAGTTTTTTTTCTTTCTTTCCTTCAAACATTCAAAGTCATGACAAATAGAGACATATCAGATTGTTTAATATAGCTTGCCTTACACTTACTGACGGTTTTTATTCGTTCCTTAGCGGGTTTTGAATTCATGATTTAGTTCAAATTTAAAATCTGTAGGTTCTCTCTTCACCAACCATCCACAAATACAACACCGACGGCACGTGTACCCCATACACTGCCTGCCATCTTGGGAAAAACGGTGCCGCATTGACAGGAGTTTTGGCCCACTGAGCATCCCCACCATCCTTCATCACACCCGACTGCACTGCTCCAAACTCAGCTGGCAGAGCTAACCACTGCTCCCAGAGGCCACAAGTTCATTTCCCAGGGAGTAACTTACAGCAGGAATGCCTTCCTCTGTGTGTGTGTGTGTGTGTGTGTGTGTGTGTGTGTGTGTGTGTGTGTGTGTGTGTGTGTGTGTGAAGCAACTTCAGCTAAAAGCATCTGCTCTTGTATATGTTTACCACATTCTGCCACTCCAAATATGATTTGTGAATGTCGTGATCAGTTAGACCACCAGGGCACACCTTAAAGGGTTTAGGGGGGAAAAACAAGACCATTTCCACTTTAGCTGGCACAGTTACCAAGTTCAGCAATCAAGTTTAATGATGGTGAGGCTAGCACTGAAGAAACAAAAAAAAAAATAAACTTTCAGTTTATAAATTAAAATCAAATGGGTTTTGACTGAGCCCTTTTTTTCTAATTCACTTTTTTAAATTTAATTCTCAGTTAATTCATTTAGACAGATATGTTTCAACAGTCTTATCGTGTTTAGAGTCTAGGAGTCACAGAACACCTCCACAAAAGAGTTGACTGTGGAAAATTGACTGTGTCAGGGAAAAACAGGAATTTACATGCCTTTCTGGATTTAATTTCAAGTGCGTCAGTGTTAGTCACAATGTTATTTCCAGTCTATTCCATTTGCAAAAGCATGTTTAAAAAGTCTTGCAGTTATTTCAAACCCATGAGGAGGTTACTTTTAACTCAGGAGACTGTGAGAGCCACAGGGGTGAAGATTTTTTCTCTCTTGCCTCCTCTCTTTCATAACAAACGTGACCCAGCGCTGCATCCCAGTGCCAGCGGAACGTCATCGACGCTTATCAAATGGAAAGATCTCCCCGCTGCGTTCGTTTTGCTCTCGTGCTTATCCTGAACCGCTCGCTGGCCTCGTTGTCATCAAGCCGAAACGACTACGGCCATGACTACTGCTGATAATGCTCCCTCGCTCCCTCGCTCCCTCCCTCTCTCTCCCTCTCTCCCTGAAATCCCCCTCTGCACTGCATAACCTGTGTGTGTGTGTGTGTGTGTGTGTGTGTGTGTGTGTGAGAGAGAGAGAGAGAGTGCATGTGTGTGTATGTATGTGTGTGTGTATGTGTGTGTGTGTGTGTGTGTGTGTGTGTGTGTGTGTGTGTGTGTGTGTGTGTGAGAGAGAGAGAGAGTGCATGTGTGTGTATGTATGTGTGTGTGTATGTGTGTGTGTGTGTGTGTGTGTGTGTGTGTGTGTGTGTGTGTGTGTGTGTGTGTGTACGTTTGTGTCTGTGTTTGTTGCTAGTGCAAAATCTCAGTTGCTAGTGCGTGGAGTGTTTATGTTTTGGGTTGCGTTGTTCTCAGCTGGTTTCAGTGAGGCTTACAGTACGTATGTGCCGTGCATTGTGCTGAGTGAGTAGCTGTCCTTTGAAAGTCCTTGACCGAAGCAGGGACAGGCGTGGACAAGCCGGCACCTGTTGCTGACACAGCCAAAAATGGTATGACTACAGAAACGTTTTGGTATCTTTCCTGAAAACCTTCAAATTCAGCAATTATCTCATTCGTGTTTCTGTCAGGCCATTTAGAAAACACCCCAAGCCCTCCAAGCTATTCATAATTCTACACAGGCAAGGCATTTTTATGAGGCATGTTTTTCACTTTGGACTTTTCCTGTGACCTTTGTTAGTTGTTCAAGCTCTGCTACATGTTGCTCACACTTTATTTATCTCAAAAGGAGCACATATTCTGGTTAGAAGGTTTTTGTGTGTGTGTGTGTGTGTGTGTGTGTGTGTGTGTGTGTGTGTTATTTGACTGTGAGTTTACCAACACATATTCCAGTGCAACCACACACACAGTCTCTCTTCTGCTGTCCTCCCTCTGTGGTGTTTGTTCCTCCTCGTTTGTCTCGCTGGTCTCCAGTCAGCGGTTTGATAGATGCACGTCTGCCCGTTGACCCTTTCTAAGACAACAACCAGCAGTACTTATGAGGCGCTGCGAGGAAACTCTCTCCCTCCCCACTTTTTCTTCCCACTTATTTTTTTCATTCTTTCCTCTCCTCTCCCCTCCTTTCCTCTCATCTCCTTTACTCTCATCTCTTCTTCTTTGCTCTTTTCTTCTTTTGCTGTTCTCTCTTCCTCTGCTCCTCTTTTCTCCTCTCCTCCACTCCCATTTTCTCTGCTCCTCCTTTCCTCTCATCCCTTCTTCTCTGCTAGCCTCTTCTTTTGCTCTTCTCCCTTAATCTGCTCCTCTTTTCTCCTCTCCTACACCCCTACTCTCTTCTCCTTTTCCTCTCTGCCTATCATCTCCTTACTCCCCTCATCTACTCTTTCCTTTTTTCTTCTCTTTTCCTCCTCTCTCTTCACACTCAGTATCATACTGCACACTCCACTCCGGCTCTTGTCCTCCTCTTCTCTCCTCTTGTCTCATTTTTTTTTCCATATATTTCTTCATCTTCTCTCCTCTGTCTCTCCATCTTCTCCTCTACTCATCTCTTTCCCTCTCCTCTCCTTCTTTCTTTTCTCCTGTTCTTTTCCTCTCCTCCTTGCCTCTATTTTCCATAACTTTCATCTTCTCTTTCTTGCCTCTCTCTCTCTCTCTATCTCTCCTCTCTTTCTCTCCTTTCTCCTCTTCTCTCCCTGGCTGATTCAAACCAGCTTGTGCCCCATGAGCCGGGCTCCAGCTGTTGCACTCCACTTTGCGGCGATGTCTCTCCAACGCCCCGAAACCCCCAAATCCTGCTCCGGGTCGAGCCCTCCCGACACCACATATATTCCCCCGCTGCCGGTCTGCTGGTGTGCGGTCTTTCCACAACATTTACCCCACTTCCTGCCCTGGACCCTCTCCTCTCCTCTCCTCTCTTCTCCACTCCAGCTGGGAGTCTGGAAGACTGGGAGTGGGAATTTTTGGTCCCTTTTTTTTCTTTCTCTCTTTCTCTCTCTCTTTATCTCTCTCTCTCACTCCCTCTCTCTATCCCCCTCTGTCTCTTTCACTCTCTCTCTCCCTCTCTCTCTCTCTTTCTCTCTCTCTCTCCCTCACTCTCTCCCCCCCACTCTCTCTCTCCCTCTCTCTATCCCCCTCTCTCTCTCTCCCCCACTCTCTCTCACTCCCTCTTTCCATCCCCCTCTGTCTCTCTCTCTCTCTCACTCTCTCTTTCCCTCTCTCACTCCCTCTCTCTATCCCCCTCTGTCTCTCTCACTCTCACTCTCTCTCTCTCTTCCTCTTAGGCTACTCTACCCCTTTCTCTCAATCTCTTACTCTTTTCTCCCGCTCCCCCCAAAACAACATCCATAACTACTTCTGATAATGTTACCTTCCTTCCTCCTCCCTCTCTATCTATCTCTCTATACTTCTCTCTCTCTCTCTTTCTCTCCTTCTTACTCTATAACTTTCTCTCAATATCTTGCTCTCTTCTCAAACTCCCACCTCAGGCATGCTCATATTGCCAATGCTTAAACTTTCTTTTCCCACCTCTCATCCACTTTGTGGTCCCAGCAAACAGAAGCAAAGAGAGTTCTGTCACATGAAAATGAAAACATTTCAATGGTGACATATTTTGTGTCACCCCAAAATGTACAGTATGTCACAGTTTTGTGCACAAATGATTCTTGTATTGCGCCTGTGAGAGGGATTTATCATGCTTCTCTTGGATCCTCCCGACTTTATTCTTTTGAACCACACAAGAGTCAGCTTGTCCGGAGGAGGACAGCAGACGACAAAGACTTCAGAAAGGATTGAGGGAAGTGAATTTCCACAATACTCAAGGTGGAGGAGGAGGAACCGGTCTTTGGGGACAGTATGGAATATCGCCCTCTGCACGAGAAACAAACGTTCATCTCTCGTTCACCCCAGTGACTCATCCAGGGTGGTGGTGTTCTGTTTGTTCGATAATCTCCGAGGAGTTGTTGACGTCTGGTGAGGATCTAAATGCATTTGGCAGTTGGGGGGAGGTTGGAGAGTTGGTGTGGTGTGGTGTGGAGAGGGGTGGATATTGTTCTCTGTCAGGGATGTCAGCAACACCAACAAAAGCAAGCTAGACAAACATCCCATGACTGCGTTGTCAAAACAGCTCGCTCTGCGGCCAGATGCCATGGAGAGAGTGGAATAGAGCAGAGCCTCTCCACGTTGAAGGGAGGTTGGGGCTATGGGGAAGGATCTGAATCATCTCTGTGAAGAGGGATACAGGCCCTGTGAACCATCAGCATCCCCCTGCCACACACAGAAACACACACACACGCACACACACGCACAGGCACACACACATGCACATACACACGCACACACACACACACACATGCACATACACACGCACACACACACACACACACACACACACACACACACACACATGCACACACAAACACACACATGCACACACACACACACACACGCACTCCTGTCTATGACTAATGTATCTGGTCAGAAGGTCAGTGTTTTCACAAACAGCCTCGTCTCTGAGAAACCCTTGGCTTTTGCGACAACCCCTCTCTCTGGGACACTGCTAAAGCACATGCCCTTTCACAAAAACAGCCACCTTGAACGATCTGACGTGAACTTCAAAACCGGAAACATGAATTGGGAACACAAAGAACACATCTCAGCTGATCTCAATGTTTACAAGTTCAAGGGGACCTGCAGCGAGGGCCACACTCAAAGCCGAATGGCTCTGTTGTTCTATTCTATTGCTATTGTTGTTTTGTTGTTTGTTTGTTTGCTTTGTTTGTTTGCTTTGTTTGTTTGCTTGCGTGTTTTTGCTATCTTTGGTCTGCGTTGGGTTTCTTCATCTCTTTCCACACTCTGTCCAGGGTGTCAGTAGACCCACATGTTTTCAGCTCACCCCTTGCTGCCTCGTGGGTGTGCATGTGCTATGTTGGGACATGCTGTGTTTCTATGGAGGGGTCACAAGCTGCCACGCACACTTGTGGTGTTCTCTGGATTTGGGTTGGCCTTTCAAAAAATGGCGAAGCCATCAAAATTTGTATGGGTTTCTGCCAAAAAACTACCATAAATCCAAATTAAAAATGTGATTCGATGTTGATTTCTTTACAATTTCTATGCACAGAATATTCAGTGATCACAGGGTGTTGGTAGTGATCTTAAAATGAATTCAATCTTTTTTTTTCTCAAAATGATTTAACATTGGATACATTTACAGTGATAAAAAGTTCTAAGTGTACAGAACCTTTGGGTCGAGTCTAGATTTGAATGTCTAATGTGCTAAATGAAGGTAATTTGCAGTAATCCATTCCACTGGCATCATGTGAGGGCTGACCGGAGGCAGATAGCCTCAGTACCACAAAGTGCACATGATCTTCTGTTGATCTTCCCCTGAATTTCAATGGAATGAAATTCAAATCCCTCTCGTATGTCACAGGGAAATAAGAACACACTCACAATACATACAAACACACAAACACACACTCACACACACAGACACACACACACACACACACACACACACACACACACACACACACACACACACACACACACACACACACACACACACGCACACACACACACACACACATAGACACACACACAAACACACTGGGGTATATAAATAAATAAACAACACATCCTTTCCTTATTTAAGACGACGCACACAACCTTGCAAAACCCTTCTAATTTTTCCCATTATGGGACAAGTTTCCAAAAGCACTTATTTATATCTGGATGCTTTGAAAAAGCCTTCTTTCTAATCCATACATACTTCCCCTGAGCCAAACAGTAAATGTGTCAGCACCACAAGATGGGCTTGGCCCCAGTGCATGGAAGCTGCTGGATGGACTTAAATGAATCCCCAAAGCTCCTCTATTTCTCTTATTATCCTCGTCACACACAAGTATGTCTGTGTGTGTGTGTGTGTGTGTGTGTGTGTGTGTGTGTGTGTGTGTGTGTGTGTGTGTGTATGTGTGTGTTTGTCTGTGTTTGCGTTTGTATGTGTGTGTGTGTGTGTGTGTGTGTGTGTGTGTGTTTGTGTGTGTGTGTTGTGTTTGTCTGTAATTGTGTGTGTGAGTGTGCGTGTGTGTGTGTGTGTGTCCAAGTGCAACAGTTTTGCAAAAATGTTTATTTGTGCATTTGTGTTTGCATGAATGTAAATGTGTATCTGAGAGTGTGCGTATGTGAGTGTGTGTTTGCATGCGTGCATCGCTGCACATGTGTGCATGTGCACGCGTGACTGAGTGTGCGAAACAGCTTTCCGTCCAGGAGAGCTCCGGATCCGTCAGGTTCACTAAAGTAATGGCAGAGCGTGCGGAACGCTGCACTCTTCGGACTCCCGAGCCTCCGTTATACATCAGGTAGCATTTCATCTTTCAATAGCCTCATCGCTCACCTCATTTACAATCCCCATTTCCTCTCCTTTACCCTGGCTAATCTTTTACTCGCATCCGTCAAGCCAACGCGTCTAACCACAGCGATTTAGAGTATGTGTGTAAGGGGCACCATATACATGTATGCGCTCCCTGTCAGTCATCTCCATGACCTGTGCGCTATTAAGGCCCAGGGCCTTGTTATACCAGATGAGCTGTACAACCACTGATCTGCAGCAAGACTTTGTGACATTTTTATCGGGGAAATGGGAATCTCGTTGCTGCGAGGCTCAGGGAGCGTTACTGTGGGATATGGGGAGGGAAAGAGTTTTTAAAAGCCATATGAAATATGTGAGATCCCCGGGCCTGATGTGCTCGGAGGGGATTCTCGTGTCCCGGCGCTGACATGTAGATGGAAAACGGGACACGAAGATGTGCCCCTCTGGAACGGCTCAAATCTCCCCCTCAGGTGATCCGAAACGGAACATCTGCAGACAGTTAGGAGTGTCAGACGGCAATCAGGCTTT
>NW_027468689.1:16202205-16217205 GCF_046254945.1 Alosa pseudoharengus | reverse complement strand
GTGCAAAAGAGAGGTATGGAGAAAGACAGACACGCTGAAATACATATGGGAGAAGAGGGGAAAGAAAAAAGAGGAAACATGTGTGTGTCTGTGTGTATTTGGGTTTGACATGAGGTAGTCTGTTGATTGGGAATCACTGGACCGTGATGAATTCTGATGTGTTTGGGCACCTGTGTAACTGAAGTCATGGAATATCTCACTCACAGTGTAATAAAATACTTCCAAATGACTGCCTACGGACCGTTTGTTTGATATCTTGATATTGTACAGTAACCATCTGACATTTTTTAAGGAGTTTTTAAAGAGTGCGTGTGTGTGGGTCTGGGTGTGTGAGGGAAAGATTAAGAGAAAGACAGGAAGAGAGAGAGAGAGAGTAAGAGAGTAAGAGAGCAAGTGAGAGAAAGAGAGTGCGTGTGTGTGTTTACGACAATCATAGCAGGGCAATACAACGGCCATTAGAAGGATGATGTGTGGAACACCCTTACCCAAGTGTTCAGTATGGGGGGAAAGGTTCACATGCCGTGTCAAGATCAGATGCTCTGAAGCACACACGAACACACACACACACATGCACCGTGTCGAGATCAGATGCTCTGGCTCCCAACGCCGTCTTCAGTGGGAGGACGCAGGGAAGGCCCGGTGACATCAGCACGGCTGCACATACCACCGGTCCCCGAGCTCTCACCAGAAACACAGATGTCAGATCTCAGCACACCCCAGGCCATCTGTGGAGCTGTCCTACTGTAAGCTCACTAGGCCCTTACATCCTACTGTAAGCACACCAGTGGAAAAAAAACTAGCTCCTTACATCCTACCTTAAGCACAATAGCCACTTCTATCCTACGATAAGCACACTAACCCCTTGCAATCCTACTATAGGATGCTAGCGGTGCCAATGCTAATGAGCTAACAAAGCTCGTTCTCTCAAGATAACGTGGCAGATGTGAGATTAAGACTGAAAGTGTGAGTATCACACCAGATGTGTGAGAGTTGGCAACCCTGCTACTACTGTGAGCGGACTAGTGAAAGCACTGGTACCTTACATTGTACTATTACCACAGCAGCCACTTACAGTACACACAAATGTAAGCAGACAAACCCTCTTATATTCCATATTCTAAAACTGATAGTTCCGGTCCTTGATTGTGATTGGCTGAATCACGTTCAATGCCGTTGTAAAATGCAGCAAAAACATACACCTTGACTGCATTTCGTTCTATATTAATTTACTGCGCTACCATAACTTGATACAAAAGTTAAAGTAGCTGCGTCTCGACGTTGCTTGGCAACTATTCAGAAATATATTTCTTGGCGGAGGAATGATTATCTAGGAATAACTCGTTATATTTCTAGTTGCTGTGCCTTTACTTTATGAAACTTTGCTAGGTATTTATAGTAACAGTTTTAGAAAAGTAATAAGCCACTCGAGTCCGTAGGTTACACTGATTCTACAACAGCTAAGGGGGTTTTTAGGCACTCCGTTAGTGCGTCTTGCCTAACAACGCCCCTTAGCTGTTGTAGAATCAGTGTAACCTACGGTCTCTCGGGGCTTATTGCTTAAATAAAACATCCTATTGTAAGCACACTGACCCCTTTTATTTAACTGCAGAACATACTGTAGGCCATGGTCTAATGTGAAGCACACTGGTCCATTAGATCATAGTGCAATGACACTCCCTTATATTATACTGTAATGCACACAACCCCTTATAGTAGACTGTAATGCACACTAGCTTCTTACATTCTTCTGTATGTCCACCGACTAGCCCCATGCATCTCAATGATAGTCCATAGGCATGGAACCTACCGGTATGTGAGCACACTTCTCCATGACATAGAATTAAAAGCATGCTCACCACATGCACGCTAGCCCTGCCCCAATCGCCCAGACACTTTAATAGTGGTTCACTAATCCCTGACATCATTGGTTTATGTTCTGAAATGAGCATGAACAATCCCCTCCTGCCTCAAGTGCTTCCACATCTCATTGCTGGAACACTAGTTTTTATGATCTTACATCCTGCTGGTCCATGCAAAAATGTTTGGTTTTACAAAAAAGTCCCGCAGGTCCCTTTCTGGCTGATACATCATCTCAGCAAATGTATAAAAATGTTCCTGAGTGTGAGAGTGCATTTGTGTGCGCATGTGTTCGGGAGAGAATGTATGTGTGTGCGTGTCTCGGTGTTTGTGAAGGATGTAATGCTACTTATATTGCTGCCAAGTTCCCACACCCAACCAGTCCCTTCAGAAAAACCTCAGTCTGACACACACATACACACACACACACAGACGCAGACACAGATACACATACAGATACACACATGCACACACACACACACACACACACACAAACACACACACACACACACACACACACACACACACAAACACACAGATGCAAACACACAGAAAATATGCACACACACACACACACACACACACACACACACACACACAAACACACAGATGCAAACACACAGAAAATATGCACACACACACACACACACACACACACACAGGGAGTGGAGGCAAGATGCCCAGCGGGAGCATCTCAGCGTGAGCCCGCACGTCTAAACAAAACCACTGACCGGAGCATTTCAAAACAAACCCACTGTGAGAATACTTTCAACCTTGGCCTCGGGCTTGGGCCAGTAGGGTTGTGGTTGGCCTGGGTCTGGGCCAGATCTGGTGTGAATCTACTGTAGCCCAGACCTGGCCCTAATCTCTCTGATCTGGGTCTTTCTCTATTAGCCGCTAATCAATAAATTAGCGGCTGTATGCTAACAAAGCTAGTGTTCTGTTTGACTTTGTTTGTAAAAGTTCTTTTTGGCTTACGTTCGCCCTCTTTCACAGTGGGAGAGAATGAGGATGCACTCACTGACACTGAAACGGCTCACTAACACCAAAGGTCTTTGTGCTGATGGTGTTTTGTTACACCAAACAAGCCCCAGGTGCCCTCGGGTAGATAGAAGTGTCGTGCTTTGGATAGGCTGTAAAAGGCACTAATGTTTTGTGACATTAATCCCTACGTCCGACTCTTAACACCACCCTGTAATTGCATTTCTGGCAACGGTCGTACTGCTCACATTTGCGCGTATCGTCAATGGGCCAGTCGTCATATCATCACTTCGTCATGGTAACGGTGAATGACAAAGGGAGGACGCCAGCAGAACCTCAGTGGGCCTTGTGGTCTCCAAGGAGGCAATCCGTCCAGTTTTCCCCCATTACATCCTAACTGCCCTGGCCAGCCCCTTTGCACCTGTTTCTTGTGTTTGTGCCCCCCCCCCTCTTCCTGAGCATGAAAAAAGAGACCTCAGCTCGCTTTCGAGATGATCCAGAGTGACTGGGGATAGACCATCTTGTCCCATTCCTGACCCCCCACGGGGAGATCCTCCATCCATCAGTCTTCCATCCACCCCCCGCACCCAAACACACTCTAAAACACACACACACATACACACACACACACACACACTCACATACACATTCCAGGAAGTAGAAGGCAACAGGCATAAAAACAAAAGCTGTGGTTGCCTTAATGCTGACCCACTTGGCTTATATCCTGACCATGGCTTCAAACTATGCAAGGACTCGTTGGAAAACTCAACTGTCCGTTTAACAACTTAATACGCCTCATGTAAAGTATTGGGAACGAAGATTTGAAGTTGACTGACTACACAAAGGTAGCTGGGATGGGCCCTACACTGCAGCTCAACAGTCTCCAGATTCATGTCGAGATTGTTTAGATTGGACGTGCGATAGGATGATAGCATCTGACGAGGCTAACTCAACTAAATGTTGAATTATGTTCGCCAGCGTTTTTCAGAAGCACCTGGAAAAACAATCTCCAAAAAACCCTTTCATCCGCACCTTCATGCTTTTTTTGTCCAGCCAAGAGCGATCATCTTACAGGCTGTCTCTGTTTCTCTGAAATTTGTCTGATAAAAGCATCTCTTGCTCAGGTGTTGTGACATCTTATGTGCATTTTGCTCGTTCCTCAACCCCCCCCCCCCCCCCCCCCCTCGCTTCTCCCACCCCCCCCCATCCACATCCAATCACCACTGCCCCACCCAAGTACTTCCCGCCTGTCCCCATAATTTCTCTCCTGATAAATCCTACCTTTAACCAATACCTGCTGAAGCGTCTGATCTTATCTCTGTGCCTTTTGTCTCTAATTCTGTGCGGGCCGTTCCTCCTCAGCGACCCTGAAGCAAGCGTGTTTTCTTTTTTTTTGGCAGACTGA
This sequence comes from Alosa pseudoharengus, assembly GCF_046254945.1. Taxonomy (NCBI): domain Eukaryota; kingdom Metazoa; phylum Chordata; class Actinopteri; order Clupeiformes; family Clupeidae; genus Alosa; species Alosa pseudoharengus. Next base: position 16,212,962 of record NW_027468689.1, on the reverse strand, counting down.
CACGCCACGACAGCCACCCCCCACCTTTCCACATTGTATTTCTGTGTCTATCACACGTCTCTAACTGATAGGCTCGGCACGCCAGGAATCCCAAAGTATATGTGTGTGTCCAGATCGCCTGCATCCACGTCCTGTCATTGACTGCCACGGCAGTGTCAAGACGTGTATGAAAAAGAAAAAAAATATTCAAATAATACGCTTCCAAGAATACAGTGACAGGGGTAACTGCAGTCACAATGCAGAGGGTGGGGAGGAAAAAAGACAGGTGATTTGATGAACAGCTTGAAGTAGCTGAGTGGGTGAAATGCACTTGAATGTTTGACATTCAGTTGGAAATATGACCATATGAGAATGTTGGAAAGTTGCCTTTCCTGGACCCCTGTTTAAAAAAGCAAATACGACTGTTTCTAAAAGCCTGTAAGTGTGTCACAGACTGTTTGAAACATCAGTGATTAGTGAAGAAACAGACTGTCACACTTACTGTTCTCCCAGGGTCCTAAGATATTCAAACCAGTCATGATATTCAACTACCAAATTCTATGATTTCAAAGATAGGGTTGCTATCTTTGAGAAATTCTGTATGGAAACACATCGTCACAGAGTATCTAACCACTAAAGGCCTCATTGCTTATAAAAATGTACTTGGAATTCACGAAGGGTAGACTCAAAATTAACCTCTTTGCAGTCAGCAAACAGTTTAGTTTAAGTTTTCACAAAATTCTGTCACCACCTCACAAGATTGCGTAATTGTTTTCTTTCTTAGTTAGTTCATATATTCCTCACCAACTTTGATGCACTACATAGACACATCCTTAACAAATACCTTCCACGCTAACATCTTCATAGTCCATTTGAAACATTGCTTAAAAGTGTTAAAACGAAGGAGTATTTATCCTATCCCAACCACTGAAAATACAGTCAGGATCTTTGGTCACCGTTTTGGATGTACGATTGGGAAAGGAAATTTACCCTGAGGGTACACGTCTCGGTGGGAATGGGAGAGGATTGGTTCAAAAGGCTCTAGCACTTAGGGTAGGTCTGAACGGGAGCCAGGTGGTTTCATTGTGTTACCGCTGCTGAGTGGAAAAGGTGGTTTTCTTCCGCCAACGATGATGCCTGGAATTAAGGCTGGAAGGAGAAGCTAGCCCACCCCTGCTTCAGAGTGAGATGAAATTCAGTTTATTTGCGGGTTTCCACTTTGAGGAGGCCACGTCTACCTCACGTTCTGTGGAATTTGGTTGTTAAATTAATAAACGAATGAATGAATGATCAAATGAATTAATGAATGAATGAATGAAAGGCCAAAGAATGAAAGAAGGAAAGAAGTAAGAAGCTATGAATGAATGAATGAATGGATGGATGGATTGATGGATGGATGAATAAATGGATAGATGGGAAAATATGAAGGTAGGAGCAATACATAGATAAATAAATGAAGAATGGACCAAGGACTGAATGTATGAAAGACTAAATGAAGTCCAATAAGAATGGAGATGAGGAGTTAGGCCAAAGCCCCAGATTCCTTCATAGGGAATGAGAGTTGTTGCCAGGCCCCAAGTGATCCTCATAAAAATCCCAGAAGATTAAATTATTTTCATGGCTTTTTCTGCTGGCCTGCCTGACTCCTCGTGTTGTCCAAAACACCAGATAAGACACAGGTTTCTAACTGTGTAAATTCATCTAAATTTGTTCTGCAGGGGATGACATGAGTGGGCAGTGATCCTGGTAACAGACCGAGGAGCATAAGGGGGGGGGGGGGGGGGGTCACATGACCACCAAGGGCCAGGGATGGTTCTTTGGTTTGACTTCACTGACCAGAACACATCTGTGGATGACTCGGCTCTGGTGATTCTGCATTGAAATTCTGCACTTCAAGGGCCTATCTGACTGTAGTAGTCTTGGGGCCAAAAGGCTTGGAGGGCCATTTACATTTGACATTTGTTATCGCTAGCCAAAATCATCTAAAATATTGCAAACACAAATGTTTGTGCTGTGGGGGCACACATGCTTCCCTGGACCAAAATGGTTCCACCGTAACTCAAGTCCCCGACATCCATTCCCTATTATCCATGTGTTATTTGTTGACTTGACTTGATTTGACTTGTTGATAGCTAGTTTTCTGTATACTGGCATCCACTCTGTAGACAACTCTCTCAACAATCAATAAATATTTTTTGTTCTCTTCAGGGAAAAAGGTTTCCGTTCCTTCCCCCCTCGGTAGATGTCATACACTTCCGCAGGCCATGATATACAGTTTTTAATAACCGTTTATAATTCCGTGACATTCGTTCCCAATAAAAACCCATGGACCACTTCTGCACTGAGTCGGAGAGGAAAGAATGCACCAGGAAGCTCACTGGTAAATCATCTATGGTTTGAAGTATTTATTGAATTAGTAGAAGAATAGAATGCAAGCCATACCATTCCTTTCTTGAATCTGAAAGCTGGTGGTAGATGTGTGTGTGTGTGTGTGTGGGGGGGGGGGGGGTATTGGATGCATAGATCTGTCAGTTTATTATAATTCAAACAAGCCTTTTTAGCTGAAGGACCTGGCAGGTCAGACCAAACAAAAGGCTCAGTTTACTTCTGTGAAAGAATTTTGGAGAGGAGTCCTCGGTGTTGATCACAAGCCATTTTTCAGAAGCCATACTTGTGTTACAGCAGGAATTTGTGCTCAACGGTTCCCATGTCAAGTGCAGTTTCCAAATCTTAGTTACATAAATACAAGTATACTGAGAAAGACTTCTGTTTGCAAACCCAGCATACTTTGGTTTGTGAGTACGGTTCTTTTGTGAGTTCACAAAATTCCCTCTAAAAACATTCTACTCCACTAAGACACCTATGTCTATCTGACAGGCACATTTGCCCCGATGGTGGCAAAGCACCACTCCTGAAATCCTACCCCACAGTGCACCAGGCTGAGTCAGCAACCTTTTTTGGCTCCACTGCATTGTGGGATATGAGGGCCAGATTCAGTTGGTTGAGTCTCATCTGGGTGTCGTGACCCATAACCAGCATCCTGTGGGTCGGGCCCTCCAGTTGTCAAATAAAGCCCATTAACTTTACAAGGTGGCAACCCCCCGTACAAAATTATAACATTTTCCACAAAACCCCAGGTATTTGGGATGCTCTACCCTGGTTTCCCAACATATCACTCATTTCACTCATGTGATAATAGTGCGATTGTATTGAGAGGGTCCTTTGTGGGAAACTGTTATCTACATGAATGATATGCTGGCAGTCATTGTTCATGTTTTAAAGAAGGAGAAGGGAGAGGAGTAGAGGCTTGATGGGGTGTGGTGGTGGTGGTGGTGTGTGGGAGGGGGGGTGTTATATGAGAGCTCCTAGCTGTGAACATGTGTCAGGAAGGTATGCCTGCAGCTTTTTCCTTGCTCAGGTCGAGGAACGCTCTGCAAGTCACACCTTGTTAAATCCACATAGTCGAGCCAAACTGCGCTAAACCTTCACGCCACATAATGAACCGACGTACAGTGCGAAACAATCTGGACTGCTCCTGACGACCTGCCTTTCCATGCTATGCAATCAGAAGGGGTGGCCAGCGCAAACAAAAAAAAAAAAAAAACGAGCGTGCCCGCCAGACCGTGGTCTTAGTGATGAACGAGGCGAGCTGGATCCGATCCGGTCAATGATAGATCTCATTGGATTGGGCAGGTCATGCTGGTATAAGAGAGAAATAAATCTACAGATCTGGAATTCTGCTTTTGACTCGCAAAGGGGTAACAAGCGAACACAGAGCGTTATACCTTTCCAAACCGGCTGCGAGGAATATAGGGCTATAAATATCCACAACGGAGATGTTGGGAAGATTCATGTGCCCACAGCCCGACGTTTCACTGGCCGACACGTTTGAAATAGACAGAAAGAGAGAGAGAAAAAGACAGACAGGCAGATAAAAAAAAGAGAGAAAATACGAATATCATGTTATTTCTTTGCCGAGACATAACTCCATGGCAGCTTACAAGAGAGAGAGGCAGTTTTTGTTTGACTAGAGATTAATCTTTTGCATGCGAGCTGGGCCTTATAATAAGGGATGTTTTTATAGTTTTCATTCATGACACGACGATTCCTGACACCAGGTTTTCAGATTTGGCACTATGATTCGATTATAGCAGGGGAAAACAGGGGGGAGTCGTGTCAAGCGCAGCCATGCGAACTGTGAGTGACGGTGGGCAGCGCGAGAGGGAGCAGGGGAGTGGGGAAAGGAACGAACTGAAGCGATTGATGTCAAGTGGATGGGGGATATAGAATTGCAGCTGAGTTAACAGAATTGACCTCAGCTCTGGCACGAGCCGGAGTAGCAGATGTTTCCGACCCGAGTCTAACCCAATCAGTGTATTGATTTGTACGGACGTGGTGCCACTGAGAGAGAGTTAACGTTTCTTTTCTCTGAGGCTCTGAGGCCCGTTCACCATCCAACATGCCCAATCGGCACGACCTTTGGTGCTGAGGTTACACTGTTAGTGCCAGCATTCCAACAACTCAAAGAGTGAAAGCATTCTTTTTCCCTCTTTGGGGATCATCCAGATGTGAATTCAGTGATCAGAGATTGCCTTTTTGGAACGTTACTGTGGAAAAAGTACTTTATAAGCCTTGCTAATTCATTAGCAATAGTTACCAAAAAGACAATGAAGCAAATTGAGAATGTGTGTGCACACTACACACATTATGAGTGCATGGTCTTTGAAAAAAAAAAAATTGTGCAAAGTGTGTCTCCATGTCTGTGTTTGTGTATAATATTACTTGAGACAGAAAGGCCAGGGGTGGCTCATTAGTGCGTTTGAAACAGCCTAAAGAGATACAGCAAAGATAAAATAACAGCTCTTTCCATTCAGTTGATATTTCTTGAGAAGAATCTTAATTAATTTACCTAATGATACGACTTTCTGTCTATTATACAATTTAGCTTGTGTTTTCCTTTAGTAATACCCCCAGATGTATCCTCTTGTCCTTAGTGGGTAGAATGATTCACAATCCAAAAAGATGACACATGATCATGCAGTTTTACAGACAGCTGAGGTTCATTTGCAAAAACATGATAAACCAACACTAATATTATCCAATACTCCCCATGGATTAAACAACCATGACAATGTTGACAATTAGTCATGGAAACATATGTTATTGGAAAAGCTGTGCTTGTTTGTTTAAGACAAGAGAGACCTTTGCGTGTGTGTGACGGACCATGTGAGAGTTTAAGAGAAGAGTATGTGTTTCATGTGCTTAATTTATTTGCATTTTTTAAATGTGATGACTCCTCCGAGCCTCTATAATGGGCATCATAAGATGTGTTATGGCACAGGGATGAGGTGATGGGATCAGTCAACTGCCACTGAGGCAGACAAGGCCCAGTTCTACTGCCACTGGGGCAGACCAGGACCAGTTCAACTGCCACTGGGGCAGACCAGGCCCAATTCTACTGCCAATGGGGCAGACAAGGCCCAGATCTACTGCCACTGGGGCAGACCAGGACCAGTTCAACTGCCACTGGGGCAGACCAGGCCCAATTCTACTGCCAATGGGGCAGTCAAGGCCCAGTTCTACTGCCACTGGGGCAGACCAGGACCAGTTCAACTGCCACTAGGGCAGACCAGGCCCAATTCTACTGCCAATGGGGCAGACCAGGCCCAGTTCAACTGCCACTGGGGAAGACCAGGCCCAGTTCTACTGCCACTGGGGCAGACCAGGCCCAGTTCTACTGCCACTGGGGAAGACCAGACCCAGTTCTGACACAAATCTGTCTCTCCCTACGGACGTCAGATGCAAATACCAACGGCTACAGCTCAGCACCCCCTGGAGCTGTCCATGTGTTGTGTCCTTCGTGATTAAGTCCTTTTTTGATGCCAGTCACTGGGCTTGGATGTGTCTTTGTGGTGGACACGTGCCTCCACAGCCCATGGGGCCATCTTGCTACTGTCACCCCTCAGTCGTGACTTGGAAGAGATTTCTGCCCGGAGGCTTTTTAAGTACATAAGTCTCCGACTCCACGTCGTCTCTCAGTTGTGCAGAAAAATGCTGATTGCAGGCATCTCCCCCATCAACCACTGGCGCCCCCCCCCCCACCAACCCCCCCTCGACATCCTTGCCACAAATCTGATTTGAGCGAGAGTGTCATGGAGTGATTGCGTCGACGCTCGTCCAATAAAGCACGAAGCACACACCTCCCTGGGGCTTGTTTTGGCAGGGCGACACGTGTAGCTGACTTGTTTTGCGCAGCTGTGTTCTAATCCTCAGGCAACATCCATCAATCTTTCGCTATGATGTCATCGAGGAGAGGACTCCCTCTCTCTCTCTCTCTTTCATTCTCTCTCTCTTTCTCTGCCTAACTTTACTACTCTCTTTCTTGCTCTCTTCCTCTCTCCATCTCTCCCTCTCATTTTCTCCTCTCCTCTCCTTCACTCTCTTTCCTCCCTCATTCTCTCCCTTTCTCTGTCTCCATCCCTCTCTCTCTCTTGCTCTCTCTCTCTCTCTCTCTCTCTCTCTTTCACAAGAATCACAGAAAAGGAAGGAATGTATAAACTTGTCACTGGGACTCAGGAGTCCCTTTCTCCTGTTGCTTATTTATTTACTTCACCATCACAAACCTTTCAGACCCCACTTATTCATGGAGTGTTTTGGCTGGACGCTTGGCGCAGTCCTCGCTTCCTTGTTCCTCATTCACAAGAGCTTATCATGTCACTGTATTGATTTGTAAGACTGAACTGAATTCCATTGAGAGAGAGATAGACAGACATCCTAAACCCACACAGGTCAGCTTGTTCCATAGCGCATGAAGATTGACTGCAAGAAACATCCCCTCGATAACAAAGATGGGTGCGGGGGTGGGGGGGGGGGCCTATCTATGGTAGTAGCACAGATTTGAATGGCTGATAGACACCATCTATATATATGTGTAGACTGTGCATGGTTCCATTTCTTATGGCAGTGTTTCTATGATATCTCCCAGGTTGTTGGATCTTCATCACCTGGCATACTTATTCACTCTAAAGGCCAATTTATCGTTCAGGCTAGAAGTGTTGCTTCACAAAATATGACAAGTATGATAAAAGAGACAAATCTCGCAGAGCTTATCAACATTAACAAATTTGAAATGCTGCAGACACTGTCACATAGGCCTACTCTAACTGGATTTCAACTCAAAATTCTACTGGAGTTTGAGTTCTTGTGTTGCCATGTTCACGGTGTATGTCTGTTTACATTCATATCACAGTAAGTTGGAATGTTAATGTCACGTTGTTATAGAAACTAGTTGACGTTCTAATCTGCAAGTTGTCATTGGAGCTGTATTGGCACTGTCGCCTGAAAATTGCATAGGTAGCCTACTCACAGCCATGGGGTTAGTGGTGTAGGTCTATGCTCCTGCTAGAAGCCATGTATGAAATATCGCTCTGACATGCTGTTTGCGTTTTATTTTCTACAAATGTTCGGGATTTTGACGATATTCACATATTTACTCATCATACACGTTACATGACGTGATTACATGCTCAGTCTTGAGGTCAAAGGTTAAGGTGATTGTATTAGGGCAAACAAGGTTATGGTAGGTGGAGGCAAACCATTGAGTTTAATGCTTCTTTCAAAAAACAGATATTGACAACAGAGTGAAAATACTAAATGTGACATTTAAAAGAGAGTGTTCCCTCTAAGCTGCGCGCGCGCGGCCGCGCAGACCAGTCGAAGTGACCGCGCAATAGATTTTTCAGACCGCGCACATTTTTCAGACCGCACAAACAATTTTTTTCAGGGGTTAAAAATCTGAGCATTAACGGCGATGTAGGCTAGGTAATAAACATTTAAAATACTGACATGTCTGACAACCAAGCCAGATGTAGGCTAAGTTAGAATGTTTACATACAAAGTATCCTTTAGGCTACGCTAGGCGGGCCCTGCTCCAGTTATGTAGTAGGCTACCATGGCGAAAAGAAAGGCAGAGCAGATGCCCCAGAAAAGGTCTGCCTAACGTTTAAACATAAATGGCTAGATGAAATACTCCAATCTGACACAAAAGATGGTCCAGGTAGGAAAAAACTCAGACATATTTACGAAAGGAGTGGCGTGATCTGCAAATTCTGCTCGGAGGCAAAAGTGAAAGGAGAGTTCGCTCCTGGGAAAACTTGGTCTGAGTGAAAGCTTGATTACCTAAAGCGTTATCTGACACACAGAAAGTCCATGTAGACGCATTGAAAACATTAAGACTTAGACATGGGAATTCTATCGATCAAATTCTCCCCGAAACTAATAAATCCTGAGAGAGACGAATTCAGATATTAATTTATTAAGATATATATCATTATCAGTCATAACCAGTGAACCAGTCATTACTTCTCTAAACCTTATTGAAGTTCAACCAAAGATCCTTTAAGTTCAACTAAACTGACTGGTAAAACACCATCATTAAAATGTTCCACAAGTCCAACCATTATAAAGGATATTGAATAAATATCAACCTTTTTAGACATATATTTGCGGTCATCTCTTTGAATTCCCTATGGCATACCTGTCAACACTCCCGTTTTCCCCGGGTTCTCCCGTATTTTAAGGTCATCTCCCAGCACCCTCCCGTTTTGTTATTTCTTCCGGAAAACTCCCGTAATTTGCATGGCCATCAAACTTTATTTTAAAATCATTGATCCATTCATTTTTTCTATTAGTCCGACATCTCCCAGGTTGCCAGATTGTGTATGAAATACACCCTACACATACACGATCACTTAGTTTCAATTTCAAACGTTTTGTCATAGGCTAAAACCTGGCAACCCAAAACCCAAATAAGGAAGCGGGTGCCGACTGCGCAGCTTGAGTCTCGTCATAAGCAAGCGGGCTAGTTGAATGGCCTACTCCAGAACTAGCTGTTGTGAAATTGTTGGAAATTTAATTGATTAACACATCACATAAACTAATATTGAGTGTTGTTGTTGTGCCCTCGGAACCAAATCTGACGGCAAGCAGCTTTGGAGTTTTGGAAGTAGGCTGCAGGCAGGCAGCTGGTGGATAGGCTACATAACTGGCATGCGTAAGGTAATGGTAAGGTAAAAGCAATGACCGAAATGCAGTGTTGAAACACGTGTATGAAGCGTATTAAATATGCAAACACAGATCCAGTATAAACACTGACCCCCCCCCCCAAAAAAAAAAATTCTCCCGTTTTTGGAAAGCTAAATGTTGACAGGTATGCCCTATGGCTAACGCAGGCTCGTGGTCATTTTCGGCAGGTCGCGTGGTTGCGAATTGCTCACAGTGCTGAAATGTGCGCTCAGAAAACAAAATATTTGCTCAGTGCTGAAAAAAATTAGAGGGAACATTAGTCACAGCCCATAAAACCAGTACATTTATGCATCGGATGTTTGGCCTTGTCTGCTCTTTTGCATTTGTAAACTATACTGTAGGCTAATATTTGTCACTTTATCCCCCTGAATTTCTTGTCAGGAAACAGGTGGTCTTTATATATACAACATCGTTCCATAAATATCAGACTTCATTTTATCATAGTTCCAACTATAAATTTAAGACCTCATTGTATGAATATCAGACTTAGTTCCGTATATATCAAAATTCATTCAAGAATTTCCGCTTGGCTTGCCATTATGCACTGAGGCTCACACAAACTTAAATCATTAGAATATTGTGGATGTTGGTTTGAAATGTTTTCCACTTGCAAACTCCATCCTCATCCGGGAGAAAACACCCACGCGCTGCCTTCAGCTGCTAGCCTGCCTCTTGGGCCGAGGAGTCCATCTTCACACTGCCCTCTCAGCCTGCTCTCTCCATGGGGCTCCCAAACCCTTATCCCGCCCTCGAGCACCACGCAAACAGCTCCTCTGGAAATCCCTGCTAAATTGCTTTACCATAAACAATTCTCCCTCATCCACTGGCTCTTTCTAACCCACATACAGACACACACACACACACACACACATATACAGATGTGAGTGGTTGATTGCTTCTCAAGGCTTCACTTTGACTATGTGCAGACCCACCAGGCCTGTAGGTCTAGAGGACCCCCCCCCCCCCCCCACACACACACACACACACACACATACAGTACACACACACATACACACATACAGTACATACACACACACACACACACACACTCTGGATTGTAATGTTTATATAAAGAGATGCCAGGCGGCAGAAGTTATGAGTGGAGGCTTCAGTAAGTGACAACACACAGACACACAATGCAAAGAGAGAACTCCTTTAGTGCTGAGAGGGAGGATGAAGGATTCTGTGACCTCGTCCACACAAGAATGAAATGTTTTGAAAACATTCCAAAAGTTTTGCATCCACCTGACATCATTTTCAAAAATATCCTCATTCAGATGTAAACTCCATGCTGGAATACATATGCTCAGCCAGTATTTGGCAGTGTGAAGTTTTCACACATTTTTTTTAATATCACAGAAAAAAAAATAAAGGGACCACAACACCATACAAAGCATACATAAGTCTACTCTGAGTAAGTTTTTGTCAAAAAGGCCATGTTTACCTATTTATTTATGAATTATTTTATTGCTCTTTTAAAAAAGCACTGACCAAGAGTGGCAACTTAAATTTCGTTGTGTTGATACTACTGTTTTTTTATGCAATGACAAATAAAGCTTCTATTCTATTCTATTACATTTGGCAGGGCCATGTAGGTTAGGCGTCATAATTATGACCGCCGCGCAGCGAAGCGGCGGTCATATAGGTTTAGTCAGATTTTTTTTTTTTTTTTTTTTTTTTTTTCTTTTTCGCAT